>NW_026943824.1:8473867-8809392 GCF_035594765.1 Anolis carolinensis
TGGGATTCACCAAAAGAACTACTGAAACGGCTCCCAATTTCTATAGATCCTGAACCCATCTCCGATCCTGCCAAGGCACTACTGCAACCAGAATCGGGAACTTCTGCCAACTTCTTGACATTTGCGTCAGCGTCACGCCTGCTTAAATCCACCGTGTTTCCACTCCTCTCCACTTTCCCGGAGCCGGTTTCCTTCTCTGGTGAATCCAAAACACTAAAAAACGTTGGGAGTTTTCGTTGTCCGTGAGAAGGGCGCTGCGGATTGAGATTTTCGGTTGCTTTTTTTACAGCGCGGAGGGAAAACGCTTCCCTAAGTTTGGCAGCAGTCACGGTGATTTTCACATTTCCACTCCGATTCGGAGACGAGGAATCCCGTGTTTCCAAGGGAGGCGATTCCGCCCCATTTCGAACTGTCGTTTTAAAGTTCCCTGAGAAAGTGAAGAAGAAGGAACAGTTTTAAGTACAGTAGAGTCTCACTTATCCAACATTCACTTATCCAACGTATTTTTGTAGTCAATGTTTTCAATACATCATCATATTTTGGTGCTAAATTTGAAAATATAATAATTACTACATAGCATTATTGCGTATTGAACTACTTTTTCTGTCAAATTTGTTGTATAACATGATGTTTCGGTGCTTAATTTGTAAAATCATAACCTAATTTGATGTTTAATAGGCTTTTCCTTAATCCCTCCTTATTATCCAACATATTCGCTTATCCAACATTCTGCCGGCCCGTTTATGTTGGATAAGTGAGACTGTACTGTAGCAGTAAAAATTCCAAGTTTTAGGAACATAATGACTCTAACAACGCATAAAAGGTAAAGGTAAAGGTTTCCCCTGACATTAAGTCCAGTCGTGTCTGACTCTGGGGGTTGGTGCTCATCTCCATTTCTAAGCCAAAGAGCCGGCGTTGTCCGTAGACACCTCCAAGGTCATGTGGCCGACATGACTGCATGGAACGCCGTTACCTTCCTGCCAGAGCGGTACCTATTGATCTACTTACATTTGCATGTTTTCAAACTGCTAGGTTGGCAGAAGCTGGAGCTAACAGCGGGCACTCACCCCGCTCCCCGGATTTGAACCTGGGACCTTTCGGTTAGCAAGTTCAGCAGCTCAGTGCTTTAACCCACTGAGCCACCGGAGGCATACTCTCTTTATAGAAAGAATAAGCGGCTGATGGGGAAAAGGAAGGGGCCTGGGGCTGTTAGGAATTGTGGGAATTGAAGTCGAAAACATCTGGAGGGCCCAAGTTGGCCCATGCCTGGCTTAAACCAGCCCCTTATAAGAGATACAGAACCATACATATTCTGTAATAATCAAATGTATGGGCATATAACATATATCATGTGATTGTATGTTTTCCAGGCTGTATGGCCATGTTCCAGAAGCATTCTCTCCTGACGTTTCACCCACATCTATGGCAGACATCCTCAAACGTTGTGAGGATGCCTGCCATAGATATGGGCCAAACGTCAGGAGAGAATGCTTCTGGAACATAACCGTACAGCCCGGAAAACACACAACAACCCTGTGATTCCGGCCATGAAAGCCTTCGACAACATATTTCTTGTGAATCTTGCACTTATATATTTTTTAATGTATGATTTCTTGCTTATTTCACATAGACTCATTATGTACAGGCAAAACACCTACACACTGCAGCTGACACACTCCTGAGTACAACACACACTTTGGGAAGTTCTGGTCTACACTTGGACCACCAACCAGTTAGCAAAATACATTCAAAAGCCTCTGCATTCACAGGAAGATTGGTAAATAAATGGCTGCTGTCATTCTTACCTTCAACATCGATCAATTTCTGATTGAGGACAATTTTGTTCACATCATTGCCAAACATTCCCATCATTGAAGTTTTCACAATGGCTAGCAACAGTTTTTCTTCTTGCAGAAATATTTGCCTTTTGTCAGGTGTGACATTGATGTCAACAGATTCTAAATAAAATACATGCTTGTTTAAAATCAATTGCCAAATCAGGCTTTAACAAGGTTTTTATGACACTCAAGTTTTGTAGAAAAATACAGGTGACTCACCCGAGTCTGCACAGATGTTAAGAACCACAAACGGATATTGATGTCTGTTGTACATGTGGTACACTTCATTCACAAGTTTGGAAACCTGCCCAGGAACAAAAAAGTTATCCCAATTATGCCTGTCTTAAAAATAATAATTATATGCAGATAGCAGAAGATATGGGCTCAGTGCTGGAGTAAAAAGTTTAAAAATTACTATCATTAAAGAGAACTTCAATGAGATAATGCAAGGTGTGCTGTGTTATATGTGGTTTAAAAAATTATTTAAAGGTTTGATTGGTTTTACTATGTATTTTTAATAAGGTCTGTGTTTAATTCTATTTTAATGTGTGAATTTTAGTTTATATATTGTATGATTTTTAGTGTTAGTCACTTTGAGTCTTTGAAAGAGAAGACGTGGGTATATACAGTAGAGTCTCACTTATTCAACACTTGCTTATCCAATGTTCTGGATTATCCAATGCATTTTTGTAGTCAATGTTTTCAATACATCGTGATATTTTGGTGCTAAATTCGTAAATACAGTAATTACTACATAGCATTACTGTGTATTGAACTACATTTCTGTCAAATTTGTTGTATAACATGATGTTAGGGCCGGGCTGTGGCACAGCTGGCTAGTAACCAGCTGCAATTAATTTCTACTGACCGAGAGGTCATGAGTTCGAAGCCCGGGTCGGGTTAAGCCCCCGACCATTAAATAGCCCGGCTTGCTGTTGACCTATGCAGCCCCGAAAGACAGTTGCATCTGTCAAGTAGGGAAATTTAGGTACGCTTTATGCGGAGAGGCTAATTTAACTAATTTACAACATCATAAAAACTGCCAGCAAAACACAAGGAAAGGAACGAGGAAGTACAGCCACTAGTGGACAGTGAAGCAACAGCTCCCCCTGTGGCCGGAATCGTGAAGCTGGAAAAAAAATGTTAAATGCCTCTGTGTCTGTCTATATATGTTGTTTGTCTGTTGGCATTGAATGCTTGCCATATATGTGTTCATTGTAATCCACCCTGAGTCCCCTTCGGGGTGAGAAGGGCGGAATATAAATACTGTAAATAATGTTTTGGTGCTTAATTTTTGAAATCATAACCTAATTTGATGTTTAATAGGCGTTTCCTTAATTCCTCCTTATTATCCAACATATTCACTTATCCAACATTCTGCCAGCCCGTTTATGTTGGATAAGTGAGACTCTACTGTACTACTAATAATAATAACATGACAAGGATTTAAAGATCGAATTGCAAAGACTCTGGCACAAACCAGTCAAGGTGGTCCCAGTGGTGATCGGCACACTGGGTGAAATGCCCAAAGACCTTGGCCAGCACTTGAAAACAATCGGCGCTGACAAAATTACCATCTGCCAGCTACAAAAGGACACCCTACACACATTATTCGCCGATACATCACATAGTCCTAGACACTTGGGAAGGGTCTGACGTGTGATCCAATACAACAGCCAACATAGTGATCTTATCTTGTTCTGTATCAAATAATAATAATAATAATAATAATAATAATAATAATAATAATACCTTTGTTGGATCACAAGGCCGCTGATTAATAAAGAAGAACTGCCTGTCTGTGGTACTCCTTCCAATGCCATGATCACAACGGGAGACAAACCCTGTGATGCTGTTCAAAGTTCAAAACATAAAGAATAAGATAAGAAGAAAAGGAGGAAAAGCTATGGCAAGAATACTCCTTGGCCAAAGCATTCAGATTCCAAGATCCAAATGAATAAAGGTTTCTGACACATAGACAGCAGAGTGTATGGGGACACATAACATTAGTCCCTTTCCAGTGTATAGAAAGGTTTAAGTAGAAAACAGAGGGCTCTTCCACACAGCCATATAACCCAAAATATCAAGGCAGAAAATCCCACAATATCTGCTTTGAATTGGGTCACCTGAGCCCACACTGCTATCTATTCCAGTTCAAAGCAGATAAGGCGGGATTTTATTCAGCTGTGTGGAAGGGGCCTGAGAAATATTCTGGTATACTTTTTACAAAGTTGAGATGCAGTTTTAAAGAGGTGAATGGAAAATGCTTCAGATGTGAAGGAACATTGATATGCAATGTGGAACCTAGAAATAATAATAATAATAATAATAATAATAATAATAATAATAATAATAATAACTATTATTATGCCAAGTTCTAAAGAAACAGGCATTGTTTTCTCTATATACCGTATATACGCAAGTATAAGCCAACCCGAATATAAGCCGAGGCACCTAATTTTACCACAAAAACTGGGAAAACATTGACTTGAGTATAAGATGAGGGTGGGAAATGCAGCAGCTATGGGTCAATTTCAAAAATAAAATAGATATTAATAAAATTGCATTATTTGAGGCATCAGTAGGTTAAATGTTTTTGAGTATTTATATAAAATTGTAATTTAAGATAATAATAAGACTTTAATAAGATAAGACTGTCCAACTCTGAATACCTATATACTCAAGTATAAGCTGACCTGAATAGAAGCCGGCCAGGATCCTCACTCGAGTATAAGCCGAAGGGAGCTTTTCAGCCCTAAAAAAGGGCTGAAAAACTACGCTTATACTCGAGTATAACAATAAAAGTATTATATACAATTTAGAAAGACAATTATTTCCCCATGCAAATTATTTCCCCATGCAAAAAATAAAATGATGTCTATAAAGTTCACAGCATGAACTTTGCCACAATGAGTTCAGAAAAAAGCTCCTATAACATTCAATCTTTTGATCCTGATGCTCTTAAAATGCAGGAAACGAACCCTGAAAACTGAATCCTCCATTAATCTTTCCGGATAAATATTTTAATAATAATAATAATAATAATAATAATAATAATAATAATAATAATAATAATAATAATAATTATACCCCACTTCCATCTCCCCGAAGGGACCCGGGGAGGCTTACATGGGGCGACAGCCCAGGCAAATACAATAAGAAACATAAAATACAGCAATTAACAAAAACCACGGGTGAATGGGAATAAACAATTAACATAAAGATAGCAAAAATATTACTAAACAACATATTAAAATACAACAGTAGAATCATAAAAACCAACTGGGCAAAAGTGCACTAAGCGAGTTTTGTAAACATGAGGTAGTTGGTAAAGTGCTACAAAATCGTGGAAGATTTGGAGTGGGGTAAACCTTGTGGTTATAACAAAAAATTAACAAAAAAAAGGTGCAACCAATTGGAAAACAGACACCGAAGCAAAATTTATCATGCAGATGGGGAGTTCTTATCCCCATCTATTGCTGCTGTGCTGTTTTAGCACAACAGCAATAGCCAGTGTGCCACATCCAGGTCTTTCACTCCATGCACTTTTCCCTTAAGCCTCATTGCTTTGCCTTTGTCCTCCAGGCTAAAAGGGAGAACATACAATCTTCTACTTACGTATAAAGCCTAGTGGGAATATCAGCAGGATTCAGACCATATTCCTCGCAGATGGCATCACTAGGAGGCAGCTGAACAAACGGGATCAGGCTTTGCACCTGGACAAGCAAAGATTTGACTTTATTTATACCTTTTATTTATTAAATTTATACCTTTCTGCCATGCTGAATCACACCACTATTTGTTCTGAACTCCTGTCTTTTCTTTCTGTATCATATCCCCTTTATATGTAGTGCATTCAATACTAAAAATTGGAAAATCAGGATAACAAAATCTATATATATAAAAGAGTGATGGAATCACGGCACCAGACAAAACAACAAAACTACAGGCCCCCCAACCTCGAAATTTGACAAAACAACCCATCATCCACGGCTCTAGGTTGATACAACAAAAAGAAAAAAATAATAAAGTTCTAATTAGAGGGAGAGGAATAATTGCTTTTATCCAATTGCTGCCAGTTAAAAGGCTAAGCTCCTCCAACTTGGTCTCCTAGCAACCCAATAAAAAATAATAAAAAACACAAAAAATAATTAAAAACACTAAAAAATTAATACAATAAAATACTATAATAACATAAAATAACTAAAAATAATACAAGAAAATAATAAAATATAATAAATAAAAAGATAACTTACAATAAAATTAATTTACAAATACAAATAACGTCAAATAAAAATTACACATCAATTTTTAACCAATACCACCACCACTTTGCCACAGCAACGCGTGGCCGGGCACAGCTAGTCTATATATATAAAAGGGTAATGAAATTTCGGCCTAGGACAAAACAACAAAACTACACATCCCAGAAACACTAAACTTGGCAGCACAACCCCTCGTCCATGCCTCTACGTTCATACAACAAAAAGAAAAGAAAAATAAAGTCCTAATTAGAGGGAGAGGAATAATTGTTTTTATCCAATTGCTGCCAGTTAGAAGGCTAAGCTCCGCCCACTTGGTCTCCTAGCAACCCACTCAGCCCAGGGGACAGGCAGAGTTAGGCCTCACTTAGGCCTCTTCCACACTGCCTATAAAATACAGATTATCTGATTTTAACTGGATTATATGGCAGTGTAGACTCAAGGCCCTTCCACAGAGCTATATAACCCATTTATAATAGTCTTAATGTAAGGTAAAAACCTTTACCCTTTACCTTAACTACCACCAGTTCCTCAATACTTTATTTCCCATCCCACCATACTTCGCCACAGCAACGCGTGGCTGGGCACAGCTAGTACATTATAAATCTATCTCTGAATAACAAACATCAATGGAACATACTTATGCATAGATGAATCTGTAAGTCAAATAAATGAATTCAAAACCACAACCTCCAAACAAATAATATTCAAAACACAGGTCTTCACAAAGGACACATATGTTTAGAGACATGGGGTGGCAGTTCAAACCCGCGAAACGGGGTGAGCTCCCATCTGTCAGCTCCAACTCCTGCCAATCTAGAAGTTCAAAAACATGCAAATGTGAGTCGATAAATAGGTACTGCTTCAGCAGGAAAAAGGCAAAAAGACACTCCAACCAATCTTGCTGGCCACACAACCAGGAGGTGACAACGCAGGCTCCTCGGCTTGAAAATGGAGAAATGAGCTCTAATGGCAGGAAAAGTAACAGTAGTGATAGTACCTGCTTTTGCCCAAATATTGCTCCGATGTTTTCTTTTACAGTAGAGTTCCCATTAGTGCATACAACAGGTTGCTTCTTCCCTTGACCAACCTGGTTGGTGCAAGTAATTCGAACTCCTGTTGAAACGATGCAGTAGGCTTGTAATACCTGAACCATTTTTGCGTACTCCTGGAGAAAATAAGCATGAAAACATTATTGTTTAGGAACTGTATCATGACAATCAAAATTACTATGCAACCAGGAATTAGAAGGCAACTGCAATTCCACCAGCTGTACCTTCTTTATGTTGCGCTGAAATTCTTTATGTCGCACTGGCAATGTATGGAAGAGCTGCTGCACGCTGACCGTTGTCCCTTGTTGACGGGGACATGGGACCTTCAGGGTGATTTTCCCGCCGTGATCAAACACCAGGCGTGTTCCAACCTTGGCGGACGTATGACAGGTGAAAATGGAAACATCGCTGTAAACAAGTAAACAAAAACTAAGAAAAAAATATTAAATACAAATGTACAACAACAATGGGCTTTAAAACACTGGCATCTGCTTTTTTGTCTTTAACATGCCCTTCCATTCTCCTCCAGTAGTTTCCCCCAGGCAGTAAGCAGCCAGGCTTTGAAGCTGAAAGACCATTCAATGCTAATCAAGGTGACCAATTGCAACATTCACACTTGCCTCAAACAGACAAGAGTTATTTCTCCCACCCCAGACATTATTCCACAGATGTATAAAACTCATTTCCAACAGACCTCACAACTTCTGAGGATGCCTGCCATGGATGTGGGCAAAACACCAGGAGAGAATGCTTCTGGAACATGGCCATACAGCCCGGAAAACTCACAACAACCCACTGATTCCGGCCATGAAAGCCTTCGACAACACAGTTCATAAGCTCATAAGGTTTACAAATATTTTATCTATGGATTTGCCTTTCCAGAGAAGTATCTCACCTTAACGCACATAGAGAACTCAGAGCTTCACCTCGAAAGCCGAACGTTTCAACATTTATAAGGTCAGAGAAATCTTGTATCTTGGATGTATGATGTTTTAGAGCTGGAAGTTAAAACCAGAAACAGGGAATGTGTTTAGATTGCAGTTACTGTTAAAGTAGGAATGATTGTATATAGAATTGTTTAAATGTAATTAAGTCATGGTGGTGCAATGTGTGCTGGAGATTGTATCATGCACTGTGTACTGTTTACTATGACAGTGTGTAAAGGGTTAAGTGCCTGCAAACTTGGATTGCATCAGACAGCAGAGTCTGGGATAAATTGCCCTCTGCTTCCTATCTTTCTCTTCTCTGGATTCCTTCCCGTGTGTGCCTGTGTGAGAGCTGTGTATTGTTTTGTGGAATTCCGTTCGTGAGTAAACTTTTGATAGAGAGCTGAAGACTCCAGCGTCATCATTTATCTAGTGTTTTCTCGTCAGTGACTTCTGCTGCGTGTGTGCCTAGCAAAATCGCGCTGACAGTTACCATTATCTCACAGCACTGGATTTACTGCCTCTGGCTAACAGTAATATCTGGCCACCTATTACATAGTGACCGCCAAATGCAGCATTGCCCAAACACGAATCAAGGAACATGAAAGGCCAGAGAAGTCAGCCATAGAAGAGCACTTGATGAACCAACCTGGACACAGCATATTATTGGAGAACACAGCAATGCTGGGCCACTCTAACAACCACCAGACTACTTAAACTTACTTAAGCCAGCAAAGTTTTCCTCTTCGACGCCACAACCGTTATCAGAAACTTCAATGAGATCTGCGCCATAATCTTTCAGCTTTACTTCTACAAAACATAAAGATTATTTGTTAGTCAAAGCATTTAAATTTTTAAAAAGTTACAAGGCACCTCTCAACATACCTCTGCTGTTGACAATCTGGTGGCAGTTGAAGTTAAACTGCACTTTTAGAAAAATATCATGGGGCAGCATTTTATTGGGGGGGGGGGGGGAACAATACCCTTATATTGCTCCTTGGAGATGTAGTTTGTCAGATATGACACCATAACGCCCATTGGATCCAACTAGCATAGCCAGCGATGGAGAACAATGGAAACCATGGTCCAACAATATCTTACAGCCACGTAATACTTTTGCAGGTTTGTGATCCCACCAGTTCTTTGTTGCTGGGAGGTGGTACTTGAGGCATAAGTTCCAATGGATCATTTGGGCCACATAGTTGTGCCTCTGCTAGTAGTCTGTCTGTGCGATTTTGTTACAGCAGCTGAGGATATGATCAATGGTTTTGTCGGTTTCCCTGCACAGTCTGCATTTTGGGTCATCAGCTGATTTTTCGATCGTGGCCTTAATTGCATTTGTTCTGATGGCTTGCTCCTGGGCTGCAAGGATCGGGCCTTCTGTCTCCTTATTCAGGGTCTCATTCGTGAGCCAGAGCCAGGTCTTCTCCTTATCAGCTTTTCCTTCAATTTTGTCAAGGAACTTTCCATGCAATGTTTTGTTGTGCCAGCTGTCGGCTCTAGTTTGTAGTGCGGTTTTCTTGTACTGGTTAATAATAATACAGTAGACTCTCACTTATCCAACATAAACGGGTCGGCAGAATGTTGGATAAGCGAATATGTTGGATAATAAGGAGGCATTAAGGAAAAGCCTATTAAACATCAAATTAGGTTATGACTTTACAAATTAAGCATCAAAACATCATGTTATATAACAAATTTGACAGAAAAAGTAGTTCAGTACAAAATAATTCTATGTAGTAATTACTGTATTTACAAATTTAGCACCAAAATATCACGATTTTTTGAAAACGTTGACTACAAAAATGCGTTGGATAATCCAGAATGTTGGATAAGTGAGACTCTACTGTAATAATAATAATAATAATAATAATAATAATAATATTATATGGCTTTGTGGAAGGGCCCTGAGATGCTGTTAAAACTTCAACTCCCAGAAGCTCTCGACACCACGGACAAGAGCTAAAAATTCTGGAAATTGCAGTCCAAAAACAACCTTTATCATGCGTTTAATACTATGCTATACCATACCATCAATTTTGTATTAAATATTGAAAGACAATCATGATAACCAACATCGTCCCCGAAAGCAAAGATTTCGAAATGAGCCCCAAAACTTACCCACAGTTGTGGCACCGGCGTCGATACTATTTTCCACCAGCTCTTTCACCGCCGTACATAGATTCAGCACCACTTGTCCGGAGCATATCTGGTGAACCGATCTACGGTCTATTGGCTTGATGGCTTTAGCAGACTCTGCCCTTTGAGCAAAAACACAAACAGCATTACTTTTCCAAGTTCAGCGGGATATAGAAGCAATAGGGTGCATTTTAGAAGGGATTCGATGAAGAAAATGTGGTGCCAGAGTTACCAGACATGGTATCTATCTATCTATATATATATAAAAGGCTTTTGGCATCATGGCGACTCACAAAACAACAAAACCCCAAACCCCCCAAACTCAAAAATTGCCAACACAATCAATCATCCCCGCCTCAAGTAAGATACAACACAATTACACTAAAAACACAATCACAACAGCAACAACCACAACAGGCGACCAGGTACTCTTCACCCACCCCTGAGCCTTCCCTCCAGCTGTTTTCAACTTCAACTCTCACCATTCCTAACACCTTAACCTTCTGAGAGAAAAAAACAAAAGGGACTCAGGCTGTTACGAATGCTGGGAGTTGAAGTCCAAACCACCTGCAGCAGGCCCATGCCTGTATCCCAGGGTACAGACAAACTGCATTTAGACCTCATCCATACTCATCCATACTACTGTCCCTAGAAAATACAGATTATCTGATTTCAACTCCATTATGTGGCAGTCTACACTCAAACCCCTGCCACACAACAATATTACCCAGAATACCAAGGCACATCTGCCAATATCTCCTTTAAACTGGATTATCTACCTTGGTATGCTAAATAATATTCCTCTGACATCGCCTTCACTCTACACTGCCATCTAATCCAGTTCAGTCTACATTTTATACAACTATGTACAACTGACCTCATATAATCCAATTCTAACCACCTAATATAACATTATAAATATAATATATAAGACTTACTATGGTATAATAATAGAAAACAATATGATCTCTAAAACCAGGAGACGAAATAAAGACCAACACTCGGAAAGCAGGGAAATTGGGAATTCTACAAACGAAACAATTGGGGCCAGCTAACACTTCCCAACAAAACATTCCTCCAGACAGTAAACAAACACCCTTTCAACCTGCAAGGCCATTAAAAACTAATCAAGGTGGCTAATTCCATCATTTAAACCTCCCACGCCGACACTATTAATTCCTATTCAAACTCACCAACCAAGGATTCCGCAAGGTAAAAACCGACCAGGCTTACAACCATCAAGCCTATTCAATACTTTTCAACCAGGCCAACCAACATTTCCCCTACATACAAAACCCCCAAACTCTGAAACCACAACACTACTCTGTCCCATTCAACCTCGCCTAGCAACAATACCTTATGTGCAAACCAACCAGGCGTTTAACCTACAAACCTATTCAATACCATTCAATCTGGCCAAACAAGAATTCCCCTACTAAGGAAGTACCCACACTTCAAAGCGCCTCTTTGATTAATGCTACGACTCCAACCACTCTGTTGTCGATCGCACTTTGGGGGATCGGGCCCTTAAAGAGAGACCCGACCCGGTCCTGAGGGAACGGACCTTGGCGAAGCCAAAAGGAGAATATAAGCCGCAATACAACCTGAAGCCTGAAATGAAGAAGGTCCGCCAAGTTGAAGGAAAATCCGCCAAGGAGTTTTTATTGAGCAATTCAGCTGAAAAGGACGCTAATAGTGATCATTCAATCTACTAGTGTAACATACGTTTCAAATAAAGCCATATTTATACAATGTTTCGGTCTGACAGCCCTTTGAATTTCCCGCCCCGCTTCCCCGCCCATCCGATCGCGGATAGGCTGGGAGGTTGAACGAGGCGGGCTTTCGTTTCCCGCCTTGCTCTGCTGGCCCAATGGGGAGCCGTTTTTTGTCCCCCCTCGGGCCAATCAGAGAGGAGGAGGCGGGAGCTATAGAAACAATGAGGTGACCGGACAGGAAACATCGGATTAATTCTGGCCCAGCCGATTTCTAAAGGAATTTAATGGCACCCATCAAGGGTGTCCGGGGTCCTGTCACGTTTTCAGATTTTAGATATGCCTTGGGGTGTCAGACGGGAAGTGGTGATGGGTGGTGATGAGCCGCCATTGACGGCCCCACAGGGTGCCTTCCAGCGGCGTCCTGGCCTGGGATATGACGATGTTTGCCTTGGGGGCGAGTCACCTTTAGGAATTTGGTGACTCTAAACCCTATATTGTCCATGCGATCGGAATGAGATTGGATTAAACTGTGGCAGATTATCCTTTTGTTTTTGGGAAGGGAGGTCTGGGTCATGGAGCTAAGGTTCACGTTGGGGTCATAATATTTCCCATTTGATTTCATGATTTGACAATTATATGGGATAAAATGAAAATTAAAATAAAGTTGGAACATAAACCCAGCTGGGAAAAACACATATTTTCCGGGGATCCCAAAGAGTATAAATACATATTAGCCGATAGGTAGATTTCAAGGAAATAAAGGAGAATCCATAAAGGTAGGTGACATTGCATAAAGGGGAATCATGAATGATATAAACAATAGAAAACATTTGATAAAAACGAAGTTTACAACATCTGGGGAACCCAATATAGAAGTGGAGTCCTAACAGTATGATTTCACAATTCATGAAGTTGTTATCTCTTGCCTCAGAGTGCAGGGATAATCCACAGTAAACTCCAGTAAAAAGTCCCAATCACCTTCTACTATAAATATATGGAATATAGAACATAAAGTCTTGATTTTTGAACTATCTTTTACAAAGTCCTGGAGGGGAGGTCACCTCGATCACATTTTCCCCCCTTCGGGGCTTGGAAATGGCTATGAACATTTCCCAAAGCCCCGACATTTCACTGCATGCAGGGCCTCTGCCTTGGTAGATCAGATTGTGCCTTTTTGTTGGAGGGCAGGAGCTTGAAGAGGTGAAAGCTGAGGTTCAGTCAGTGGTGGGTGATCCCATGGTGTTGAAACAGATGTCCCTTGGTCTGGAGTCATGGGAAATGGAGCATGAAGGTGGAGGTGGTGAGGGCTGGGGATGATGGAGGCTGTGATGCAGTACTCCCATTTGGCTGCCTTTTCTTGGCTGCAGCTTGGGCCCCCCTTTGTAGTTGGCAGCTGGGGGCAACTGGGCACAGCTTCTGCGCCTCACAGCACGGCGCCTCCTGGTGACTGCAGGCAGGTCCAGCACTCCAACAGAGGAGACGGAAAGGAGAGAGTGCCTAGGGAAACTAAGGACAGATTATAAGCCCCCCCTCCCTCCCGTGGTGGGGTTAGTCAGGGAAGTCACTCATACCTTGTGAGGGCTCCAGCAGTCCTGGGGTCCTTCTTTGGCACAGCTCTGGTGAAAGTGGAACATCCTTCCCTCATGGTGGTCACTGGTAGAATCCTGTTCATTTCTTCTGGGACATCTTCTGCCATGGCGGCCAATTCTGTCCCCTGGTGATGTCATGAGGGCCTCCTTGGCAGCGTCAAAGGCAGACCTGCACTCAGTAGCCCTTTGCCAGGGCAGAACCAGGCCAGCTGGAGGGCACCATACGGTGGTCTGGCCATAAAAGCCTGCCATGTGCAAGAATCCTTTCAGCAGTGTCTTAGTCTCTAGCCCCTGAGCCAGGCAGATGGGGCTGCTTCCCCCGTTGGGGTCTCAGATCAGCCCCAGGTGGGGCTGTCTCTTCTGGGTGACTGGGGGTCCGGGCTTACCCTCACAGGACCATCTCCAATGGCCTCTGGGTTCTAGCTGCTGCATGAAATCCACAGCGCACTCCGAGAGCCCCTACCCAGGTCTTAGAACTGTTCATGGTGGCAGGTATGGATTATGGGTCTTGCAGTCTGGTCTGATGTCCTCAGTCAGGTGGTTGGGTCCGGTCCTCTGGATCTCTTCAGCTGTGCCTGGAAGGTCCCCTGGACTCTGTACTGCCCCCCCCTCATAATTAAAGGCAGTTAGAGGGATTTTTAAAACATTCACACGCATGCACTCAGGGAAAGGGAGGGAGAAGGACCCGAAAGGAAGAAAGGAGATTGTTCGGGAACTGTGGAGAGTGAAAGAGTGCCTTCACTATAAAAGTAAACCAGGATTTTGACTGAATGTTTATAAGGAGAAATGGGGATGCTGGGAAGGAAGGGGGGGGGGGAGCTTTGAAAAAGGAGAATGTTGAAGTGCATTTCGGCCTAGGAAAACATGAAGTGGAAGAGAGAGAGAGAGAGAGAAAAAAAACTCACATATAGAAAAATACATCAATTCTTCCATCCCCCCCTTTTCTCTCTAAGATAAGGGAGGCTTGAGGAGAGAGAGACAAGAAAAAGTTAAAACCACAGAAGCAGCAGGTTTTCTCTGGGGGGGGGGGTCTCACAAAATATTAGGGCTTGAACCTTTGAAAATAGGGAGGTGAGATGGCACAGAAGAAAAGGGAGAGAGAGAGAGCATAGCACTAAGCTAGTCCATTCCAGCCCTCCTTCCCAGAAAACTATATATCACTGGTGGCTTTTAAGGCAAAGGGATGAGTAGAGAAGAGTTTACAGCCCACACATTACATAAACACACAAAATTTAATCAACACTTTTCTGGGAGTCCCCTTCCCCCACCCAAATCCTTTGCCATGCTTCCCAGATGGGAAAGAAAGAAAAAGGGGAAATTAAGAAACAGAAGCGGCTAAAGGAATGGCCCCCCTCCCCCCTTTTGTAAGGACCAAAGGAAATATAAGACAACACTGAGGTAAAATCTTAGGGATAGTGTCTAGAAAATGGGAACAAAGGGAAATAAGGGATTTTAAAAGGTGAGAAGAGAGGAAGGAGAGGAGAAATGGATTTGAGATTTGAGGGAGAGAGAGAGATTTTCACTCAGGCCGGGGAAGAGAGAGAGAGAAAAGAAAAAAAGGGTACAATTTGAGGGTAGGCAAGGCAGAATATCAAGTTGGAGAAGATTTGATTTGAAAGAAGGAAGCAATCCTTGGAGAACTATAGATCTTGGTGGCAGGCTTCAGGACTGAATCTTCTCCCCCCTTTGCCCCTCCAAAAACAGGAAGAGGAAAAAAGTGTCCTCTTTGCACAATCTCCCCGCGGCCCCTCCTTCTCCTCTCTCTCCAAGAGAGGAATGAGCGCAGAGAGAGAGAGAGAGAGAGAGAGAGAGAGAGAGAGAGAGAGAGAGAGAGAGAGAGCCTGGTGGGGGCAAGAGAAGGAGGGGGATGGTGGGGCGATTCTTCCCATCTGAGGAAAACTCAGAATGTGGCAGGAGTTGAGTGGCAGGGGCAGATACAATTTGGGGGGGGGGGCATCAGGCTTCAAAGGAACGGCTGGGATGGGGGCTGAGAGAGTGTGACTTGAGAAGAGGAACAGTGTTTTGGATCAGGTGTGTTTCGAGGTGAGAGGGGAGGGGGCTGGGAGCCCTCCTTCACGTTAGACTGGGCTGAACTCTCTGGAGGGGAATTTCTTGGGGGGGGGGATCCCTGAAGTAAGGGTTCCCTTGGAAGGCCAATTTGGGAGTCCTGGATCAGTGTAGGACTCAGGGTGAGGAGAAAAGGTGGGGATGGGGATTGGAGGAGGGGGCTGATGGGGTGGGGAGAAGGCAAGCAAATGTGTCCAGAAAATCCTCTGGAGGAGGGGGTAAGGGGAAAAGGGTCTAGGGGGGAATCTTTGGGGGGCTGTTTTTGGAGCCCAAATCTCTGCATGGGAAGACGTGGGCCCCCCTCCCCCCCTCCGATTCTCTCCCTGGCTTAGGGCCATGAACATTGCAGCATAAGCAAGTTGGGACCACTTGCCCTCCCCCTGGCGAGTCACCTTAGGTCAACACTCCGAATTCGGCGACTCGAGCAAGGGGGGGGGCAAGCTGTTCCCCCTTCAAGGGCCACAAGGGGCCACTTATGTGCTCTGAGTTAGCCCAACCTGGCCTGCACCATGTTTTTTGATGCAAAGCCCACCCCAATTGGCCAGGATCTTACCCAATGGAGAATCCCTGGGGATGTCTGCTGGGGTGGGACACCCTAGACGTGCTTGAACAAACACCCATCCTTGGCTCAGCCCCTGCCCAGTACCTGACAGTTAATGGAGTAACGACTCACCCACCGGCTGGATGCAACTCGTCCTTTCAAGAGTTCTCCCTACACCAAGGCTGAATGGCTGGCGTTCGTGGGATCCGCAGGTGCCCCGGGAACACAATCGTTCCCCTACCCCACGATCCTAGAACCTGTAATCTTACAAGCCAGACTGTTCTCACACACCACCGGGCGCCAGATGTTCCCGCGTTTCACCAGGAATTTGTTACCGAGCCCTGATCCGAAGTGCAATACCTCCAGAACTCCGCCCACCTGGGTCTTAACAACGGGGCCGGTTCCCTTTTATTTTTACAGGGCGTCCCCTGTTTCACGTTGGCGCCTTTCCTTCGAGGAGCTAAAAATCTGCTTCCTCCTATCTGGCTCCTTTGTTCAGTACCCTGAATCAGATCTAGAGAGAGAAAGGGGCTGCCAGAGAAATTTGGATGTGAAATGAGGTCAATTTGTTGGTCGGAGGGCCCTCCTTGCAGCCGTTTCTCTCCCCAACCTGTCCCAGAATATCTGGACCAAGGTTGCCGCTTGGAATTTTAGCCTAGAAATTGATCTTTGGAACTTCCAAGCAAGTCCCTTCGTGGTAAAGCCAAATTATGTTGTCGATCGCACTTTGGGGGATCGGGCCCTTAAAGAGAGACCCGACCCGGTCCTGAGGGAACGGACCTTGGCGAAGCCAAAAGGAGAATATAAGCCGCAATACAACCTGAAGCCTGAAATGAAGAAGGTCCGCCAAGTTGAAGGAAAATCCGCCAAGGAGTTTTTATTGAGCAATTCAGCTGAAAAGGACGCTAATAGTGATCATTCAATCTACTAGCGTAACATACGTTTCAAATAAAGCCATATTTATACAATGTTTCGGTCTGACAGCCCTTTGAATTTCCCGCCCCGCTTCCCCGCCCATCCGATCGCGGATAGGCTGGGAGGTTGAACGAGGCGGGCTTTCGTTTCCCGCCTTGCTCTGCTGGCCCAATGGGGAGCCGTTTTTTGTCCCCCCTCGGGCCAATCAGAGAGGAGGAGGCGGGAGCTATAGAAACAATGAGGTGACCGGACAGGAAACATCGGATTAATTCTGGCCCAGCCGATTTCTAAAGGAATTTAATGGCACCCATCAAGGGTGTCCGGGGTCCTGTCACGTTTTCAGATTTTAGATATGCCTTGGGGTGTCAGACGGGAAGTGGTGATGGGTGGTGATGAGCCGCCATTGACGGCCCCACAGGGTGCCTTCCAGCGGCGTCCTGGCCTGGGATATGACGATGTTTGCCTTGGGGGCGAGTCACCTTTAGGAATTTGGTGACTCTAAACCCTATATTGTCCATGCGATCGGAATGAGATTGGATTAAACTGTGGCAGATTATCCTTTTGTTTTTGGGAAGGGAGGTCTGGGTCATGGAGCTAAGGTTCACGTTGGGGTCATAATATTTCCCATTTGATTTCATGATTTGACAATTATATGGGATAAAATGAAAATTAAAATAAAGTTGGAACATAAACCCAGCTGGGAAAAACACATATTTTCCGGGGATCCCAAAGAGTATAAATACATATTAGCCGATAGGTAGATTTCAAGGAAATAAAGGAGAATCCATAAAGGTAGGTGACATTGCATAAAGGGGAATCATGAATGATATAAACAATAGAAAACATTTGATAAAAACGAAGTTTACAACATCTGGGGAACCCAATATAGAAGTGGAGTCCTAACAGTATGATTTCACAATTCATGAAGTTGTTATCTCTTGCCTCAGAGTGCAGGGATAATCCACAGTAAACTCCAGTAAAAAGTCCCAATCACCTTCTACTATAAATATATGGAATATAGAACATAAAGTCTTGATTTTTGAACTATCTTTTACAAAGTCCTGGAGGGGAGGTCACCTCGATCACAACTCCACAAAACGGCCAGACTTTCACGCTACAAGGCTATTCACTCCTTTTCCACCTGGCCAACAAATAATTCCCATAAGCCACAGCAACGCGTGGCCGGGCAAAGCTAGTATTATATATAGAGATATATATTGAGAGAGAAGGCAAGGGGAACTATTGGCCCTGCAGGTGTTTTGGACTCCAACTCCCAGCATGCCTCACAGCCTCAGGCCCTTTCCTTTTCCCCCTCAGCCGCTTAAGGGGGAAAAGGAAAGGGCCTGAGGCTGTGAGGCATGCTGGGAGTTGGAGTCCAAAACACCTGCAGGGCCCAAGTTTGCCCAGGCCTGACATAGATGCAGACATACATACACAGACCACAATAACATTACCTTGGAGCAATCTCCATGACGTTTTTGGCCGTCACCAAGGGCTACAAGAAATGAGATGTTCGCCTGTTTCTCTCCCTTTGAAAATATTTGAAATTAAATATGCAAATTGTATGCAAATGACCATCTCTTCTGCGGTAATTTCATCCTGCGACCTCCCAAAGTCTTCTCCCCAGCAGCTTCACCCACACACCGAACGTCACTCCTTTCCCACCAATCATCTTTGAAGGATCCGGAACGCGGTCCTTCCATTGGCTGGCCTGGCCCACCAATGAAAAGAGAGCATGGGGTGCAAGCGCCTATATAGAGCCTATATCATGGGAGTTTAAAAAGAAAAACTATAGATCTGTGGAATGTTTAAGGTGGGAGAAAAAACTCTTGTCCGATTGAGGCAAGTATGAATGTTGCAATTGGCCACCCTGATTAGCCTTTCAGCTTCAAGGTCTGGCTGTTTCCTGCCTTTGTTATTATTTATTTATTTACTATTTCTATCCCGCTTTTCGAGTCCCTCCGGGGAGATGGGGCGGGATATAAAAATAAAGTTATTATTATTATTATTATTATTCTCCCGTGGGTGGGATTCAAAGCGGCCTACAACATATAAAATTCATACAAATACATCCGACCACAGTACAAAATCAGATTAAAACATCATCCTAATATAAAAACCCAAATAACATATCAAATAAAACAATTTTAAAATCTTGCAGCAAGCACCATTTACAGATATCCATAACCTCCGGGCACTAAAGTTATTTGTTAGGTATTTTGTTGGTTAGCTGGCCCTGACTGTTTCATGTTTGGCTATTCTTTGTCTGTGTGTCAGTCTATCTTTTCATGCCTCTATGATTTCCCCTTGCATCAGCTTTCCCTCAAGCTAGATTTAGAATGAGGTAAAAAGAAACCCCGCCTTCTCCATTCAGAGAGACCAATAGGACGAAGGCTAGCCCTCGAATGACCAATGGGAGAAGAGGAGAGGGGCTGTGGATGGGCGGGTCATGTGCCTCTCCTCCAATCGGCAAGGCGGGGCGTGAGGGGCCTTCCTCGTGTGAGCCAGTCGGGCGGGAGAGCGACCGGGCGCCGGGTGCGGGGCCTTTTTGCGCCTCAGATGCCGATGTACAAGGTGAGGCCCTTCCAGGGCGGGCCGGGCTCCGCGGTGCCGCCCGAGCACCTCCCCACTTGCATGTACCGCCTCGGCAGCGTCCACCGGGAGCCCAAAGCCGGTCCCTCGCCGCCGGCGGAGCAGGTAGGAAGCAGGCCTCGGCCTTCAAGGGCCCGTCCTGAGGCGAGGGAAGACGCCTGCCTTCGTGGCGCTTTCGCTTTCAGTCCAGAGGAGGCGGTTTGGTGGCCTGTGTTTCTGTATCTCTGTAAAATAGAAGGGCGTTTTGTATACCTCTCATTTCATTCATGAAGATGGGTGTATATATGTACAGTAGAGTCTCACTTATCCAACATAAACGGGCTAGCAGAATGTTGGATAAGCGAATATGTTGGATAATAAGGAGGCATTAAGGAAAAGCCTCTTAAACATCAAATTAGGTTATGATTTTACAAATGAAGCACCAAAACATCATGTTAGACAACAAATTTGGTAGGAAAAGTAGTTCAATACGCAGTAATGCTATGTAGTAATTACTGTATTTATGAATTTAGCACCAAAACATCACGATATATTGAAAAAATTGACTACAAAAATGCGTTGGATAATCCAGAACGTTGGATAAGAGAGTGTTGGATAAGTGAGACTCTACTGTATTTATTTATTTACGACATTTATATCCCGCCCTTCTCACCCCGAAGGGGACTTAGAGCGGCTTGCAAATTTATACAGTACTCACTTATCCAACATAAACGGGCCGGCAGAATGTTGGATAAGTGAATATGTTGGATAATAAGGAGGCATTAAGGAAAAGCCTATTAAACATCAAATTAGGTTATGATTTTACAAATGAAGCACCAAAACATCATGTTAGACAACAAATTTGGCAGAAAAAGTAGTTCAATACGCAGTAATGCTATGTAGTAATTACTGTATTTATGAATTTAGCACCAAAATATCACGATATATTAAAACATTGATTACAAAAATGCGTTGGATAATCCAGAACGTTGGATAAGAGAGTGTTGGATAAGTGAGACTCTACTGTATTGCAATATTAGTAATATTATATGTAATATGTAATTAATATTGAATTATATTAATATTAGTATTATACTGTAATACATTACAACATTATTATCAATAAAAAGGTAAAGGTTTCCCCTGACGTTTAAGTCCAGTCAAGTCTGACTCTGGGGGTTGGTGCTCATCTCCATTTCTAAGCCAAAGAGCCGGCGTTGTCCGTAGACATCTCCAGGTCATGTGGTCAGCATGACTGCATGGAGCGCCGTTACCTTCCCGCCAGAGCGGTACCTATTGATCTACTCACATTTGCATGTTTTCGAACTGCTAGGTTTGCAGGAACTGGGCTTAACAGCGGGCGCTCAATCCGCTCCTGGGATTTGAACCTGGGACCTTTTGGTCCGCAAGTTCAGCAGTTCAGGCCTTTAACACACTGTGCCACCAGGGACCCCCTATTGTACTATACCACTATACTATAATATTAGTAATATTATATGTAATATGTAATATATAATTAATATTATTACATTATATTATTACAGTAGAGTCTCACTTATCCAATGTTCTGGATTATCCAATGCATTTTTGTAGTCAATGTTTTCAATACATCATGATATTTTGATGCTAAATTCGTAAATACAGTAATTACTACATAGCATTACTACGTATTGAACTACATTTTCTGTCAAATTTGTTGTTAAACATGTTTTGATGCTTAATTTGCAAAATCATAACCTAATTTGATGTGTAATAGGCTTTTCCTTAATCCCTCCTTATTATCCAAGATATTTGCTTATCCAATGTTCTGCCGGCCCATTTATGTTGGATAAGTGAGACTACTGTATTAGTATTATACTGTAATACATTACAATATTATTATCAATATTATTATTATTAATTTAATTTATATACCGCTCTTCTCCCCCAGGGGGACTCAGAGCGATCTTACATAATGGCAAGATTACTGCCACATATATTACAAAATATAGTAAAAACCAACAATCATACAACACACTTAAAAACCAATATCATACCCAATTAAAATATTAAAACACTGTGTGACCATTACAATAGGGCCAGAGCATTGGGCCAAACATCAGAGCCAGTCTATATTCAACTTCACATTAATCCAACAAATACATCAGGTTATTGTAGATACAATATATTATATTATTATATATTAAGGTAAAAGTAAAGGTTTTCCCCTGACATTAAGTTTAGTTGTGTCAGACGCAAGGGGTTGGTGCTCATCTCCATTTCTAAGCCGAAGAGCTGGCATTGTCCGTAGACACCTCCAATGTCATGTGGCCAGCATGACTGCATGGAGTGCTGTTACCAGGGCCACCAGGAACCCCATATATGTATGTGTCTGTATATATATATATATATACATTCATACAGTACGATGACTGAATTTTCATTGAGCTAAGTGAACGATAATCTAAATCTTAATTTAGGATGAAGTTGATCCGTCCCTTCAAGCTCTTGAATCCCGCCAGGAAGAGATCTTAAAGCGTTTGTATGAATTGAAGGCTGCTGTAGATAGCCTCTCCAAGATGATCCAAACACCAGATGCAGATTTTGATG
Source organism: Anolis carolinensis (assembly GCF_035594765.1). NCBI lineage: Eukaryota > Metazoa > Chordata > Lepidosauria > Squamata > Anolidae > Anolis > Anolis carolinensis. Next base: position 8,496,072 of record NW_026943824.1, read on the forward strand.
CTACAAACATAATCCAGGCGGACGAACACGTTCCTTTAACTGCCAGTTCTGCAGACCTGGATAATTTACTTGGAAAGGCAAGTCCAGATTAACCTTGTCGTGGGAGAGCATTTCCTGTCTAGTGAGTAGATTAGCCGGGAAGAAGCTTCTGTGTGAAGTAACAAAGCTGTGACATTCTGGGAAATTGCAAACGTTTAGAATTTTTTCTCAGTCCCAGGCAGTCTGCTTCTGCTAAGCAACAGCTATTTTTAAGCAGGTGTTGTTGTTTTGCTTCTTTGTAGAATATTGCCACTTTGTATGTTAAATTGCTGTTTTAAATTCTAAAAATCCAGCACTGAATGTGATAAATGGGTTGGGTCAAGATACAGACGGACTGAATGGCTCTTAGCCAATGCATTGACACAGTTAGGAAGCCAAGTTCAAAAGCCTTCAATATAAAACATATTCCTTTGGCTATATGTGTCTCTCAAGCAATTGCCTTGAGGTTTATAATAATAATAATAATAATCATCATCATACTTTATTTAAATCCTTCTCTATCTCCCAGTGAGGTGCAAATATGTGAACGGTTTATGAACCCTATGTTTTGCCGCTAGTAAAGAGAAGACCCTTCCTACAGTAGTAATTGCATTATTATTCTGGGAGATGGAAGTATATAGTGCTGTCTGTCTATATATGGGAAAGGCCTACAATTTTTAAGATTACTTGAACAGTTTATTAATCATCCCTTCTTTTGATGCAGGACTATAGTGCACTGAAGGATATTGTGATTAATGCCAACCCATCGCACCCTCCACTGTCACTGTTAGTACTTCACAGCTTGCTGTGTGAGAGCTACAAGGTACTATCAGCTGTCCATACACACTCATCTGTGAAGAGTGTGCCAGAGAATCTCCTGAAATGCTTTGGTGACCAGGCTAAGAAGCAATCGCGTCATGAATACCAGTTGGGCTTTACACTCATTTGGAAAGATGGTAAGTCTGACCCATTGAAAAAGAGGGGGATATTTACTAGTAACAGGCAGAAGGAACTCCAGCTCTTGATACTACAAGTAGCTGCTTTTTATGAAACAGTTGCACAAAAGTACCTTAAGTACACATTGATTTAAACAGTTACCTAGGTCTTCATAGATATATTAACAATACATTTTAAGCATATTTATCTGCTCCTTTGAAATGTTTCCTTTTGTCTAATGTTGTGATTATCATTCCAGTGTCAAAACCCCAGATGAAGTTCCGCATTCAAACTATGTGTCCCATTGAAGGAGAAGGAAACATTGCTAGGTTCTTGTTCTCCTTACTTGGTCAGAAGCATAATGCCGTCACAGCAACTCTGATTGATAGCTGGGTTGATACAGCCATCTTCCAACTGCAGGACGGGAGCAGTAAAGAAAAAGCAGCCGTTTTGCGATCCATGAATGCGGCCCTAGGCAAGGCCTCCTGGCTGGTGGGAAATGAACTAACCTTAGCTGACATCGTGGCATGGTGTGCAATTCAGACAACCGGGAGCACAAATTCTGTTCCATCTAATGTGCAAAACTGGATGAAATCTTGTGAAAATCTGGCACCTTTTAATTCTGTTCTCAAATTGCTGAAGTAAAGCTGTCCGGTAGAAAGGGAGACAAGTTGGAGTATTTTCTTCATCTTATTGTGGCTGTGAGCGTGAGTGAAGTTTAAGACAATAACTGTGAAATGTCTTAATGCTAATAAATTCATCAGAATTGCCTTTTGTGGCTGTATTTTCAGAGTTAGTATTTGGAATCCTCACCTCAGGACTCATTCCTTTAATGCAGAATATGACTTCTGTCTTTGTGACTCAGACAAATGATAGACATATGCACAAAATCGTGGGAGAGTTTTTATATAAAAATTAGAACATCTTACAAAGCACCATATAAATACAGTTATCTGGTTTAAACAGGAGAGCCCAGTTCCTGAATTCTGTGTCTTTCCTCTTTCTCTTGCAGCAATAGCTGGACCCTTTCTTTAAGCAACCTGATTTCTTCTTCTTGCTGTATTACTTTCTGTTGCAGACTGCAAATAACCTAAAGATGAAGAATACAATGATTACATTTTAAATCATGAATATCACCATATCTTAAAAGCAGACACTTTCTCCATAAAAGTCAGCCTGCCAGGATTGTTTTATATAAGCCTAATTATGTATCCATGGCAGATGTTTTCAGTTAAATTACACTAAATACCCCCAAATGCATTTTTGTCAAATGGTAGCACTATTGTCTATCATGACTAGTTACCAAAGTCAACGTTCAGACAAATATAATTTTCTAATTCCCTTATGCTGTTTTGGCCTTCTCCTTTCCATAGCTGCCTGAATTAGGAGTTAAGCTAAATTAAGATGAATGTGTGATATTAAAGAATTGAAGGGTGAGGAAAGAAATTAAAGCTCTATCACCAGCACATCCACACAATCTAGTATTACGCAGGAGAAAGGATCTTTTCCTTCTGTAAAATCATGCAAGGATGTGTTTCTATGTTAATATTTAAACTGACAGACATCCCCCCCATCTGATAAGTGCAATTGACTGCCAGATGTACAGGCCTCCTTGCAACTCTAGTTCAAACCTCCGTGACAGCTGCATATCCCTCCAACTATTCTTAACTGTATATAAAATGCCAGATGGTATACTGTTACAAGGAATTCTGGTTAGTTATTAGAAGCAAGGTCATGAAGTAGCCAGAAGCAGTTTTATACAGTATCAGATATCAAGGCTGTGTCTGAGAGCCCTTTCTACACAACTGTTAATTAAATAAACATGAGTATATTAACAACTGCTAAGAAGATTTAACTTATATACAGGATGACAAGTACTCCCAACTTATTGATGCAAAAATAACTGTAAAAACATACATTTGCGGTGTTATGGAATAGTTCACTTTCAAGAAGTTGAGCAGCAGTTGGTCTGTTTGAAGATTTGAGGCTGGTTAGCAGCTTAATGTATTTGGTCTGTACTGGCCATCTTTTGCTAAAAGAGAGGGGAATGTTGCTGTTCCTTAAGTCCATCAAAACTTTAGTTCTCTCCATTTCGGTTCCAAATGGCTGGAAAAGCTCAAACAGGATGACACCCAAGCTGTACATATCTGACTAGAGGCAGAAGAGAAGTTCAGTATTAACAAAATAATGTCTAAAAGGCTAGTAGAAGTTGTTCACTCCATATTAAGTACTGAAAATAGCTTAAGTGTAATTATAATACAATGAAAAATATGGGATGTAGTAAATTTTGTAATTTGTGAAAATAGCAGTGTTTTAACTATAATTATTCGGGATTACATATATGAAAGGATACTATACAAAGTTGACATTGTCACTGTATTGGCAAATAAGGAAGGAGACACTTGTTCCTTCCCTTGAAGGGAGTTCCTAATTGGTATCTTATTACCCAAATGGCTGCACTGCATTTTTGTCTCCCCTTTGCACCATTTACTTTGCATCCGCCTTTTGAACATGTATGCTGAAACATAACTGTTATACTTTAAACATAACAGAAGCTCCACAATTGAGATCACTTTAAGAAATGATATCTCAATTAAATTTAGGTTACTCTACCTTAACATCATAGTGAGAACCTTCTAGTTGTTCGGGTGAAGCATACAAGCAAGTGCCAACTCCAGAGGTATGCATTAGTTCTGTGCAAACAAACAATAAATAGACAATTTCAGGTTTACAATAAGAAAAGAAGCAGCAGTATCTCAAACAGTACATTTCCAATTCAAACCAAATATTTGAAATTACCTGTTCTCTTCTTTGCACTTAGCAAGTGGATTGGATCTTCCTGAATAATATCTCTACAGGCCAGGCCAAAGTCACCTATTTTCACATGGTAGTCAGATCCTTGTAGAAAGATATTTCTGGGCTGTAAAAGCAGGAGCTCTGGGTTAGTTGTTTCAGAAAATTTGGCTATTTTTTACAAAAAGAAATGCAAGCATTTTCCAGTCCCTCATGCTTTCTACCTATCTGCAAATGCATGTTGGCTGCAAAAAGCAAAACTGAGCCACAAATGGGAGGAAATGGTGTAAAGAAGACTCTTCTGCACAGATATTTCCTAGGTCCAAATAATGTGTCATCTCTGTCAAGAGAGGAGAGCCATTCAATCATCTAGTTCAGGGTAGAAAACGTGTGACCCTGCAGAAGCTGGACTACAACTCCCATTAGCCCTAGACAGCATTGCTGATGGTACAAGATGAAATGTCATAGCCAAACATCTGGAGTTATACATTCCGTATTACTTTCATTGGTTCTAGAACTAGAAACTGCATCATCACAAAGATTTACTGGTCCAAACTCAGAATTCTGGATTTCATTTTCCTCAGACATAGGATTCACAGTGAGGCATTTTCTTTCTTAAAATGGGCAATCTGATTGGAGGCTCCTCCAGGCAGAATAACAAGGTACCAGACAGAAATAATTGAAGCTATAATGACTAATGACATGTTTCAAAAGTCAGCCTATCAGCTGATTATTTGCGGAGTCTTTCTAAATGACCACCATCAAAGTACCACAACTACTTGTAAAGAGAGTTAATGTTGCTAAATCATACTATATTCTTGTGAACACATTCCTCTATATATCAAAAATGTCAAGTATATTTTGATAAAATCATCAAATCTAAGTGAGCAGTTTTGCCAAATATTTGCCCCATCGTCTGATATGAACAAATCCCAGACCTAGAAATAGAAAAAATTGAGAACAACCTCATGTTTGCAATTTTAATTTTGCTGCTCTTTCATGATATTATAGTTTTCCCACATATAATTGGTAGATTTCTTTTTTGTGATTTGATTATTCACAGGTTTGTAGCTGCCACTTCCTCTTCAATTGCCTGGCCTTCCAACAGTACCTGCTAGATTTTGAACTGGCAGCCTTTTCATCTTGACCCACCCCTTTTCCTCTGAGTCCTTCCCTCCCAAACCGTGATCCTCCCAGCCAGATTTTAAACCACTTTCCAGGACACTGATATCCTTGCCCTATGCCTCCAAGCTCCAGATTCTAAATACATAAAAATAGTTAAAATACATCTAAAACTTAAGCTTTTGAAAATCATTTTTCAATCAACATATCCCTATGTCCACAAAAGCATAAAGGCTTTGAAATGAGACACTATTTCAACTACACAAAGAACTACAATTCAATTAAAGGGTTCCAGCTAGGGAAACTACCCCAATAAGATTATCAAATTCCTGCAGACATGTAGGAAAAACCATTGAACAAGAATCTGCAAACCTAAACTTGTTTTCCACAATTATTTTACATATTTTTTTCCTCTCTGGGATGAATGGAACAATCAAAGCTGTCAAAGAAACCACGTGGAAGATGGACGAGACATGATACACTGAATGAAGATCCTGAAACGAGGTAGTGTTTCATGATAACTATATAAAGCACTGGAATTCAGATTGGGTAGAGGACAAAAGAAATCTCAAAGCCCTCAAACTCAGGATGATGGCTTCGTTTGCCCAGTTTTTGTGCTGTGCCTGGAACAGATTTAAATGTAGATGACATGTCTTGCACTCATATAACATATATCCCAAAGGGTATAATATCATTGTCTAGTATGACATGATACAAGGACCTTTAGTCCTCCAACTGTTTGAGATTTAACTCCCAGAATCCCAGATCATTGGCCAAAGTAGCTTCGACTTCTGGGTGTTTGAAGTCCCAAACTCCTGGAGGACTAGAGTAATACTGGGCAATTCCATGAAAGAAAAACACTCCTGTTTACTAAAGGGGTAATTCTTGAAGGCACATGAAAGGAAGAGACTGTCAATAATGGGTATTTTACAGCAGGTCTCTTCAACCTGTCTCCATGTGTTTCAGCCTCCAACTCCCAGAAGCCCTAGCTAATTTGTTCTATGGTCAGGAATTCTGAGAGCTTAAGTCCAAAACACTAGGTTGAAGAGGCCTGCTTGACAATGATAAGGCGAGAAGGCTGCCTTCTAGACCAAATATCCCCAACCTGATGCCATCCAGGGATGCTAACACATTGTAGCGCAGGAGAAATAGAAATTGCACATATGTCACCATCTACCTCTATCACTATCCACACAGTCGAGAGACAACAGGATGGTCTTCAAGCAAGAATCAAAGAACTGAGGAAAGCAATAATAAAGCTGCTCTTCACCTCAAACTAAAGGAAGACTTCAACAAGCTGCGGCCTCTGTTCCCTACCCCTGACTACCATCCTCTTCATTTAGCAATTGTCACCGGATATCCTCACATCATACCAGACTTGCTAAAGCGTGGGGCAAAAATAAATGACAAAGATATGGCGGGACGAACAGCTCTCCATCTGGCGTCCGAAGTGCTCTACCTAGAGGCAATGACACTTTTACTCGGCTGTGGAGCCAGCGTAAACCTCACAATCCCTGCCACAAGAGAAACAGCACTCCATTTAGCAGTCCGGTCTTCCTCTTGCAAGGCCGGGACCCTTTTAGCGGCAGGTGGCAAGTGCGTTGAGTTGCTGTTGCTTAATGGGGCAAACATACACATGAGAGACTGGAAAGGACAAGAAGCTATTCATACAGCTTGTCGAAATGGCAGAGAAGAGATCATTAAGCTTTTGTTCAATTATGGGGCAGATGTGAACTCTTTAACCCCGGAAGAGGAGTCTCCACTGTTTCTGTTCCTTGAAAAAACAGGCAATTTAAGGAAGCTAAATGTGCTGAGGGAGCTGCTACGCCTAACCTATCCTTTGAAATTAATGAATTCCGAAGGCCATCTCCCCAAAGCGCTGTACAATCCCAGCTGTGAGCTACTGCATGACCTGCTCAGGGATATGGCTGCGGAAGTCTGGTCCTTGCAGGACATTTGCAAATTCAATGTCAGGAACGTATATAGAGGAGCCATGATATGCTGGCTAAAAGAGAGGATTCCAACCCAGTTGTGGAACTCCATATACATTCGTCAAGAATATTCATATGCTTCAAAAATGAAATGATTCCTTTACTTGAGGCCCAACACCCATTCTGGAACATCATTATACCAGAATAGTAGAAACTGAGTTCCAATATGCTAGCTAAATAAATGAATGTAGAATTGACTGTGCGTTTTCAACTAGTCCTAATTCTCTTGAATATTTCAGTAGTGCTAACTTACATGAAAGGTGAAATATTCCTATAATGGGACGCAGAGGTACATACAGATACATTGTCATGAAAAACAGTTTTGCCTTCACTTATGAAGGTGCAGGTGGTGACAATGATAACCAATAACAAGAATAAGATATAATAAAGCTTGGGTGAAGTTCGGAGTTATTTTTTGAGAAAGAAATAAAATAAAGGCATGGGCAAACCTGTAATTGTAAAAGGGTTGCAATTAGAAATGATTGAACAAGGACATTCTATACCTTTCCTGGATCTAAGCTAGTATATTTAATCTTTATTTTATATATTTCAACTAGTATCATATCCTTAATTCATTGAGTACCTCTAGAATGTGGGAACTGGTTTCTCTTCACAAAGAAAAAGACCAAAGTCTTCTGTCTGAAAAGTGTATTTTAACTTACTTTAATGTCCCGGTGCATGATTTCCATACTATGGATATAATACACTCCTTCAAGTAGCTCTTGGAAGATTTTTAATATCCCTTGATTGTCTACGTGGTGATATGGACCTTTAATATAGAAGTACGTCGTTATTGTTGTTGAAGCAGTTATTGTTTTTCAATATACAAAGACAACACAGAACATCTATGTTAACAAACATATTCTATCCATGTTTAATAAGATATGACAGGTGAGCCTTTCAAGAAAATGTCAGTCTAGATAATGTATGAGTAAACTTCAGCCCTCCAGGGTTTTTGGACTTCAACTCCCACAATTCCTAACAGTCTCGGGCCCCTTCCTTTTTTCCCTCAGCCACTTAAGCGACAAACAGGAAAGGATCTCAAGAGTTTTAGATCACTGTGGAGTGGCAAATGCAGAAAACTTTCAGTGGCCACATCAAGGCAGAAAGTAACTTGGGATATACAGGTTGATCTCTGGGTGATTCACAAGGAGTTCAGACTCACAACTGGGATATACAGGTTGATCTCTGGGTGATTCACAAGGAGTTCAGACTCACAACTGGGATATACAGGTTGATCTCTGGGTGATCCACAAGGAGTTCAGACTCACAACTGTTAAAACAGATGACTCTCTAACCCTCCATCCTAAATTGTATGAAGTGAAATTTAGGTAGCCAAGAATGTTTCTTTTTAGGAATATACCTCAGTTCAGTTCCAATATTTAAAACAGATACCAGAGTTCAACATCTATATCTAATCTAATCTAAATCCATAATAAAAGTGAAAACCCGTATGTATGTGGCACGCAAATAATACCATTCTCAAATGACCCGGGCACCGCCAGGTCCCTTTGCTAGTTCTATAATAAAATTGGCATATTTTGCACCTGAGTTTCAGGGTTCAAGTGCAAGCAAAGTAGATCCCATAAAACGGACACTTCTTTCTGCCCTGGAGAATAATGACCATTTAGACATGAGTTCTACCATCAGAAGCAGAAAATAACATTTCAAAATCATGGCAACCTATTTTTTTAAAAAAAGTTTAAAGCTTACTGGAAGCATCCTCTGCTTTGAAACAGCTTTTATTTCGGTCAGCAATCCAGTCCCACAAGGATATTTCACACAGCTGCATCTGTATGTGAAGCATCAGATGATACTCCATCTGAAAAGGAAGGATCAATAAAGGTTCTCTCAATGTGCTACATGTATATTCTTCTAGGGCTGTATCCAATATGGTCTTTGTGCCTTCCAAAATCCCATGCCTCCTCCATCATCCCCCAACACACAAAACCTCTTAATGTGGAGAACTGGACAATGCCAGAGAAAGTTACCAGAGGGAACCACCTAAAATTCCTGACACAATTAATGGATACAGTGTTCCCTCACTACTTCACAGTTCACTTTTCCGGATTCACCGTTTCGCGGTTTTTCAATAAACTTTAAAATAATATTATAAATCATAAAAACTACAATTTACAGCCTAAGGAAGGGAGGAAGGAGAAGCCGAAGGGAGACAAAAGGAGCCCAAGTGGCAACGGGTGGAGGAGGCGGCGATTTATCAACACACGATTGGTTGATAGACTAGTGTATAATTACTAAAATAATGTATAATTATTAAAATAAATATAGTGCCCCTACTTCGTGGATTTTCACTTATTGTGGGTGGTCCTGGAACCTAACCCCAGCGATAAGTGAGGGAACACTGTATATATTTTAGGCATGGTGCAGGAAACACACATTTTTACACAAACAATCTGATTTCTACCCCTCCAAAATGTATAGTACTGGGGCCTGTTTGGGGAGGGAATAATTGAGGCTGCAGTGGACCTATAGAAAAGTTGTAGAAGAAAGCAATTTAAATGTTGATTTCCAAAAGGAATGAAAACCAAGAGGAAATATTGTTGGCAAGGAGAATATTACATACCAATCAAAACTGTCACTTCAGAGCTTGGGAAATGGCATTTTACAGCAAAAGGATGTACTGTATATCATCATGATGTTTTTTTCAATTCCAATAAAAATTGGGTGGATTTTGTACCTTTTGGAAAGAAATATGCTTACATTCTGTGTTTACCTCACACTGCTGCAGCAAAGAAACCCCTTTCTGGGATGACTGTTCGTCACTGTAAGAATCATTTGTGCTCATGTTATGTTGCTCGTGATCACCGTGAGGCACAACGGACGCAGGATTTTCATTGTATTTTGAAATACCGGAACTGTCATTTGAGCAGCTGTTTTTGTTCGATTTGTGTACAGCGTTGCTTTCAGAATTTTCATCAACAGAATCTTCAGGGTTGAGATCGGCAAAGATAATGGAACTACCATCTTCCATATCCTGATCACAGCATGGGTCTCTGCAAAAAATGTGAGGGTGATCCTCAAAACACTATGCAAAAACTCCCATAAGAGTTCACAGAATGTTGTACTAGAACTCCTCTTTCTGATATTTCAATGTATTTTTATTGTTGCTATATAGCCAACACAAGGTACAAAGAGGAGAAGCAGGTTAAACAGTTGCAGAAGTCCTTAAAAAGAAAAAAAGGTCCTCAAGTCTCCTAAGCCTTTTCACTTAAGTACAATTCTATTGAGCTCACTGAATCTCACTGTTTGGAGAAAGAATTGAGAGTAATAGGAAGAACCTCTACACTTCTGGGTTTAACTTTTGAAGATTTAATTAATATGTTCTGTCTCGTAATCTCTAGCTCTTCCATGACGACTGAGAGCTCAACTTTCACTGGAAGGTTTCAATTCATGGATGCTGACAGACAAAAGAAACAGCCTCTACTTCTTTGTTAATTTATGGAAATACTTGCTATTAATCAGGCATTATGTAAAATATTTATCTTCTTCAATCTCCTAAGATAAAAATAAAAGTCTTTGCATGTTCCTCAGGCTAAAAAAACATTCCCATGGTAAGATCAAAACATTCTAAAGAGCTATTTGACAATATATATGGGATACATACACAGAACTTCCTTGCTCAGAACACACTTTGAGTGATGGCAAATTTAGATTTGATTCACCTATAATTGAATGAGAAACATTAAATTTTATTAATCACTTTACAAAATACCCCTACATTCATTTCCCCAGCCTCAAAAGATGATGATGAGAATTATTATTAATCAACTTTATAAACGTATAGGTAATTTAAATCCCAATATATTCACTAAAAATATTAAGGTAGCCACCCTGAGTCTCTTCAGGGAGATAAGGGGGAATATAAATAAAGTTTATTATTCAGTCATGGCAGTTAAAGTGATGATGGATGCAACCTGGGATGCACTGCGTATTAACTCCTGCATGGCAAAGTGCAAGTGACACACAGAAGTCAGAACGTTGATATGCTATCCTCACCTTTCAGGCATGTTGGTTGAACATGCTCCATCCAAGCAGTGTGGTAACCTACAATATTTGGGTGCTGCAGCCCAGCCAACACTTTCACTTCCCGTAATACCTTTAAAAAAGACCAAAAATAACACATTGAACGCACTGGACTAACCAGCATCTAACATGTAACAGCTCAGAAGCAGGTACCAAAATAAAACAAGAGGTACCCCATTCTTAAACCAATTAAAAGTATAATTCTTGTGGCAAAGGGTCAAAGCTCAAGCCAGAAGGCATGCTTTCCATGCTGCTGAACACAGAGTTAACTCCTGATGTCTCCAGGCTAAAGAACAGGTGGAAGATTTGGGAAGTTCACAGGAGGAACCTATAGGGTAGATGGATAAATAACCCAATCTAGAACAAGGCAGCCTCCATTCATGTAGCAAAAAAAGGCTTTTTTGATTCAGAGTATGTGAATGGTTGAAGAATGCATACATACACACCTTCATGCAGTCTCTTTTGGTGGCCTTCTTAATAAGAATCTTTTTAATTGCATAGAACTGACCATCAAGCTTGTTTCTGACCTGAAAACAGATTGTCCACATGTCAATTAACATCAAATTTAAATCAACATTAGCTAAATGACATTCTATATGCATCTCCACTCTATATCACTTTTGTCCACTCACAATACTGCAAAATGATTCCCTGAGCACTAATACAAAGAAAGGTGGGATAAAGATGGAAGAAAATATAAGGCAATCAGGCAGATTAATCACCAAGAGAAGTCTTTTGGCTTCACCTTCTGCTTTTAACTCACCCACTGAAAACTCAGATTATTATCACAGCTGCAAACTAGGATAGTTGCTAAACAAGTGTAATATCCAAACCTTGTCCCAGGCAAACTGATTTCATTCCTTTTTTATGAACAATACTTCTCAATTAAATTAGTAATTGGTTTGTTCTCGTTAGGTCTATCTATACTTTTTATCCCAAACTCCCTCCAATATGAAATCCAGCCACAATAAAGAGGGGAATACCTCCTTACTGGTACAATTTTCATAGAAATATTAAAGAGGAAGAATAATAGGATGGCTAGGATGATGTGTGGCCAAACCAATCAGAAAAAAAATATTATACAGAGAATTCTTTAATCCAAGTGATCATGAAGATCAATGGCCATGAATATTTGTTTAAAATACCATTTTGAGAAAACATACTACTTACTCTGAAATCCTGTACAAATCTATCAAGAAGTAAATTCCCACTAAATTCAGAATGCATATCCTCAAATGATAGGGTACAGGATTGTAATCCTGCTTGTTTTTCATTTTAATGTAAATAGTTCTTAATAAGTTGCTGATGTATAGCATTAAAACACCTTGTATACTGTTCCGTAGCCTCCTTTTCCAAGTCTTGAAATCTCATCAAATTCATTAATGTAGCGAGAAGTCTGTGCTTCAAAAAGAATACTTTCCCTACTTTAAAAAAATAGACAACAGTTGTAACTAAAAGAAATGTTAGCAAAGGCATCATAATTTTTTTGAGGTAAAAGAAACACATACATTTACTTTAACTTATTCAAAAATTAAAAGTACTGAAAAAAGACCCTTCTTTTAAAAGACTTTTACATTGTTCAGTACGGACAAATCACAGACACAGGTATGACATTACTAGATGCTAGAGACACGTTTTGATGTAAGATACACATTGACTTGTCTGACAAATAGCACCACTACAAATTTCCACATTGACATAATAGTAAATCCCAAACATCTATATATATGGACTGTCTATCCAAAACTCAGGAAGTTCTGCAGAATTAGCTTCTTGACCCTCATGAGATATCACTATCCTTGTCAAAACAAGCTGAGAACATGACAAACTCAAAACATGCTTTCAAATCCTGGTTTATTCTCAATATATAGTTGAAAGAAAATATAGTTCACTGAATTCAGAACACCACAGGCAATTCTGCTCTATTTAAAACAAAAAATAAAGCTTTCAGTATTATCTACAGCTTGTTACCTAACATTAAATGACCTTTTGTTCTAAGTCTAATACTAATTTGCATTTTATAACTGTGAAATGGAGACTCTGATAATTATCTTAAACATGTGCACTGGGAATAAGCCTCGCCGAGCTCAACAGATCCCATTTCTGAATAAAAATGCTAAACAATACAGTTGTCATAGTTCTCTGTTTATAACGTTTTAGAGTTTATAACGACAATCTTTGTTATAGTTCTTTGATCTCTTACCTGTTTGTGCATGGATTGCCATTACCAAACTCCTGCAAAACATAACAAAAAGCAAACATTTCATAAACAAATGGCTGAATAATGTATATGAATGTAGTAACGTATACAGTATGTTTAAAAACAGCTACTAGTTACTTCTTCTAGCAAAACTAAAATTAAACAAATCAAAGAAATGTCAGCCTTAAACTTTTATTTAGGTTTATATTTACATAAAAGCTAGACTGTCACAATGCTCACTCTCCCAACCATATATCCTCTGTCGATTCGCCATTAATCCAGTCAATTTTGGGAAGCGAAGGACCAAATTGGAATGCCAATTTTGTTTTTTCTAAACCTATACAATTTCTCTCAATTTATAAACAGATTCGTGAATTACTACTGAGTGCATTAATATTTGTCCAGAGAAGACCAACAATACTCAAATGGATAATCATTATAGCTCTCTCACCAAAGCATGGTCAGGGAAATATAACTACAATTCTATAAGTCTTGTTTAATTAAAATTGCACTTTCAGTTCAAAGCTGTAGCTAGCACAGTTCATCACAGAATATTGTGTCCAAATGAACTGCAACGTATTCTCTTGCCATGAAAGTGGCATTCCAGTACAATAAAATAAGTGTCAGAACATGAAGGAGGAATATTAATATAACAACATTATCACATCTCCAGCATCCTGTAGCTTGTATATTACAGCAAATCTGAAAAGATCTGAAATCCTATGGTTTGTATATTAAAGCAAACCTGTTCCATCTTTACTAATACTGACAAGTGCAGAAAAAGGATAAGACAGGTAAGCCTACCTCATTTAGTATTTGTTTGTTCGCTGCTTTCATTAATGCGGCAATGGCCCTATTATGCTGCAGTCTCAGACTACTAAATTCTTCACATACAGCAAAATCAGATAGCAAGCGCATTTGAGTAAATGTTTTACAAAGTACTGTAGAAACAAAAATAAAACAAAAATACTTTATGAAGTCGGGAAAAAACTTGCGTTTTAGGCAACACTAAGACTCTTAAAAGCTCCATTATTTTTTATGCCCTGATCCTTCTGAAATTGCAATTACCTCTTAATAAAGAGTATAATAAAATTCAAAGATGCCAGTGCCTGCCTTCAGTCACTGATAAGCATCTCCCTATTAAGAAGCCCAAGCTAAACTCTTACTAACATTGAAACAGGCGTCTAGAGCGTGCAGGATCTTGTGCGTAGATGTGGCAAAGATGTTCCAGCAGAGAAACAAGCAACAGCTGGTTGGCAAACGATGATGTGATGTTCATTATCTTTTGAGAACCATTTAAACCTCGAAGCTCTGTAGGCCAATCAGAATCTGAAAATGAATGGGCAAAAATTGAAGATGAAAAGAAATAAATTGAAGAAATAGAAACATTGAGAAAGCAAGTGTCCCATTATTAATTCTCCCCTATATTAATGCTGACACAAGATGACATAACTTCCAGACAGTGAAAAAAAAATTTGATGGCAAAAACACTGCTTTATTGCCATGCAAAAATTGTAACCCCAATCTCTGAACTGGTTTCAGCAGTCTTCATATGCTTAAGAAGATTTTTTACCACATGGATACTGGAAAAATGAACTTGTCACAATCCATCCTTTACCAATAACACATTTATAAAGAACATTAATCTTTCTCTAACCAAAATAGCCCCGTCTCAGTACTGGAAGAAATACTAGCATATTTGAGGGAATGCCTATGTTCACAGAAACCTAAAAAAAACCTTTAGATTAAAACCTATATCATGAAGAGGTTGAGATCGAACAAGATATTCTGTGGGCACATAAATGGTTTTAACTGTTTGCATAGGGGAATGGAGTGTCCTCAAATAGAGCACGGTTGGCTGGTCAACTGGCTCCTTAATTGGCCCTCCACACACTAACATTTTAGTTACAGATTCTACTTTTTAAGTGCAGTACGTAACAGACTTACCCCTCCAACATGTAACAACAATATTCAAGGGCAGCTTCTATTTAAGCACCAGCCTAGCCAAAGATGACAAAGAACTCTTTGAAAGTAAGTGGTTGAAATAAAAGTTAATACAGGAATCCATCATCCCTCTGCATACAACACAAAAACTTCAGTAGGAAACTGTAAGAGGAAGGCACTCTCCACCCCAAATATGCAGCAAGTCTGTAACATTTCAAGCCTTCTATAATGAGGAAAGTATGACATGACTGAAATCCTCGCCATCAGGAACCCATTATCTGTTATCCCTACCTATTGTTGTTTCTTTTTTGCTTTGCTTTTGTGTAATGTATCATCTAATTTTAAATAGGCACAGCATTAGAATTAAAAAGAATATGGTTGGCTTCCGTGCAATACAAGGGGGATGAGAATCATGTGACTTTCCAGTTATTAAACACCAATCTCCAGTGTTTCTCCTAATATTTATTGAATACTGGGAATTGTTGTCCAACAGCTGAAAAATCACATGATTCCAACCCAAGTCCAATAAAAAAAAGAAACTGATGCAACACTACAGTACCCAAAAGCCCTGGAAAGAAAGCCATAAAACAGATTGGAAGAAATGGTGAAACATCCGCTTACTTCTCTGTCTCTAGAGAAAACTGATGCAACCACATAACTCCTTGGTTATGTAAATCCCTCCATTCCTAACACTGAGACGTTAAACAATCTAGCTTGACTAGCAGCATTCAGAACATATCAGAATCTGTGAAAAACTCAAAAGGATATTAAACTGTCTAATATATCTGACCATTACATGTCCTACTGCTGCTCTTCTCAGATTACATTCATTCCTTAACCCTTGTGAAATCCTTCTATACCAAGCAATTTAAGTCACCCTACCAGTTTGTTAATATACAGCAAGTCAGCTGTGAAGATAAAAACAACTAGCATACTGCTTCAGGAGAGGTTGTTTAGTTTAGTTTTCTAAAATCCTGAAGGCTGGGTTATTTGCCTACAGGGAGTCTTTTGTTGGGTTTGCTTTGTTTTTACAAGATAGCAACCCACAGAACAATAAAAATGACTGGAAACAAATTAAAACCACTAGAGAGCACAAAAACAACCTTTCCTACCCCCACGGAGAAATCTCTGCAATCATTTGAAAAACTCTGAGAACCCCTGCATATTAATAATTATATATCTATAGCTTTTGAAAATGTGGGGGTTTTTTTCCCTCTAGTATAGGCTAGTTGTCCCGACATGAAATCCTGCATAGAATAGTTGTATGTGGTTATATGTACTGTAGTGTTTTTCCCCCAAAATAAAATAAGTTATTATTAAAATGCCTGATCTTTTACTGAACCCTTAAGCAAACTCTTGAGGGCTCCTGATTGAGACTCTGGGCCCTTCCACACTGCCATATAACCCAGAATATCAAGGCAGATAATCCACATCTGCTTTGAACTGGGTTATCTGAGTCCACACTGCCATATAATCCAATTCAAAGCAGATAATGTGGGATTTTATACAGCTGTGTGAAAGGGGCCTCAACGTAACAGTGGGGTTCTTGCAATTCCATACTGATTTACGGATTGTGACTCCACATTGATACTAAGGATTGCCACTCCCATCAGTCCCAGCCAGGGATGTTGGGAGCTGCCATTCATCCCATCTGACAAGAAACACTTGGCCTACCTTTAAGTATAAATGAAATATTAAATTATAGGGTTGTTGTATGTTTTCTGGGCTGTATGTATGGCCATGTTCCAGAAGTATTCTCTCCTGACGTTTCGCCCACATCTATGGCAGGCATATACCTCACCACCTCTGAGGATGCCTACCATAGATGTGGGCGAAACGTCAGGAGAGAATACTTCTGGAACATGGCCATACAGCCCGGAAAACATACAACAACCCTGTGATCCCGTCCATGAAAGCTTTCGACAACATATTAAATTATAAGTTAAAATGCAAAGATGAAAATACACTTAGGACAGAATTCAGCAAATTTAAAATTCATGGTTGAAAATTGCCAGAAGCACCTTAAGAGTTTGGCCCTTTCACACTGTATCTACAGTAGTCTCACTAATCCAAGCTAAAGAGGCCGGCAGAAGCTTGGATAAGTGAGTATCTTGGATAATAAGGAGGGATGAAGGAAAAGCCTATTAGACATCAAATTAAGTTATGGTTTTACAAATTAAGCGCCAAAACATCGTGTTATACAACAAATTTGACAGAAAAAGTAGTTCAATACGCAGTAATGTTATGTAGTAATTACTGTATTTACGAATTTAGTACCAAAATATCATGATATATTGAAAACATTGACTACAAAAATGGCTTGGATAATCCAGAAGCTTGGATAAGCGAGGCTTGGAAAAGTGAGACTCTACTGTATTTGTTTTCTAACTTGTGTTTCCCAAACACAGGCCTTCCAGATGTTTTGAACTTCAACTCCCAGAATCCTTGATCATTGACCAAAGCAGCTGAGGCTTCTGGGAAGTGAAGTCCCCACCACCTGGAGGTCTAGCGTTTGAAATAATCATACAAATTATGATATTGACTGCGAAGGCCATTCCCCCCAGAGCTTGTTATGGCTTTATGAAAACCAAGTCCTAAAACCAAAGGGCGCTCGCTTCTGAGGAAAAACATTTCCAATATGGTTGCCCCCCCCCCCTTCATTCGACCTAAACGCACCGTCTAATTCCGGCCCCGCGGCCTGGTCGTCTGGGAACTCCAAAGCCGGGGGTGGCGAGGCCTTCTCGGCTCCCCGGGGCCCCCTCTGGCCCACTTTCCCTCGCCACATGGCGGCCAACCGACC
This sequence comes from Anolis carolinensis, assembly GCF_035594765.1. Lineage (NCBI taxonomy): Eukaryota > Metazoa > Chordata > Lepidosauria > Squamata > Anolidae > Anolis > Anolis carolinensis. Next base: position 8,513,920 of record NW_026943824.1, read on the forward strand.
CCTCTGAGGCCCCACAGGTCCCACTGAGGGAAGACGATGCAGGCCGCGCAGGCGCAGTCGAGGCCCAAGCCTTCCGTCTGAGGAAACTAGGCCCGATAGCGCCCCCACAGGCCGCTGAGGGCAGCACATGCCACTTCCACACAGCTGAATAAAATCCCACAATATCTGCTTTGAACTGGGACATATGGCAGTGTGGACTCAAATATAACCCACTTTAAAGCACATATTCTGGGTTATGTGGCTGTGGGGAAGGGCCCTACGTTTCTTCCCTCTGAACAAAAGGCCTTTGGAAGGCTGAATCTGTCAAAGGTCAGACGCCAACTGAGAGCCAAAATATAGTTTATTAAAGTAATAGTCCAAAAATAGTTCAGTAAATTAACAGAGACTTGAAACACTTAATCTTCAGTGTTATTAGGCAGTCAAAGCAGGAAAAACGCCAAAAGCATTAATTGTCATATAATCCGGATTAACGAGAGAGATAATCCGGATTTAACATAGAAAAATAATAATAATAATAACTTTATTTTTATACCCCGCCCCATCTCCCTTACATGGGGCCTTGCCCGATAAAACAATCAAATATCAAAACACAGCAATAAAACAATTATCCAATAAAAACATCAATTACAGTAAAAACAATAGTTAAAATCAACATAAAACATACAATATTAACACTGGAGACTAATTCATAGAACCCAGGCAAAGTGCAACATGTGCCGAAATGGGGAAGGTAATTTCACAGTTGAAATGGACAAAGTGCAATATAACATTGGCAACACCTCGAGAATGGGGCTATTATAAAATGGGCAGATAGATCAATCCGACACCAAATTAAGTGTTAGAATACTTGAACTCAGCCCAAAAGCTCAAAACGGGCTTAAAATGTCAAAACAAACAAAGGCAAACAGTTATGAAGCCCCAAAAACTTTCCCAAAACCCAGAAGTACAACAGCGATTCCAAACTGAAACAAGAACCCAAACCAGGCTAAAACGCTCTTTGCTGTGAGTGGCAAAAACAAGTGAAACTGGAAGAAGCTGAAGAATTAGCGGCAAACCGCTGCAGAGACAAACACTGAGCCAGGAGTTAAAGGAGCAGAACGCTGTAACGTAGTCAGGCCGGTCCGAAGTCGGGATAAGGAGAATGCGTCAGGGTCGGAAACAAAGCCAGTAGTCAGCAACAGTAGACAGCCACAAAGACAGGAACGACGCCAAGCCGGGTTTGGGAGCAAAGAGATAAGCCGAGTTGGGTTCCAGTCCAAGGTCCAAGGGGTGAAGTTGTCAGAAGAAGGTCCACGTCATGGAATGGCACAAAGAGCCAAGACAACGGAGGCGAACAACAGATCTGTTGCAAAGTCCCAAGCCAGTCTTCAGAATCACGTACAGGAAACCCAATGGTGCCCAGCAACACCTTGCCACACGCAAAGCATAGTGACCCAACATCCCCAATTTATTTAGGTTTCCTTGGGCGTCCAAACCTCTAACGCCCTTGGATCAGGTGTCCCAAACTCCTCATCAGAATCTGAGCTCCAAACAGCCAACGCCCTTGGATCAGGCATCCCAAACTCCTCATCAAAGATCATCCTGCCCACACCCAACTCTATCCACACCTGTGGAACTACCCTCATTCCTCCAGGCAGACCATGTGGGATCTGCTTCTGAAGATACCCAAGTCTCTCCAGCATTTACAGCATCCATGGACCCTGATTCCTCCCCAAGATCCTCCGGAGCCCGTGCCCAATCTATGCCAACTTCCTCCATCACCACTAGTTCCTCAGCATTCATTTCCAGCTCAAGATCCCCTCCCAAGTCACCACATGAATCTTCCTTAGAAGACTCCTCATCAATCTCCCTGTATAAATCTTCCAGCGAGCCCTCCACGCGAGGGTTCTTCCTTCCTCTCCTGATCCCTCAGAAGACTCATTCACAACAGAATCAGTGGACACGGCGGACCGACTGAATATGTCCCCTCCACTGTGAAACCAGCAATGGGTGGATTCTTCCCCTTGGACTGTTTTGGCTCTGGCTAGAGTCTGATGGCCTTTTCAAGTGAAGAATGACACAAATCCTTAAAAGAATAGCCTTTTATATATTGCCATGGGTGACCAACTTAAAAATATTTATATGATGCAGAGGAGGGTGAAGGGAGACTTGCAGGCCACATGTTCGACTTCCAAATCTGTAGGACATGTTTGTCACATGTCTTTAAGTCAACTCTGACTTCTGGCAAACCTTTTATATCAGTAGTTCCCAAACATATTTGGCCTACTGCCCCCTTTCCAGAAAAAATATTACTCAGTGTCCTGGAATTTTTTTTAAATTTTAATAGCAATTAAACAGAAAGTTATATGTACCTGTGGCCATCACCGCTCCCCTGGATTACTGCAGCGCCCACTAGGGGGCAGTAGCGCCCACTTTGGGAATCACTGTTTTATATGGTTTTCTTGGCAAGATATGTTCAGATTGTTTGTTATTGTATGCGGCCGATCGGGTTATTGCAACCCCATAGCATCTTATTTAGGTACATTTCCACTGTAGCATTCATGCAGTTTGATACTTTAACTGCCATGGCTTGATGCTATGGAACCATGGCATCAAGTGATAGTTTGTGACCTACAATATCTGCTTTGAAGGGGAATATTTGAATCTACACTACCATATATCCCAGTTCAAAGCATCTGTGGGATTTTCTGCCTTGATATTCTGGGATATAGAGCTGTGTGGAGGGTCCTTAGGCTACCCGAGTCCACACTGCCATATATTCCAGTTCAATGTGGATTTTATACTGAAACAGCAGGCAAAGGTTTTGAGGCAAGAAAACAAAGAGAGTTCTGAGTGCTGCAGAAAAACGAACGTTTATTCTCAGTGGCCACAGAGAATAAGCATAGGAAGGACCCTTTCCTGTAATCAGGAAAGTAAGGGTACCGAACAAAGAAACACCGGACCTTTTATATCTTTTACAATGGTATGCATGCGTCATTATTAGGCATCTTCCATCATCCATTAGTGTCAAAAAAGTCTTACTTTTGCACTTTACTAAAAGCTACTTTTGCATTTTCCTAAAACATAGGCTCCTTTCAAGACCTCTGACCCTCTATTAGACCTTATCTAACTGAGGAATTTCCCTATCCAGGCTTTTTTAGGGTCCATTAGCCCCTTCATGGAGCCCCGATGGCAAAGTGTGTTAAAGCGCTGAGCTGCTGAACTTGCAGACCAAAAGGTCACGGGTTCAAATCCCGGGAGCGGATTGAGCGCCCGCTGTTAGCTCCAGCTTCTGCCAACCTAGCAGTTCAAAAACATGCCAAATGTGAGTAGATTAATAGGTACTGCTCTGGCGGGAAGGTAATGGCGCTCCATGCAGTCATGCCCATGGCCACATGACCGTTGTCTACGGACAATGCCGGGTCTTCGGCTTAGAAATGGAGATGAGCACCAACCCCCAGAGTCAGACGTGACTGGACTTAACGTCAGGGGAAAACCTTTACCTTTTTTAGCCCCCTTTATGGCACCAGGTTACCTTAAGCTTATTTTGACACCCAAAAGCCTTAATTTGTCTTCTGTCCACTGGCACGGAGCTTATCTGGCTTTTTGACACTTTAAGAGATGTCTCTGCCACTTAGGGTTGAACTTTGGTCTCTGCGATGAGGAGACTAGGTTTTTGCTCGGGCAGAATGTATTTCGGGGGAATATATGCTCACACTCTGCTGTGGTTTTATATTTTGCTTATTCCTATTTCTAATATGATTACATTCAATATATGGTTTCCAATACAAGTATTATATTTTTCCAATTCACCTTCATCAATACAGCTGTGAGGAAGAGGCCTAAGTAGCCGATGATGACGCTCTAATGGATTTAGTAGCCTTACTCTTGAGCAGGCATGTTTTGGATTTCAACTCCCACAATTCCTAACAGCCAGTAGTTGAAGCCCAAACACCTGGAGGGCCGAGGTTGGCCCATGCCTTCTCTTGAGCATAAGCGCGGGTTCTTCCAAAGGCGGGTTGTGATTGGCAGCCGCAGCAGCTGACTTCCTGTTCCTTCGGCCAAGCCCTCCCTGGCCGCGCCTGCGCCCTCGCGAGAACCGCCTCGCCCTTTGCGCATGCGCCCTCAGCCACGCCCCCTCCTCGCCCGGCCTGCAGTCAAGTCCCCGCAGCGCCCCCTGCCGTCCGCCTCGGGAGCGCGCAGGGGCGGTGCTGGTCCCTGCGTGACCCGGAGCCCGCTTCGCCTTTCCCGGCTTGGCTGCGGGGGCCCCGGATGCTGGGACGTCATTGTTCCCCGACGCGGGCCGAGCTGAGGCGGCGGAAAAGGCAGCCGGCAGCAGCAGCGCCGAGCCAGGTAAGCAGCGGGGGCGCCTCCCCTCAGGCCCAGGAGGAGGCCCACGCGTGCCCGGCTCCCCACGCAGCCGCCGCGGGAGAGACAATGGCGGGGGGCGAGCGCCGAGGCCTGCTTCCAGGCCAGGCCCAGCCCACGCCGGCCGTTAGCCCGGAGCCCTCAGGCCCGGAGCGTGCCCGCCTGCCTCCCTCCTCACTCACCTCGGGGCCTAGTCAACTCCACATCCCTCTCCCACGCGTTGAGGGTTTGGGTGTGCTTTTTCTCTCTTCATCCCACAGATTTCCATAGCCATACATACCCTCGAGTCTCAGTTATCTGGCCCCCGTATGGCTTGAGCGTCCACTGTTCCAAATGGGCCCACAACATGTGTCAAACCACAGGCCCGCCCTCAGGATCCGTGTCCATTTGTGTGGCCCTCCAGATGCTGGGATACAATTCAAGGGGCCTTCCACACAGCTGAATAAACCCCCGCATTTTCTGCTTTGAATTGGGATATATGACAGTGTGGACTCAGGACCCTTCTACACAGCCATATAACCCAGAATATCAAGGCAGAAAATCCGACAGTATCTGCTTTGAACTGGGTTATCTGAGTCCACACTGCTATTTATTTATTTATATATTTATATATTTATTTATTACAATATTTATATCTCGCCCTTCTCACCCAACAGGGGACTCAGGGCGGCTTACAAAAAACACACATATAAAAATTACACAGTGCAATATAAATCAGTTTTAAAAAAATTATTATTACCTTACATCAATATTCATAAAACACATTATAAAATACAGATAGGCATGTTCAAAAAGACATTTATTTACAGCATTTCTAGCCCGCCTTTCTCACCCGAGGGGACTCAAGGCAGCTTACAATAATAGGCAAGAATTCAATGCCTGACACAATACATTAAAACAACATATATCACAGTTCAAAGTAGAAAATGTGGGATTTTCTGCCTTGATATTCAGGGTTACAGTATATGTCTGTGTGGAAGGGACCTTGTATTGTTGTTTATGCCCTGCTTTTTCCCTCCAGACAAGATAGACAAAATTATACGATACATTTAAATCCCTGGGTTGCTGTGAGATTTCCCAAGCTGTATGGTCATGTTCCAGAATCATTCTCGACTGACGTTTCGTCCATATCTATAGTAGGCATCCTCAGAGGTTGTGAGGTCTGTTGGAAACTAGGCAAGTGAGGTTGCCTGCTATAGATGTGGGCAAAACGTCAGTAGAGAATGCTTCTGGAATGTGGCCATACAGCCCGGAAAGCTTGCAGTAATCCAGTGATTCCAGCTATGAAAGCCTTCGACAACACAATTGGTTTTATTTATCTTATGTTGAATGTATATATAAGGCGGAACAGGTACATTTTAAAGTGTAACTCCAGCTATGTATTTGTGTGTGTGTGCGTGTGAGCTTTGGATAGCATAGCGAAGGGTTAACACCCATATGGTGCGGGGTTTTTTTTTTACTGTCTGTGCCCCTGTTCAGAAGATTCCACCTCACTTGCAGTCCCTGTGATAATTGGATTTTGGAAAAATTGGCTTGTTGTGGAAACAAGGATTGGTGATACAGCTTCAGTGGAAACATCTTTCCCCAATAATAATAACTCTTTCAGGAGTGAATTTACATTCCAAGGGGTAGTTTCTCCCACTTCCTGTTGTTTTACCCCGCTCCCTTTTGAAACTAGGAGTCCTTTGTAAGTTGAATGTTTGTAAATGGGAGACTACCTATATATGTATTTTATGGTCCATTGTTTTATCTGGATATTTTAACTATGTGGTACCCAGCCTCCAACCATGAGGAGAGCCGGGTAACAAAATAAATTTTATTCTAAATGTTGTTAGTATTGTTATTATTATTATTATTATTATTATTATTATTATTTAATGAAATATCTTGAAGAGGGGACCCAAAATTCACTTTTGTTTCATATACCCTTTTTACTTCAAGCATTTTGTATAGGAAACAAATGTTAACATACATTGAACCATCAGAAAGTGGAAGTGTCATTATCTCAGCTATCCACATGGACTTTTTGGATATTGATGTATTGTGATCTCGGAGTTCCAGATTAGGGATGTTCAGTCTGTCATTATTGGGCTATCTGTATGTCTGTATTTCTGATGATAAAATTATATGCTAACTTTAATATGTGATTGTCTTTGAGTGTGTGCTTTATGAGTAATACTTATGTGTGTCTGTATATATTTGTGAATGTGTGAAGAGGTAAACTTATGTTTACAAATGCACTCATACAAAGTTTGGAGTGTGTATGTATTGTGCACACACATTCATTTTGATGTGGGAACCTGTATAGTACTAGTGATAATTTTGTATGTCCCTCACCATCCCCTGCTTGTGGGCCCTTGCACATTCATCTTTAAGTTGGAATGGAATTTATTTACAGTTATTCCCTGCATCATCCCCTCTTTTGGAGGAGAAAGTTCTAGTTGGGCATTTCTTATTCAAAATATGGGGAAGCAGAAGTGTTCTGGATTTTGGATTTTTGGGATTTTGGAATGTCTGCTTTTCTATATACAGTACATAGGTAAAGGTTTTCCCCTGATGTTAAGTCCAGTCATGTCTGACTCTGGGGGTTGGTGCTCATCTCCATTTCTAAGCCGAAGAGCCAGCGTTGTCCATAGACACCTCCAAGGTCATGTGGCCACTGGCATGACTGCATGGAGCGCCGTTACCTTCCTGCCGGAGCGGTACCTATTGATCTACTCACATTGGCATGTTTTCGAACTGCTAGGTTGGCAGGAGCTGGAGCTAACAGCGGCCGCTCACACAGCTCCTGGGGTTTGAACCTGGGACCTTTCGGTCTCCAGCTCAGTGCTTTAACGCACTTCGCCACCGGGGCTCCTATATACAGTAGATAAAAGGTAAAGGTTTCCCCTGACATTAAGTCCAGTCATGTCTGACTCTGGGGGTTGGTGCTCATCTCCATTTCTAAGCCGAAGAGCCGGCGTTGTCCGTAGACACCTCCAAGGTCATGTGGCCACTGCCATGACTGCATGGAGCACCGTTACCTTCCCGCCGGAGCGGTACCATACAGTACATACATAATATCCTAGAAATGGGTCCGAAGCCTAAACAGGATTTGTTTAATGTTTCATATACACTTTATACACCTAGTCTAGAAGTAATTATATAGAGTACACAATATTTTGTCCATGAAACAAAATCTGTGTACACTGAACTGTCAGAAAGCGAAGGCGGCATCATCTCAACCATGCATGTGACAATTATGGATTTGAGGGTGTTTTGGATTTCAGAATTCCAGATAAGAGATGTGTAACATGTACCCATATGTCATGTCTACATTCTTCTCCCTCTCCCCTCTATTTGCAAGGGCATTTTCACTTTCCTTTCCTCTGTGTGTGTCCCTCCCCTTGCTGTGGAAGGGGATTTGCTTGGGAAGTCTGTTGTCATTCCTTCACAATGTGAACTTCCCAGTGCTTGGTTGCCATGGACACTGCCTCTCAAACGAAGGATTCCTTTGCAGTCCCTTCTTCTCTTCCCTCCTCCTGTGGCAGAATTGGGCCTTGATGTGGCAGGGATGAGAATTAGCATCAGCTAGCACTTGTACCTTCTCCACTGCCTCTTGGCCTGAAGCTGAAACAGCCACCCCTTACTCTCCTGTTTGTTTCTTTCTCCAGCTGGGTTGCAGAAACTATTGCTCTATTTGAGCAGCGGTCCTTGTCTCCCATATGGATGCCCTTTTTCCTGTATGCACGCTGGCCGTGTGACATGTTGACATCCAGACTGTGTTGCTTTGTGTTTTGCGTGAGTGATATTATAGCATCAACACAATAGATATGTGGCTAGCAGAGTTGGCTATCAATATGCCTTTTTCTTATAGGATCCATCCTCTCAAGGGAGGAATGTATCAAATGCTGTTGCCTTCCAGTTGTGTTCATTTTTAGGGGTAAAGGAAGCAGACATTCATAGAGGCTGTGCTTTCTGTGCATACTGGCTAGCCCCCCTTCCTCTTCAAAGGCAATTTTTAGGCTGCGCTGTTGCTAACATTATACTCTGTTTATCCATAAATGATGTTGCAAACACCACAGTATCTTAAAATCGCCTTTAAAACAGGCAGATCTCCTTTTGCAAGTAAATTGCTTGCATTATAAGATAGTGGAATTGATTATTTCAAGAAGACCAGTTAGTTGTAAAAGACTATTCTGCAATTAAGTTGAAAGGTTCAGGTATGAAGCTAACATGCTGTCCTGTTTCTTTTCACTCTTTAAGTTTTTTTGGCATTTTTCTGTTTGCCTTTGATCTATTATTGTCGCATTTCAAAAGTGTTGGTGAAACACCTTCATTTTGTAAAAGAGGAAAGAGGGGGAAAAACCTCTTCACGCAGGCTCATCCACTCTTTGAAGTTACTCTTTTGTCTGGGTTCACATCTGTGTTTGTTGTTGAATTATCTTATCTGAGTAGCTGACAGTTCTGAGTTTTTTTATTACTAGATTTGCTCCAGGCATTTTCAGGATTAGGCCCTTGAATTGCGGTTTACTCTTGTCCAAATGAATTATGGCTGCTACATTTTTAGCTTTTATGCAAACATATCTGCTGTAAGATTTGCAAGTGAAATCCTGCCCTGTAATTGTGCAATTGATTTCTTTGTATGAAAACTTCTTAACTCTGCAGTCCACCTTCTTCACTCTCTTTTGCACATTGTACCTTTTTCTGATTAATGAGAGAGAGAGTTATATTTAAGACCTCCTCTGCTTTCATTGCTATTCAAATTAAGACCAAACAGGCACAAGCAGGAAATGAGTAAATACTCAGGCATGTTTAGTGTCAGTGCAGAGACGGTTTCCTTATGTTATTGGGCAATTATGATGATTTAAGCCCTATAATTCTAACAGGAAACATTATTTAACAAGGACTTTGGAGAGCTGATAGTTTTTGAGAACACTGAAGGTTTTTATGTTTAGTTGATTTAATATTCTGTGTGTGAAATGCTTCCACTGCAGACTAGCAGTAATGGCATTGCCAAGGGTGTCATTGTTGATTGGAGGCTGAGAGGTTACTGAACCTTAAGAGTTTCCTGGTGTCCAAGAATTGAGGATTGCTACAGCAAAATGTATGGCACCAACATCAGCTGTCCAACAAACACATTTTTTCTGGGATTTCCTTGTTCGCTGAATGCTCCCTGTCTCCACTTCCATCCCTACCCCATGGATCATTTGCACTGGATGGAGCCCTGTTTCTGGGTGACCCACTTTGCCATTTTTGGGGAGCAAGGGACCATTGCTCATGTCCACATCTGAACTTCAGGGTAGCTCTCCTTGTGCGTCTGTTGTTTCTTCCAGCCTGGAGAAATACAGCACTGATAAATATAGTCTGCATTGTAGCTTTAGTGGGCCAATAATCTCTTCTCACCAAAAGTGAAAGCAGGGCAAGCTGATCAAGTGTAGCCCTACATTTCTCTGGGCAGCAGGACTTTTGTAGTTATGTCAACATATTTAAACCAGAAAAAGTAAGGGTGCAAAGACAGCAGCATGAGTCATGCAGACAATTACTCTGCCACCCAGGATATTCTGTGTTGTGATAGCTTTATCTCCATTTCTAATTTTCACATTGATTCCAGGGGCAAAGTCATAAGTATGGCATTTGCTAAACTGGGGGTGGGAATGGTGTAGTCCGACACTGGGAACAGATGATTCTCGCCTCTGTATACAATTCCCAACCTTCAAGGTTCGTTGCTGTAATTGGGGAGGACAAAATGAAGCATGCAGATAGAACAATAGGCAAACCTCTGAGGTATACTTGCATTCATATAGATACAGGACTACCCTTGTATCCACAGGAGTTACATCTTGGATTTCATGTGGATATGTAAAAGTGTGGATAATAGCAAACACGATTGAAGTGAAGGACTCTTGGCCCAAGAATACCATGGAGTCACATTGGAGGGCCTAGAAAATGGCTAGAGATGACATATTTTGGTCACATATGGATGAATGAAACAGCGGCAATCCATTCTGTGGTTATGGTGGTCATATTGTTCCTTATTAAATTCATTTAATAATTTGATTTATTCCCAAGTAAACATGGTGGTATACCCTTTGGTCTCAAGCTTCTTAACCCTCATCTCTGTCTAACAAACTGAATAAAATATATTATTGGAAAAGGAAATTTACAGAACTATACTGATTCACTATATAGGAAAGAATGTGCATCTAAATATATTATGTTTATGTCAAGTGAGAAAGAAATGGAAATACATATTTTAGTTAGAAAATAGTGAAATGTGTAAGTGAGCAGCTAAGCTGAAATATGCTGGTCGAGGTACATCCTTAGGCTTTTCTTTTTAAAGAAAACTGATCAGCATGGCAACTGTAGCTCTTATTTGTAGCACTGATAAATTTAGTTGCTGTGTGCTGTATCTTTGTAATGACTAGAAAAAGCTGTTGAATACTCTTGAACATAAGAGCCTTCCTGTGTCTGATGAGACACAGCTCAATAGTCCTGCACGCTGCCTCTGAAACTGGAGGTAATGCATGGCCATTATGTCTCATGACTCTATAAATTTATCTAATCCCCTTTTATAGATGTCTGTGTTGGTGGCCACTACTTCCTCCTGTGGAGATCTTTTCTCATTTCCTTTAGACAAAATGCAGCTCTCTTCAAGTTGTTTACACCTGTCAAAATCATTTAACACCTCAGAAGCTTTTTCCAAAAAGTTGTATGCTGTCCAAGAATATATTCAAGATTATACTTGCCATTCAAGCAGAAAGAAAACAGTTGCTTTTTTTAAAAAAACAACAACGTTTGTACATATTACATCAGTTGATAGAACACAACCATTGCATTTTCTTTATATTTCCATAATGTCTTTAGGGTATGAAAAAGAGCATATATGTTTTTGCCAAACAAAAATATTACAGTTCCAAAAGGGGTGAGAATTGGGGGGGGGGGGGGGATGCATGGTGACTGGCAAATGTACTCTTCTACTTTTCTCATTTCCTTGTTGATTTTCCTTTTAATAGGAAAAAAGAAGCATATTGTATCATAAAGGTGAACTGAACTCTCTTCTTGTCTTGCCATTTGTCAAAGTAATGTTTCTCCCCCCCCCACCCCCTTTTGTTTCTCAGAGATGAACAATGACCATAGTTGACAAGACGTCTGAGTCCTCAAAGCCTTCGGCTTCTGAGAAGCAGCCTCTCAGCTCCGTGGCACCAGCTTCTGGAGATATGGACTCAGGCTCTGCAGGATGGGGTGCTGTGTCGTCTTCTCTGGAAGCGCCAAAACACAAAATCACTTTGGGACCAGTACCAGGAGCTGCTGTATATTCTAATTCATCTGTACCTGATAAATCCAAGGCCTCAGCTCAGAAAGATTTGTGTAAGGATTACTATTTCATTTTATTAAAGAGAAAACACTCCCACATTTGTTCAATCATTGTGTTGTCATTGTGTGCATTCAAGTAATTTCTGACTTAGAGCAACCCTAAGAACAACATGTTATTACTAGGGAAGGGGGAGGGGTGTGTTGGCAAAATTTGTTCAGAAGGGAGGCTGAGAGAGAGCAGCTTGCACAAGGTCACCTTTCAGCCAAAGTTTCCAGTTTATTCATTTTTTAAAAAAAAGGAAATAAAATTAATTATATTTAACAGAAGTCTTTGTGACATACTTGCCATTGTTTTCATTACTGTGTTGTTCTCAAAACATATAATTGCAGCGATTGGTGATGGCATCGCAGCACCCCAGAAGGTCCTTTTCCCAGCAGATAAGATCAGCTTAAAATGGCAAAAAATGCACAGAGTTGGAGCTGGTCTCCAAAACCTGGGCAATACGTGCTTCCTGAACTCAGCTTTGCAGTGTCTGACCTACACCCCGCCACTTGCCAACTATATGCTTTCTCACGAACACTCCAAAACATGTGAGTATATTTTGACATTTGGTACATTTCTCTGAATATGTCCATTAAAAGTTGTTCCCTACCTGGCACTGTCCAAATATGTGAATTAATTTGCCTTTCTGTCTGCAGGTCATGAGCAAGGATTTTGCATGATGTGCACCATGCAGAGTCACATCACCCAGGCCCTTTCGAATTCTGGCAACGTTATCAAGCCAATGCCTGTCATAAATGACCTTCGACGTAAGCTTGTTTATCATCTTTGACATGTAGTGCATGCAATATGGTTTGCTCCCAATTAGGCCTGCAAACACAATAACCCCCCCAGCCAGACCTGGCTTTTCCCTGTTCGGTAGTTCCTAGAAAGCAAGAAATGCAGGAGCTAAGCTATACTTTTAGGGGCATCATAGATGGCTGGTGTGATGATCTCGGTATAGTAAGTCCTAAGCTATGTGGGTTTGATCTCCTTATAGGATGAGGAAGTCATGCCCTGGAGCCAAATTCAGACCTCCTCGGATTCCCACTTGGCTCTCAAGGGTTCCCTAGGTGAACATGTCCCCTTCCAGTTATATAACTGTTGGGTTTCCTAGTTCCACACATGTTTTTCCTCATTTTGAAAGGCTGAAATGCTTTAAGCTAAAATTGGCTGGTGTTTTTGGCTCCACTTTTTTGCTTTTGGCAACCCTCCATGAGCTTATCTGAAATTGAATTTGGCTCTTGGGCTGAAACAGGTTCCCCATCTTAATAAAAACATAAATAAAAATAACTTAACACTATTGGTATAACTGTATTCTTTGCTTCTTAGGGATAGCAAAGCATTTCCGTTTTGGCAATCAGGAAGACGCACACGAATTTCTACGGTACACTGTTGATGCTATGCAGAAAGCATGTTTGAACGGTAGCAACAAGTAAGTTGTAAACACAGTAATAGTAATTATCCCTATCCCTTTTTATCCCTTTTGTTTCTCTCATTTCAAGTATGTTTTGGCTTCTCATGCATCCTCCTGCTTTTTCAATTTTCAGATTGGACAGACATACTCAGGCTACCACGTTCATTCACCAAATATTTGGAGGGTATCTAAGATCTAGAGGTATGTCCCAAAATAACCCCAATTCTGTCTGTTTTTGAAATTTATTAGGGTGCTGTAACTCCTAGTTTTGATTTTGTCATACTATGCTTATATTTTTTTCTTTGAATTTCAGTAAAATGCATGAACTGCAAAGGAGTTTCAGATACATTCGATCCTTATTTGGATATTACGCTAGAGATAAAGGTATGCTAATTGTGGACAATTTTATGCAGTTCTTCTACCACAGTAGAGTAATTTGGAGGGAGGGTGAGGTTTATACATAAAACACTTCATTGAAACAAATATTACCATGCATTTTATTTTCCAATCCAGAATATGGAAATGCTGCCCGATCATGAGCATGATCAATAAGCCACTGACAGACCAATCCTGCATGAATTTGTCTAATTCCGTCTAACCTTACGGGTGTCACCACATCATGTGACAGTGAATTCCATACATTTAATTATGCATTCTATGAAGAAATGCTTTAACTCAGGTGATTTCCAAAGGATTAGTTGTGTTTGTCAGTTGCAGCTAAACCAAAGTGCAGTGTCACCTTTTAAAAAATAACTAAAATTGCAGCCAGCCCTCCGCATTCACTGGAGCACAGATTCCCACGAAAGTAGAAAAAATACAAATAAGCATTGCTATTATTTTTAATCTCTCCAGGAATTTGCAGACCTTCAACATGACTCTGTGATCAATTCCAGTAGAGGTTGACCACAGAGTAGCACTGGAGGATCTAGAGCAGTGGTGTCAAACCCGTGACCCTCCAGGTGTTTTGGATACCCAACTCCCTGAATTCCGGCCCATTGGATAAGCTGGCTAAGGGCTTCTGGGAGTTGGAGGCCCAAACATCTGAAGGGCCATGGGTTTGACCCCTCTGATCTGGAGATTCCTCGAGATAGTATTTCCATCAAATCCGTGAATAAATATCTGCAAAAGTCAAACCCGCTAATGTAAAGGGCTGACTGTAGTCCGAAGCTCATGTTATAGTAAATGTGTTGGTCTTAAAGGTGCCACTGGACTGTTCACTGTTTCAGGCAGCATGTGTCCTGGAAAAAAACATGCTATGCCTATGACTAAAACAGAGATGGTTAATTTGTGGTTCTACAGATGTTTCAGGATTGCAACAGCCATCATCCCTCACCACTGGCTCTGCCAACTAGAGTTAATGGGTATTGTGATCCAACAACTGATGGAGAGCTGCAAGTTGCACATCCCTGATTTATTACTGTGAAATATGGGTTTACAAAATGTGTGGCTCAGTGCAGGTGGAATGTGTTTGATTCTTATTTGGAAATCCCAATGCGCTGATTTGAAGCACTTGGTATGTTGAAGGGATCTCCATGTAATGAGTCAATAGATTTTAGAATTCTTGTTAAAGCGAATATGTTTATTTATTGACATGTGATACTCACTTCCATTTTCTTTTCCTCTCATTTTAGTCTGCTCAAAGTATCAATAAAGCTCTGGAGCAGTTTGTCAAACCAGAACAGCTTGATGGTGAAAATGCCTATAAATGTAGCAAGTAAGAAGAATATTACTTTCTATCTCTATTAAAAGAAAAACCTGGATGGATTTGTATGTCTTGCAGTTGGCCCTTCCATATCCATGGATTCAACCATCCACAACTTGAATTGCATACATTTCCCCTTCCCCATTCCCACACATAAACCCAAACCTTGATTTTGCCATTTTTATAAGGGATAGCAGATACCAAGCCCTTTTGGATTTATATATATATATATATATATCAGCCAGATTTTTAAACCTTACATGTGTATAATGCAAAAATCCAAAACTAAATGGCATGCCCCCCTCCTGACAAATAAATGAGACATGGAGTGAGTTGGAAAAATGATTGTTTTTGCTTAGGAGAGTTAACCTGTTAGAATCAGCTATGTTGAACTGACAGAATTTATTTATGACTGCTGGCATGTATACCAATGACCGATCACTGTGTAGATTATAGAAAGAAAAGTAAATGCAAAAGAAAATAATCCTGAAAGATGAAGAGGTTGTTCTCTGTATGTTTTAGATGTAAAAAAATGGTTCCTGCGTCAAAGCGGTTTACCGTACATCGAGCCTCAAATGTCCTCACCTTGTCCCTGAAGCGATTTGCAAATTTCAGTGGTGGCAAAATCACGAAGGTAACAGTGTGCTACAGTTGTACCTCAATGACATTTTATAGTGCTACATATGAATATTACAGCACGTTACAATCAACATGCTGAAATCGAATTTGAGAAACAATAGTATAAAAAGACTAGCTGTGCCCGGCCACGCATTGCTGTGGCAAAGTGGTGGTGGTATTGTTTAAAAGTTGTTGTGGAATTTTTATTTGACGTTATTTGTATTTTTTTAAATTAATTTTATTGTAACTTATCTTTTTTATTTATTATATTGTACTGTTTTGTTGTATTATTTTTAGTTATTTTGTTATAGTATTTTATTATATTAATTTTTTAGTGTTTTTAATTATTTTAGTGTTTTTATTATTTTTTATTGTATTATTTGTATTTATTTTATTTTTTATTCTTTTATTAACACTGGGCTGAGTGGGTTGCTAGGAGACCAAGTGGGCGGAGCTTAGCCTTCTAAACTGGCAGCAATTGGATAAAAACAATTATTCCTCTCCCTCTAAGTAGGACTTTATTTTTCTTTTCTTTTTGTTATATCAACCTAGAGGCATGTATGATGGGTTGTGTTGTCAAATTTCGAGGTTGGGGGGCCTGTAGTTTTGTTGTTTTGTGGGTCGCCGTGATGCCATCACTCATTTATATATATAGATTAGGAACCACTTATATAGAACTTATGGAAATGTAATTTTTGTAATGGCTTCTTTTATACATACGATATTGATTTGTATCTATTTTAGTATAAGGTTTATTTTGTTTCCCATTTATGATATTTTACGCTTTATAATTTCATTCTTTATAATTTTTATGTTGAATAAAGACATGTATTTTAAAGGATTTGTATTTTTAAACCGAGGGTAACTGGATGATTTGTCCCACTGAAGTATTTCCCCCAAAAATGCAAGTCTTTTTCCTTTTCACTTTAGGAGGTAAAATATCCCGAGTATTTGGATATTCGGCCATATATGTCCCAGCCAAATGGAGAGCCAATTATTTATGCATTGTATGCCGTTCTGGTCCACACTGGCTTCAGCTGTCATGCAGGACACTACTACTGTTACATTAAAGTAAATATACCTTTCATTTCCTCCCTCAATATTTTCTATGTGTAGCCTTTCTGTGAAGTATTCAGTGCTTTGTAAGGTTTATAATGATGACTTGCCATCTAAGAATGTTGATTCAAGTGGGGTTCTTTGGCTTTAGGATCACTTGATTTGTGAAGGCCTCAATGGAGTACAAGTTTGCCCACCCCACCAATTAGCTGATTTAAGCCCATAGCTGTTGATTTGCAATTATCTGGAAGAATGTCTCTCTTCCTATGGCAATTTCATCCTCTTTTTGTAAGCGATTTTTAACTAATCTGTTAAACAAGATACTAGTTATCTTGTCTTCTTTCACCCCATCTACTTGCTCTGTAGTGATAATTTCATTGCCTTCTCCCACTAGAGGGCAGTTCATCTTGCTTCTGGTTGGCAAGTTTTTCTTCAGTATAAATCAAGGCATTTTCTTTCTAATGTTCACAACCCCACTTGATGTTTAGAATTGTAAGCACATTGGAGTGTTATGAAATGTTGGCCATTGTGGTGATGTGGGGTAGAGGAGGAATCTTTTTATTAATTATATTATTATATATTTAACTATATCTGCTGCCACCAATATAAATAGGTTTTATTTAACCGCAGCCACCAATTGTGGAGAACTCAGGCAGAGGGAAATTTCTTTATCTTTTCTTATTCACTTTAGATGGTATCATAACTTAGTTTTGAATATATGTGACAGAGACTTGGATATGGAAGAACAAAAAATAAGTTTATTTCAGGCACAGAGCTTAGTGGTTACAGTAACTTCTTTAGAGGCACTTTGATAATGGTTTCAAAGCTATGAACTGATCACTTTGGATCTAACTGGGATTGCTTTCCCTTCCTACTCAGACTCTACAAATAAACCTAAACCAGTCACCTAACTTGCTTAATTCAACACCACTAGAGATCTGAGTTTCCCTGGTTTCCCTAACCTGGAACCAGTGTCTTCCCTGTGACTAAAAATCACAGACTAAACTTTTTAAAACATTCCCTCCTTTTCTTCCAAACGGCGGTTGGCTCCGCCCTCGTTGCTATGGTAACCTGCCTCAGAATGCTGAGCTGGCTACCATCCCCCACGCAATGGTAACTAATACCCTTTTAAACATAGTTAAACATGACTTTTTAAACGAAATTAAACAAACATGACATCTATAAATCAAAATAAAAACATTTCTTTACAGCCATAATAATAATAATAATAATAATAATAATAATAATAATAATAATAATAATAATAATAATACATTTTATTTATTACCCACCTCTCCTGATGACTCAAGGTGGGGTACAACAAATTTTAAAACATATGAAAATAAAAAATACAATACATTACATAAATTAAAACACACACACACATATATATATATATAGCAGGAGGGGAAGGCGTTATCTGTTTCTTTGGTGGGTTTCAGCAATCTTTGTTTCATCAATCTTTCTAAGGATTCCTTTGTTTTACGCAACCCTCCAATTTGTTTGAATTCCAGTAGCAGAAATTATTTATGTGCTTTAGTGATAACAATAGCACCAGAGATGTCTAGCTGAATAAACCTGAATACACTCGCCTTGTTTAGCTCCCCATGCAGGTCATCTGTGAAAATAGTTTCAATCCCCAAACCAAACCAGTAGCTTGATTGGGATGTTTCTAAATAAGGGCTAGAAACCATGTAGTCTGGCAGATGATGTTGGTTTGCTAATCATGGTTTATGCTGACCATGATTGATGAAAGCTGCATTGCAACAGCAATGATCCCTACTCCAGATCTAGAATTCAGAAAAACTTTGAATTCAACTGTTAACATACACCTGAATAAATATCAGAGCACTGCAGTTTTGTAATCAGCTCAGTAATACAAAAATACTAGGCCAAGATTGCTGAGAGGGTTCCTCGCCTGTTCTCTCTTACACACCACATTAACTCTCTAGTTTTCTATATCTTCTAAAAGGGCATATCATGATCAGTAACATATTTTGCTCCTAAGGAATAAGAAATTTGCCTATATAGTGACTTCTTTTTTCCCCTTTTATAGGCCAGTAATGGGCAGTGGTATCAGATGAATGACTCCACAGTCTCAAACAGTGACATCAGGACGGTATTGAATCAGCAAGCCTATGTGCTTTTTTATATCAGGTAATATCAATTATTCCTAATGCTACTTTCCTTTGTACACTGTCTTTCTATAATTTCAGCAGACAAGGGGGACACTGTGGTCACAAAACAGCAAAAAGTCTGGAGGCAGATTACACATTTATGGACCCTTTTGTTAATGTTCATCTGATTTAAATGGGTTGGCATGTTTGAAAGTTGATGATAAATAAAAAATATCTTAGTCTTTAAGGTGCCATGAGATTCTCATTTTACATATCAATATAAGCCTACTGCTAATTGAATTCAAAAAGTAAAAGGGACTTAGTATATTAAATCCATATTTTTTTCCTTATTGCCTTTTGTTACTGTTCAAGAAAAAGTTGGTAACGTAATCTTAGAGAAGAATCAGTAATTGAGTTTTGTGATACCAGAATGATGATTTTTGATAGGGATGAAACCTAGGTTGAGATCTTCTTTGTACTAGCCTAGCCTTCCTTGTTGCTGTAAAGGGAAAACCCCACTTCACAACTCTTGGTGAAAGAGTTGGGACACATTAAATATACCACCTTAGGAAACAAGATTGAATTATGCACAATACAAGGTTGTACAAAAAGCTCAATCAACAGGCTCAGTTAAGAAATTGTATCTTTTTATGTATTCCTTTAGGTCCCATGACATGAAAAACGGTGGCGAACACATTCATTCGGCTCACACTCCAGGGCAGTCTTCTCCCCGGCCAGTCATTAATCAGCGAGTGGTCAATAATAAACAGACTGCCCCAGGATTTATCGGGCCACAGCTCCCTCCCCACATGATTAAGGTAATTCTTTCTTGTGGAGATTGACATAACATAAGCTAGATAAGAGAGCAAGTGTTTATTGAAGGCTTTAGCTTCTAAAATAGCATTATTGCAACTCTACTCATTTGCAAATCCAGAAAATGTGACAAACCATGGTTCAGAAAACTTAAGCCTTGTCAGTAGGGTTTCTGAATGGGACTAGTGTAAATATGGGATAAGTGAACAGAGAATAAGCTCCAAAACTACAAAATGTTTTGAAATGTTAGCTGTTACACTTTCGTAATGGTTGTTCTCTTATTATTGCAGACGTCCAATCATCTGAATGGAACTGGATCCCTAAAAGAGACGGCCAGCAGTTCTGCGATTGCTAGCAATGCCACCCTCAGCAGGCCGTCTTCTGCCCCTCCGGCCACATCCATCCCAAACTGGACTATGAACAGGCCCGCCACTGCTACCGCGCCTGACCCTTCCAAAAAACAAAAAATAACCATCAGTATTCATAATAACAAGCTGCCTGGTCGCCAAAGTGTCTCTCATGCCAGCTGTACCTTGGACAACCTGAACAAGCCAGCCCCGTCCTCAACCATTTCCAACCCTTCTGCAGTGCAATCTACCTCAAGTGCTTCGACAGCATTGGCTGCTAACCAGGTCCCCAAACAGACCGCTCCTAGCGAACCCTCTTCCAAGCTGGTAGTGAATGGCAAGTCCAAACTCAGCCCCAGCATGTTGGTCCCTTATGGGGCTGAGTCTTCAGAAGACTCTGACGAGGAACTGAAAGGACTAGTGAAGGAGAACGGCCACTCCAAACCTTTCAATGGCATTTTAACTGAAAAGGCATCCACGGTGTTAGAGAGCTCCTGTTCGTCTTTTCACAATCCTGAGAAGGAGGTACCGCCACATGAGCCACCCAAAAACATTACAGTCGTCTTTTCCATTAGTCTAAATGATTCCTCTAAACAAAATGGACAAATATGCAATGATTCCACTTGCCAAGCAAAGCCTGTGAAATCGTCAGAAAACCCATTTTCCAAAACAAATGGATTGCCTGGAAAAGTGAGTCCATTTCTACTCTGGTTTCTAATAATGTCTCCTCCCTCATTAAGGCAAAATGTTTTTATTCTCATCGTGATGCTGAACTACACGGTTGGTTTTATCTGCTGCCCATCTTCAGAGGGGAATTGTGTCCTGTAATTCCGATTGGGCTCCAGAGTCTTATTTGGTCCTTTCATTCTCTGTTCTAATCTTTCTCCATTTCTAATTAACAGGGTACACCCATAGCTTTGACGCCTGTTCCTGAAGACAGGATCGTAGACTCTTTCAGATACAATCAGCTGAAACCTTTTTCAGGAGACATAAGGTAAAAAAGGCCATCCATGCCTTTCCTTGTATTATCTCTTAGGTGTTCATCAGGACTTCAGAACACTTTTAGGAAGTTGTCACATTAGTGTCATATTCTAGTCTTGTTTATGTCATGTAGTAAAAGGAGAAGCAGTCTGTGCAAAATGATTGCACATTTCTTGTTTACTAAAGCCTTCCCCAGTCTAGTACTCTCCCTATGCAGTGGATAACAACTTGTGTCATCATCTCGAGAATGCCAGATGGGAGAAGGCTGGTCTGCTATATATTTCATATCCCCTTTTTCCTTCACTTCCAATTTCCAGTGTCGCTCTTTTAAATAGAGGCTGGATGGCCATCTGTCGGGGGTGCTACCAAAAAGTTGGTAGAGTAATCTTAGAGTAGAGTCAGTAGTTGGGTTTTGTGATACCAGAATGATGAGTTTTGATAGGGATGAAACCTAGGTTGAGATCTTCTTTATAGTAGCCTAGCCTTCCTTGCTTCTTGGCAGGGGGTTGGACTGGATGGCCTACGAGGTCTCTTCCAACTCTATGATTCTATGGAGCTATCTATTTATTTGATGTTATATCTTTGCCTCTAGTGCTACATTGCTAGACATATTTAAAGTCAAAATTGTAGCTCTCGTTCAGGAGCTGAAGAAGGTATGTTTTCAAATCTGTCTCACTGTGTATTGTTTTTCCTGGCCAGTTCTAAATATCTCTTTCTCTCTTGGTGTCTTATTTGCAGTGCTAGTGGATCAGAAAAACCTTTGGAAGAGGGTGGCTGTTCTGAAAAGGTTCCCTGTCCCCTCACCAGTGATGTCCAGAATCTGTTAGCTCCTTCGGACCCTGAAATCACGTCTACCACAGAAGACCCCTGTGAAAGGGTTCCCTCCCAAACAGGTGCCGTGCCTCTTGAGAGCCTTGGGCAGCACGGCCTTCCATCCACCCCCCTGAGAGCAAAAGAGGACTTCCCTGGAGAGAGCAATGTGGAGGACCACGCAGAAAAGACGAGAGGACCAAAAGAAGGGAAGGCAGCTTGGGAAAAGAGCGCCGAAGTTGCCAGAGGAAACGCCGATGCAACAGAAAAAGGGCCACAGAGCCCTCTTTTATGGGCTGACAGTGAATGTAGTTCTCAAAAGCTTGTTGCTCTAAACATGGCAGACAAATGCCAGGAAACGCAAGACAATGTGAAAATGTATGAGGATGCCTCGCCTACTGAAAACTCCTGCACTTTGAGGCCAAATGTGGTTGGGGAGAGTTCGAAGGATGACCAAGGAGAGAATAGTGAACAATTCAAAGGAAACACAGACAGGCAAGAACTGAGATCCCATTCTCCCTTCAGGGAGAAAGTTTGCACCTCCAGAAAAACTGACAAAGAGCACTATCGTTCAAAAAGGAAGCACTCGGAAAGCGAGGAGGAGGTGGAGGCGACAGCAGGAGCGTCTTCCCGGAGCCAGGCGGAGGGACACCACAACAAGAAAAGGTGCTCCTACAGCAAGGAGAGAGTGAGGCCACAGGAGCATTATCGGCGCGAACATTACAATACAAACTATTATAGGTTCCCATGTAGCCCGGATCCTGGGAGAAATTTCGGGAAATACCCCCCTTATAGATCACGCAGCCGAGGGAAAACAGAGTCTGAAAGGAGCAGACATTGTTATGAACGGTCTTGGAGTCGAGAGAGATATTATCAAGATGTGCCCAGGAGATGGGAAGGCTGTCGATCTTCCGATTACTATTATCCTTCCCACGTCCCCAGGTATAATCAGGATAAAAAATTCACTCTTTGTGAAAGAGACTATAACAAGTCGAGTCATGTTTACAATAGCCCATATAAGTATGATTATTATAAAAACAGATGGACTCATGACCAGGAAAGGAAAAGGAAATGCCAGAGTCCTGAGGGGAGCCAGGGCACCCCAGAGAAGAGGCCCCAAAAGACCGTGCAGAGTGAATCTCTGGATGAGCAGAGAGGGCGGAAACACAAGAAGTCCAAGAAGAAGAAGAAGTTGAAAGACAAACACAGAGAAAGAGATCACAGGTTAGTGGCATCGCAGGGAGCGGGGAAGGCGCCCTTTGAGGATGAGCAGTTGAAAGAATTGAATATTTTTAGTCTGAGGAAGATTGAGAGGTGATAGCCATTTTTAAATATCTGAAGGGCTACCATATGGAAGATGGAGCAAACTAATGTTCTGCTGCTCCAGAGAATAAAATGTGGATCAGAGAATTCAAATTATAAGGGAGAATATTCCGACTACACAATAGGAAGAACATGGTGATGGCAAGAGTGGTTCTGCCGGGCAACCTGTCACTGGGTGCAGCTGTAGATTCCTTTACTGGCAGCAGTTTCCAATGCTATGATTTGATGTTAACACTATATGTTGTGGCTTTTAAAAATCCCAAAATGGGTTTATAGTGGTAAAAAACACGTGTTCAAATCCATAGCAGAGGCTATGTGACTCACAACAATACGAGTCATATTTCTTGCTATAGTCACCCCTCGCCCTGTCAACCTCTCTGTTTCAGAGCATTTTAATTCTGCTCTTCAGATAGGAAGTAGAGATGAGTAATAAAAAGGCTCCTGCCCTCAGGCTTACAAGACAAGGCACCGGTGGAGAAAGACACGGGGAGGGAGCCAAAATGAATATGCCTTTGTGGTTTGTTGGAGAAATCACCTCTAAAATCATTACATTACTACAAAGTTGGAAAGACAAACACTGGGAATGCACATCCCCTCCTCCTCCTCGTATTCCCCCAATTGTGGGACTCCAGTAAAACAATTAAAAATTAAAATACATGAGAAGGAATTCTATTAAGCTACATGGGAGTTTGCTGGCGGCTTAATATATACAGGACAAGGCAGGAAATTATTAAAATGTACTTGGCTACAATGAATCTGAGTGGGAATAGCCATCGCCTCTTTTCTGTCTCCTAAACCTAAATCTGCAGCATGCACTTCTCTAAGATTTGAAAAACCAAAAGACTGGAGCCTGAACTCATAACTCAGAAAATATTTAAAATGAAGTGCATTCTTCCAAATGTTGGTTAGCTCTTAACTAACAGTCACCCCTAGCAAGTATAGCCATTACTAAAGATTGATGGGAGTTGCAGCCAATGTTCGAAGGGCCCTCCTGACTTCTTCTCCTTGCATAACTATGCCGAACCATTAGGATGATGGGTTGATTTAGGAAGGATAGGATGAAAGGGATACCTATATGCAAACTCAGAAAGAGTGCAACAGGACAAAAATAACAAAAATCAAAAACCACACTCTCAACTTCAGAGAAAGTCAATGGCACCCCCTTTGAAGAAATCTTGCCAAGAAAACATAGGATAGTGTTGCTATATAGTGAAGGGACATAAGGAAAAGCTAAGTTTAACTTATGTACCAAGCTGACCTTGATGAGAATCAAAGAATGAAGTATAAAAACAAAAATAGGGAGCAAAGCTATGAGTGTAAAGTATAAGGCCATAGGAAGTGGCCGCGTTTCTCACTTCTATGGCCTTGTCCCATGTTTGGCAGTGGGGTAAATTGAATTACTGTTTGCCACTTGTGCTGAATCTTTTTGAAAAACTCTGCGCCGTTGATTTTCCTGTTGACGTCTTTCTGCTTCTTCCAGGCATCACCAGGATTCTGACCCGTCGGCATCCAGCTCTGAGGCTGAGGTTCACAGGCATAAACACAAGAAAAAGAAGAAGAAAAAGAAGAAGCGTACGAAGAAATCCGAAGACTGTAGTGAAACTCTGGTCCCTTCCCTTCCAAAGGCAACAAGTTTGGAAACCAAGAATCTCAAAACCTGGGAGGCGACAAAGTCTTCTTTCGAGGCTTGTAGAAAGCATGGCAGGGCCCACCAAGACGGAGACACAGCTGTTTGCCAGAAAACAAAAAGTATAGAAGGCTGCAACAGAAATGGCTCCTCCCCTTCTACAGATCATAATGTAGGTAAGTGACTCCGAAGGAAACCTTGAGAGGCCTCCTGGGAATTACTTATCGGTATTAGATTTATATCCCTGCCATAGGATTGCACCAGAATTTGTTCCCACGGTGTCGCTGCCTTCGTAATGTCAGTCATAGCCTTTCACATTCCAACCAAGGACTGGGCATCCTTCTCACCCCAGTGGATCATTCTCAGCACAAGCTGTTGCCGTTACTCACTTTCTAAAGTGTGTAAAACATTGTTAGACACTGTACCAACACACAATGGGCCTCACCCATAGGCCTGCAAGGAAACAGGCAAAGAAAATACTTTGGCAGTGATGCTTAAGGTTACATAATTCTTTTGTATGGTGGCCATATTGAACAAGAGATGGATGGGAACTTCATTTTAGTTCATGTTTGAGAGGTGGTTTATCAAACATCTTCACACAGTTGGTTCGGGAAATAGGGATAACTGGAACTAGCCTGTAATCCTGATGTTGTGTTGTGGGATTAGGGTTGCCACATAGAACTGCTTCTTTCCATATTGGGCTTTGCTGCCTGTTCCTGGGTGATAATCTCATTTCAGTTTAGTTTTGATAAGAATTAGCTGAAGTTTTGTATCTGATGCAGAATATGAGGGTTTAAAACAATAATGCAAGATGCAAGGATAGATTTGCCCAGGACTAATAGAGACTGGTCAGAGAGAAAGGGGCCCAAATATCAGCTGGTCTCAGCTGCTGTTGCAGACAGTGTGGCATATGAGCCATAAGACTTATATCAGGTCAGTCTCCAAAAATAACCTTATCTCCTTTGCCTTTCAGATCCAGACTGTCCGCTGGAAGCCATTCCACCACAGCTTGCAGGATATTTATAAACCGCAAAGCGATTAACTCTATAATTCATAATTGGTGCTTCAGAAATACTGTACAGGATTTTACCGTGGAACCCCCTTTTTTTTAGTTTTTACCTTGAGACTTTCTTTTTTAAAAAATAACTGAAATCCAAAAAAAAAAAAAAAAACACCGGGGAAACAAACAAACAAAAGAAGATGGAAACTTTCTACAATGGCTAAACGCCGTGAAACTTTACCCTGTAAATGCAACACTTAGGATTAATGCCCTGGGACAGAACATCTCAGATGCTGCTTCATTACAGACTCAGGTTGATTGTGTTCTTCATGTGCGATTGCTCCGCGTCTACATATCTGGTGCAAGGAGCGAGGAAACAACCGAATTATCAAGCTGCAATGCTCTCTATTTAATTTAAAGAATTATTTTTTAAAAAATCACACACAACTTAGGATTTTTGCAAGAGCTTCATCTGTTCTCTGTGATGTCTGCTACTAGAAACTCAACTTTGTTTCTTTTATTTCCCCCCGTTGGATTCTTGGATTTTGCAAAGCGTGCCGTTCGGACTCTGCTTGTTTTTGAATGTATCTCACAACACGTTCAAAGCCCCCCTTTTGGCACTGCTCTGGATGGGGCTGCCTCTATAGGAGGCCCTCAGAGACCTCAAGGAGCCACTGAGGTGGGGAGGCTTCTTGCCTTTCCCCAAAGTCCTTGGGCTAGTGAGGTCTGCCCCTGGCAGATGCTGGTCTCCCCAATTGCACTGCTTCCCCACTCTGGTCTTCCCAACTCTTCGGCCAGGTTTCCCTTCACCACTGAAGGGTTTTTCTTTGCCCCTTTTTGTGGCCTTCTGCATTCCCCTCCTTTCCCTCCATTGAATGTTTCTCCACCTCTGTTTTGTTTGCTCCCTCCTTCCCTTCCACAGTTGTCCCTGGCTCCTTTGCGCCCTCCTTCCATTCCCAGACTTTTGGGTGACGGCTGCAGTTTCAAAAGCCTGTCCCTACCTCGGGCCGGCACGGGCCAGAAAGAGCTGTTCTCCTCCTCCCGTTGTTTTTAGATCCTGTTTTTATTTTAATATTGTAATGTGATGGTTGTCTTGACGGATCTCAGTTCTCTGGTTTCTTTTTTGTCCCTTCAAAGTTTCTAGTTTCAGACACATTCATACTGTGATTTAATTTTTTTTAAAATGATGAAATGCTATCAAACTGTGATACACTTAATTCACTGGTCCTGCATCAGGAGACGGAGTGGGGAAAACTGTATTAAATACAGTTCATCTGAATAATCTGTCTGGTTTATACAAGCTGTGTTGTTCAGAGATGTCTCAAGTTTGATCTTTGTTTTTTTAAAGATAAAAGCACTTGCCCCACTTGTAAATATGGCATGTAAAATTTATATAGTATATAAATACAGCAAGTCAAAAAATGTTTTCCGGTGTGTACTGTGCACTTTGCTTTCTGCCTCGATTACCTGAGTGGAGCTAGTTTCTGTAAGCAATCATCTTGGCAGCAACTCTGTGACTCCATCCACATTTTACAGCCTCTTAGGTTTGGTCATAAATTGATAACATTTAGATTTAAACCAATGATAATATGTATATCAAAAATCTTACACAATATTTTGGAGTAAAGAGTCCTCAAAAATTGCTGCAATGAACAAAATACCTCTGAACACATCTTGCCAAGAAACCTCCCTGACGCTCACCATAGGACCGAACATACTTGAAGGCACATGTGTGACCCAATGTTCTCATGCTGTGGGCTGCTCCAGGACAATGGATTCCTACAGTGAAAGTCACAAAAGCATTTTATCCAAAGTTACATACTAAGACACCTGCATTTTGGTGGTGTTTCTTTTGTTTTAAAAAAAGCACTTTTGTACAATTTATACTTTTATTTCTGAAAATGGAGCCTCCGTGAAGTCTTTTCTTCAATAAATGCTTGTTGACTATTTAAAACAGCCACACAGAGGATTTCCACTCATAGATATTTGTGTAACATAGATAACAGACTATTTCATGCAATTAGTTAGCATACAAGATTAACAAATCTTCAAAAGTTCAAATAATACACAGATGTACAATATATACATTATACCTTACATTTAAATGTCAATATAAGAAACATTCTTCAAGAAAAATACAGAAAGAGAGAAGTGGTAAGCCACTTGCTAGGTTTGCAGCATTTGGGCTTCAGAGGGCCAGTGCACAGGCAGCCTTGGCCTCCTTCATACATCGGGAGCACAGGCTTCCTGAGCCATGGCCAGGGCTGGCCTTGGGGCCAATGTCAAGCTAGGAGAGAGATGGGAACACGTCCAAATGCAATGCCCGTTGTCACTCACCTTTGGCTGCACTGGCTCAGATGATGGAGAACCCAACACTGAGACATGGCCATCTCCAGTGACCAGAAAGAAAGGGGAATTGTAATGTGCTCATTTCCAAAGCTGGATCTTGGTCTTGTAGACAGTAATGTTAAAAGCAAGGCAAGATCCAAAAACCTTCCTTTTGACCTCCTGCATTAGAAAGATATGTGCTACATTGTTTTAAAAATAAGAATTTATTTTAAAAATATGAAATATTCCAAAGGTTTTATATTTTGTACCACACACTTCCATGCCCTCCTAAAAACTAATCAGTGTGAAATTCCCAAGCACATTTATCTCTTTCTCCTCGGCTTCATTACCTGCCAGGCCAGCTGAGCTTAAAGTGCTTCAAAACTTAACCCTTCAAAATCCAGAGTCTGCAAGGTTTAAATCAGTGGTTCCCAATCTTTGGGCCTCCAGGTGTTTTTGGACTTGAACTCCCAGACATCCTGGGCAGTTTACCAGTTGCTAGGAACGGTGGAAGCAGAAGTCCAAAACACCTGGAGGCCCAAAAGTTGGGAACCACTGGATTAAATAGTAACACTGGAGAAAAGGCAGCCCAGTCTAGAACTGCATTTAGTTTAATGTTTCTACTCTCATTGTGGGAAGAAGCCAGAGGGAATGACAGCCTGATTCTTCTTGAGAAGTACAACCGACTCTAAAGTATGTTATGGATTCAGAGGAGGTCCTCTCCCTCGCTTCTTTCACAGAGTCACCCTTTTAGGAAGGGCTAAACTTGTCTTTTTTGTCTACTGAATGTGGCCCTCATTGCAAGGCAACCTAGTAGTAAATACATGTTCCTGCAGAACTTCAGCAGGACCCCAATAACTCTGCCATATTAGGAGATGGCCTCTGCCTTTGAGGGCCAGAATAATCAAAATACTCCCTATGATCAAAAGGGAGCCTGAATAGGGAATTTTACTTCTTCATAAAGGTAGTACCTCAAGGAGCCAAAACTTTCAAAAACTATTCCTAGTTTTGGCTCAGATTTGAATCCCTGCTAATACTGTCGCATACAAACATCTGCAGACTTTCTATATACATCTAGGCAGAGAGCTACTCTTCCATTTAGCCTAAAGCTTCTGAGCACCAGACTTACTTGGTTTGCACGTTCTTCACTAATGTGACTTTGCAGTGGATGAATTATAAGCAGCAGTATGTGTTGTCAAAGGCTTTCATGGCTGGAATCAATGGGTTGCTGTGAGTTTTTTGGGCTGTATGGCCATGTCCCAGAAGTATTCTCTCCTGACATTTCACCCACATCTATGGCAGGCATCCTCAGAGGTTGCCTTTGCAGATGTCTGCCATAGATATGGGCAAAACGACAGGAGAGAATGGTTCTGGAACATGGCCATACAGCCTGGAAAACTCACAACAATGCAACAGTAATTCTTCCCACATCCTTACCTCCTGTTTTAGAAAGAGTGGGACAAGAGCACTAATACTTTTTTTTTGTCATGAAGATTACTTTTAAATTACCAGAATCTCAGGGTAAAATCCTACATAACTATCTGCGATTGCAAAAAGTAGATCATTGGCCAAAACGGATTCGCTCTCCACTCCATGGGACTCTGCATCTTGGATGTGCCTCAAAAATGGACAGGAGAGGGTTCAGGGAGCGCAAAATTCCACACAAAAATACACAAGATGAAAGGATCTGCCTAAATAGTAAGAGAAGTGAGGGAAGAGACATGGGACGAAAACACACAGCAAAGCAGAAAGCAGAAGACCTCACTGGAAGAAGAGCGAGACCAGAACAGAAATCCAGCTACACTGGGAGTGGTTCTATGAGTTTCAGCATCCTGGCTTATTGTTCTAATTAGTCCTTATTGTCCTAATTAGTCACCTAACATTATGGCACAGGTCCTTCATTTAATATTAATGGCCTTAATAAACCCACGATTGTTGTGAGAAGGTGGCACAGTGGGGCCATTGCTCAGTCGCAGTGTCATAAAACATAGCTGCTGATAAGAGACTGGACCGTAGAATCCTCAGCTGGTTATCAAAAGCAACTGTATTCATAAATCTTCATTAATACAAAAACTAAAACCAGAGTTGATTCAAGAGTTTCTGCCACCCGCAGCCTAGAAACATAGATACTTCAGGTCACTCCCATATTCTCTCTTCATTAGCAAAATAATAGATTCTTACTCTTTCTTACTTACAACACATTTAAATATTTACAGTGGGGGAAGAAAGGCAAGATCTCAAAAGGATGGAAAATTAAATTTGTAAAAGGCAGACGAGGAGGAGAAAATTAAAGCTGATTGTGAAAAACAACTCTGTAAAATCTGTACAAATGGGCAGAAAAATGGCATTAAAATGCCATTAAAGCAGGCATGGGCAAATTTGGGCCCTCCGGGTGTTTTGGACTTCAACTCCCGCAATTCCTAGCAGCCTCAGGCCCCTTCCTTTTCCCCCTCAGCTGCTTAAGCGGCTGATGGGGAAAAGGAAAGGGCCTGAGGCTGTTAGGAATTGCAGGAGTTGAAGTCCAAAACACCCGGAGGGCCCAAATTTGCCCATGCCTGCATTAGGGGGTGAAATCAGACTGCTGCATGTCTTCACAAAACAATATAAAACAACAAATGACACCCGACATAGCTCAGATTCGGAAGACATTTCAGGTTAACATCTGGAAAAGGGAAATAACACATTTCCAAGGCATCTAAGAACCCAAGATAAGCTGCAGCAATACTGCCGAAATGCATTGTTTATGACCTTTTTCTTCGGGAACTTCATGTTTTCAGTACATGGCCAGATGTTTATGAGAAGGAGGTCTGTTAATCATATAGCTGCCAGACTAGTAATTTCTAAACGAAGTGCTGCAGACTGGATGTGAGCTGTATGCAAAAATCATCTTAGGCCCAAAAGGCCTCTGTGTTGCAAAGGCTAAGTAGAATTTTAGCAAAAGAGAGCAAGACATCTGCAACCATGGCAGGAATAGGGAGTGCTCTGCTAGTTGTGAAGGCTAGACTCAGCAATCCTGGGCAAAGGCCCCAGAGGACAGGAGGGAGAGATCACACATCCAGGTTCAACAACACAAAAAACAGCACACACTTCCTTCCAAAGTGTAAAGTTCATCTATAGATCAGTCCGTGGACTTGGGGCCTCTTCCAGCATCTCGTGGAATATTAACGATCACAGACTCCATATACGCTGCAGGAAAGTGGCTACGCTTCTAATACAAATCTTGTTTTCTTTGAACTTTACCTTGGCTTTATGATGCATTAGCAATTTGGCTTAGGTGGGTCCGCGGGATTAGTGTTATTTTTTGTTAGCAATTCTTCTCTTCCTGGTCGCCAACATGTCATAAAAAGGATCCTTGCTGATACTTGCCCTAATAAAAAAGGAGACAGAAATTTGTTGTCAGCATGCACATTCGTTAGTGCACTCTACAGACCTTTCTTATATTGCGATATCCTCCATTTAGGTGAGTATGGATTCCATATTTTTGGAGGGCTGAATGCATAATGCATTCAGATGGGATGCACACTGACCCCATCACACCCAATATGTACATTTTGAAAATACTGTGCTCTGACTCATCACACCGCAGAAAACGAGCTTCTCCCAATCCGTTCAAATGCCTCTCTACGTTCAAATCCCTATTTTTCCTTAATATACTATAATTCATAGCAGGGTTTGGGCTGCCAAATGTACAGGCAAACCATAATTTGCAGTTGCCTGAATCATTTTGTTCTGTCTTCCATCTGCTTTACCACTTTCATTTCTGCAGGTGCAACAGTCCTAAAAGTTTAAACAACAGCCCTAAGTTAAGGCTGATCAACTCAAAAAAATGCCAAATCATCGTGAACACAATCTGTAAGTCTACAAACCCATTTCAAACCATGGTTTCCTATACTGGTCAGCCAGTCAATCATAAGCCATGGTTTGCCCTTTCAATAGTCACGCTAATGTGCCTTCATTTCATTTTTATAGCAGGCATACCATCTTCAGTATTAGTCTTTAGCTAGTAGTTCGTGTTCCCTGCTCATAATGTGTTGAAGCCAGAGACCAGATGGCACAGATGGGATTGAAAATACCTCTCCTTGCAGCACAAAAATTGCTCCATGGGCTATTGCCGGCCCCATAAAATGCACAATAATGTGAGGATTCCCACTGAGAGCATCTACACTTTCCAACTAATGTGAAATAAGGTGCATGCATTTAAAAGCCAGAATCTTGTTAGTGACATACCCTGGCATAAGCTCCTTATGTGCTTTCAGAGGTTTTGTGGAAAAAGAGATTCCACATCTTGGATCTTTGCAACTCCCAATCATGGTCTCTGAACACTAACTGTCTTTTCTTTGACCTCCCCCCCCCCCCCCCCCGATGCCTGTACTTATTTCCTCATTTTGCATTTATTCTGTCTGTTGGTAGAAAAGAAGAATTCGATAAGCTTATCATGTTTCTAAACACTTAAAAATATATCAGAAATCAGTTTTCAATTCACCATCATAATTTTGCTCCTTTTTCTTTTGCTTATGAAATGGAAAATAATTCTCTATTAACTACGTACAGACTTCCTAGAGATAGTCATTAGACCAGATGGCCGCCCTAGCTTGTGTTTGTGACTGATTTCACGGTGCACTAAACACAAGGAAATGTGGAGTTTAGTGCCAGGAAGTGGCCATAGAGCCCAGGCTGGGAGCCTTTAAGCCAGGATGCAACACGTTTACGGGATCTGTGGGTCACCTGACACAGGACGCTGCTGTGCCTCTGCTTTAAGGAAGGACTCACTTGATGGATTTGATCCACTCTTCCTTCTCTTCTGGAGTGGGAGCAGATATCCTGTACACCACATGGTTGCCTTCTACCACTCTGCCATCAGCTTCCGTCTTGCAGGCTTTAATGACTTGCCCTTTATGGCTAGGGTTATACAGTTCAAAACAATTCTGGGGAAGAGAAAACAAGTTGTCATTGAAAGAGCACTCTATATTTGCACCAATATGACAGGTTAGTACATGCAGTCCCCAAGTTACAAATATCCAAGTTACATCCGATTCTTAGTTAAGACTGGAGGTGAGACAACAGAAAGAGAAATCTCATCCTCAGAAGGGAAATCCACTCCTGAAAGAGTATCATGGGGACAAGGTGCTTCCACTGAAGCTTTATCACCAATGCTTCTTTCCACAACAAACCAAAAATTTCAAAATCCATTTATCAAAGGGACAGAAAGCCAAAGTTGACTTCTGGAGGCATTTCCACTTCCATGCATTCAAAAAGGCTAGAAGCCCTGTCCAGGGATTGATTGACTAGTTAGGAATTTGGAGACCGCTTTTCTTTATTCCACCGAGACACCAAGGTATTTTATGTTAAAGAAAATATGCTATAATTTGATTATCTTGAAGCAACTGGTTTTCTGTCATCTATATATATAAAAGGGTAATGAAATTTCAGCCTAGGACAAAACAACAAAACTACACATCCCAGAAACACTAAAATTGACAGCACAACCCCTCATCCATGCCTCTATGTTCATACAACAAAAAGAAAAGAAAAATAAAGTCCTAATTAGAGGGAGATGAATAATTGTTTTTATCCAATTGCTGCCAGTTAGAAGGCTAAGCTCCGCCCACTTGGTCTCCTAGCAACCCACTCAGTCCAGGGGACAGGCAGAGTTAGGCCTCAGGCTTCTTTCACACTGCCTATAAAATACAGATTATCTGATTTGATCTGGATTATATGGCAGTGTAGACTCAAGGCCCTTCCACGCAGCTATATTACCCATTTATAATGGACTTAATGTCAGGAGAAAACCTTTACCCTTTACCTTAATTACTACCAATTCCTCAATAGTTTATTTCCCATACCACCATACTTCGCCACAGCAACGCGTGGCCGGGCACAGCTAGTTTTAATATAATTTCTCTTGTATAACTTGTACTGGTCAGGGGTTCCTGACTTCATATTTGTATTGTTTTTTCACTTTCAGTGCTAGAATGTTAAGCAGAAAGGGGGGCTTTTAGAAACCTCAAATGAATACCCTCCTCGCTACTTGAGTATTTATTTAAAAAGGTTAGATCAAGGGTCCTCAAACCAAGCATGTGGCCTTCCAAGATCCTTTCCCTGGCCCCCGCCCTAAACTTTAGACAAAGGTCACCTTATGTTTGAAATGACTTGAAGGTGCACAACAACAATCCTAATTCACTTCTCCTCAACCCAAACCATCACAGCTATGGAAGTATGCTGCCAGATGCTGGTGTTTTACAATATATCTGCAATAATCCTAACTCCACCAGGTTGGAGAAGGCGTCTCTGAAGGAATGAGCTCCTTAATATGAGACTATTGTAGACGTGGAAAGCTTGCCTTCATTTTGACAGCTTAACAAAGGAGAAAGCCTTACTGGTTTTCTCGGATCCTCCACTTCTCGTATGCTGAGGTTTTCCAAGGGTATAATCCCTCTGGGCTCCTTGTCCTAGAGGTCAAGGAAATATAGTGTTTAGTATACAGTTTGGAGTTATTTGGAACTAGGAGCTGAGGGAATATGATCTGCAATATGACATACTCACTGTTGTGTATTCAAAATAATACAGGCAATTATCTGTCAGTATAAACCACCTCCTTTTCCACGTTTTCACTCTTCCGCCTATAAGACATAAGGCATCCTCAAGTTATATCAGCTCAATTCCAAAGCCCCATGCATTGGGCAAAAAGGTTAGGTTGGTTACCTTGTTACTTCATTAAATAGTTAAGGCTCGTAAAAAAAAGATGGTTTAGGTGGAAAACAGACATTTGAACCAAGGTTAAATAAACACAGGGGTTACTGGAAATGTCTTGTTGATCCTAAGACGATTTTAAAAGGTGATGCTCATCCCTTTTGGGTTCTTCCAGACACACGGTTCCTGATGTTAGAATGAAGGAGGAAGGTGGCTACGCAATAAAAGATTCAGCAGCAGTCTTCAGCCAAACAGTAACATACAAATCTTTCACATAAATCATTTTCTGTCTACCAAATATTCCACTCATTCCCACACCACTATACTCAAGACCTCATCTTTGTCAAAAGAAAGATAAAAAGATGCATTCTCCACAATTCAAACTCATTTTTAGAACAGGCTCAGACAATCTCCAAAAGGCCCTGCTTCTATTGTGTTCCGAAAGTTCTCTTTCCTCAAACCTCAAGGGGGAAAAATGAAATAGAGATATGACTTTTGATGTTATCAATGTGCAGGCCTGGTTTCTCTGCAGTTAAAGAGATTGGGAGTTGCATCATCCATTACTTTGCTATTTAATCCCATTAGCCTTCGCTCTCAGCCAAGCTGATCTTGTTACTAAACAACACTTTGAACATCAGGCGCTCATTAAAGAATATGGTTCACCCGAAGATTAATCATCTTAAATCAATCACGTTGCTCAAACCAAGGCAGGGGCATAAAAGCACTTGCAGTCCCTACTCGGTGTCCAGAAAAGTTTGCATGCATGTGCTGGTGTCATTAGAAAAAAAAGGCCCTCTGAAACTACGGAACCATTGCAGGAATACGTTATACATCATGGAGTTTATTTACCATCAGTGTTTATTTACCATGAAAATCATAGTTTATGTTATTTTAGATGCCTGAGCTCTCACAGCACTGCTTATGATATCTGCCATAATGGTACATTTATGTGTGTTGGTGTTATATTCCAATCTCTGCCACCTCTCCTTGGCCAGTCCTGGCCACATTTCACAAAGCTTCCTATGTATTCAGATGGAAACAAGTAGTAACACTAAACCACCAGTGGGTTGCTGGTCTACCTGCCACATGGCTGAAATTGTTGATCCCTACCAACAGAATGGATGTTGCTCCATTTCAGACACAGAAGGACAGCCACTGTCGCTCTCTCTTAGGACCTTTACTTCTGCAGTTCTCAGAAATGGATAGAAAGACACAAAGGCTACACTGTGGATGCTTCTGTACAAGATGACGCAAACCCAAGCGATGTAAGCAGAGCTTAAAGAAGCACTAATGTTTCAGGGATAATTGTGGATAATGACAATGGTTCAGATACAGCTTTTCCCAACCTGGTATCCTCAAAGTTTATTGGCTTGCAGCTCCCATTACATCTTCATCAGGTGGGGATATACTGCCAGAATAGAAGACTTCAGAGAAGGCAAAAACAGATACCAGAAACTAACTTATTTACCTCCTGAGCACTAGAGGAAATAATTAAAGCCAGACCTTTGTTATTTACAGCAAATTCTTCAATACCAGACAGTTTAGCTGAGCAGCTGCCAGCAGACTCTGTTATTGGAAGAAGAATAAATACAGCCCAGAAGACTCACATCCTGGGATTTGTCGCCTGTAAGATCTTTGTCCAGCTGTAAAGTCTGCTAGGAAGGACATGAGGAGGGATCTTATTTCAACCACCGCCCCCTCAATTGGCCCACAATTAATCCTGGTGCAATGCCTGAAAAGTAACCCAAAATAAACTCATGTCTGAATCTGTTCCCGAGACCTTGGGTTAGCCTTCTTTGCCTGTATATACATCTTTTTTCTTCCTCCCACCTTTGATAAGGGGAACACCAACTCCAAGGTATCAGCAACTTCTGTTCACCTGTTAAGAGGCCTTATTTTTACAAATGAGGGAGCAAATCCAAATTCTGGTTTCGCAAGAACTGGTATGTCAAGATCCCTGATGAGAGCTGTAGAGAGCAAGCACTGCAACCAGTACTGCCACTGAAGACATGTGAAAGATTGGGAGCCAGAAATTCTGGAAAGAAGGTGAAGGCATTTCCTGTCAATATGGAAAATACAAAACCATATTAGCCCAAAGAGCCTCTGTAGCTTCCTGGAAGCATGAAATACTCCCTTTCCTTGCCAAATCCATGGCTCACCTATTCTCCTAGGGCAAACCTCAATTCTCTTGTGTGTGTGTGTGTGTGTGTGTGTGTGTGTGTGTGTGTGTGTGTGTAGTTTTGACTATCATAGAGAAGGGTGGACAACCCTGTAGTATTTCCTTTGCTGTCTGTGCCCCTGTTCACAATATTTCACCTTACTTTCTGTCCTTGTGATAATAGAATTTTGAAAAATGTGGCTTGTTGTGGATACAAGGATTGGTGATAAAGCTTTTCTAGAAATTGATTTTCCTTCCGAGGGTAGATTTCCCTCACTTCCTGTTGTCTCACCTCTGTTCTTCACTGTGCGTTTTTTGTAAGTCAGACATTTGTATCTCAGGGACTGCCTGTAGTCCCAGCGATGAAACACAGGCAGGGACCTATGTGGCCAGTGACACGGAGATTATAACTGGCCACTGCCATATCAGGCTGTACACACTTGGCTCTCCATCTCCTTCCTATAGGACTAACTTTCCACAGTCTTTGGTGTACAGTAGAGTCTCACTTATCCAACGCTCACTTATCCAACGTTCTGGATTATCCAACGCATTTTTGTAGTCAATGTTTTCAATATATCGTGATATTTTGGTGGTATATTCGTAAATACAGTAATTACTACATAGCATTACTGAGTATTGAACTACTTTTTTCTGTCAAATTTGTTGTATAACATGATGTTTTGGTGCTTAATTTGTAAAATCATAAACTAATTTGATGTTTAATAGGCTTTTTCTTAATCTCTCCTTATTATCCAACATATTCACTTATCCAACGTTCTGCAGGCCCGTTTATGTTGGATAAGTGAGATTCTACTGTACTTAGAGATCTGTATGTCTGCTCAACACAAGTTGACACAATTGCCCCTGCTACTGCTGCTGTGGTATTATCTCAAGAAGCCTTCCTTTCCAACTTACTGCAAGGGAAAATATACCTATGTTTTAATTTCAATTAAATGCTGGCTTTTCACCATTCACATAAAACGACTCTGGCATCCACTTGCCAATATAATGAGCCCCAGTCTGGACAGCCTACAAGTGTGGTTCTAATTACTCATTTAAGTGTTCAAGTAGCTCTCTCAAACTCAAGTGAAGCTGAACAGATGAGCTTCAAAGAACTAGCCAAAGTCTGTCACTAGGTATCAAGCACAGGAGGGAAAGGTACAATTACCTGATCAGAAAGACAAACCGAGTCTATCCAATTATACCTAACTAGCTGTGGCCGGCCACGTGTTGCTGTGGCGAAGTATGGTGGTATGGGAAATAAAGTATGCTTTTTAACATCTACATGAAACCGCTGGGAGAGGTCATCCGGAGTTTTGGAGGGTGTTGCCATCTCTACGCAGATGACACACAAATCCACTACTCGTTCCCACCTGACTCCAAGGAAGCCCCTCGGGTGCTGAACCAGTGCCTGGCCGCTGTGGCGGACTGGATGAGGAGGAACAAGCTGAGGATCAATCCTGACAAGACAGAGGCCCTCCTGGTCAGTCGCTCGTCGGATCGGGGTATTGGGTGGCAACCTGTGCTGGACGGGGTTGCACTCCCCCTGAAATCACAGGTCCGCAGTTTGGGGGTCCTCCTGGATTCAGCGCTGACGCTTGGAGCGCAGGTGTCGGCGGTGGCCGGGAGGGCTTTTGCACAACTCAAACTTGTGCGCCAACTGCGACCATACCTCGTGAAGTCTGACTTGACCACGGTGGTGCATGCATTAGTTACCTCTAGACTGGACTACTGTAATGCGCTCTACGTGGGGCTGGTCCAACGTTCGGCCGCCAGACTAATAACGGGGGCGAGTTACAGGGAGAGATCTACTCCCCTGTTTAAGGAGCTCCACTGGCTGCCGTTCATCTTCCGGTCCCAATTCAAGGTGCAGACCATCATTTATAAAGCCCTAAACGGTTTGGGACCCGCCTACCTTCGTGACCGTATCTCCTATCATAAACCTGCCCGACCTCTCCGATCATCAGGGGAGGCCCTCCTGTCGCCACTACCTATATCTCAGGCTCGCCTTGTAGGAACAAGGGAGAGGGCCTTCTCTGCGGTGGCCCCTCGCTTGTGGAACTCGCTGCCCATTGAAATCAGGCAAGCCCCCACCCTTTTAGCCTTCAGGAAAGATTTAAAAACATGGCTCTTCCGGTGTGCTTTCGGAGAGTAAATGTTCTATGCTACTCCCCCCCGATATTTATCCTCTAGACTGGTTCACTATCTGATGTCCCGTCCCTCGAGGTTTTATTCTGATCCCTTTCTCACCCAGAGTTTTAATTTTTAATCTAGTTTTTAAATGTAGTATTCATGCGGCCCGCTCGTGTTATATTGCTGTTTTGATCTTATGTTGTACTGTTTATTTTATGTAATGTATTATTTAATTGTATTATGTTATGGTTTATTGTATTGTCTTGGGCATGGCCCCATGTAAGCCGCCCCGAGTCCCCGTTGGGGAGATGGTGGCGGGGTATAAATAAAGTTTTATTTTTATTATTATTATTATTATTATTATTAAAGTATTGAGGAATTGGTGGTAGTTAAGGTAAAGGGTAAAGGTTTTCCCCTGACATTAAGTCCATTATATATGGGTTATACAGCTGTGTGGAAGGGCCTTGAGTCTACACTGCCATATAATCCAATTAAAATCAAGTGGGCGGAGCTTAGTCTTCTAACTGGCAGCAATTGGATAAAAACAATTATTCCTCTCCCTCTAATTAGGACTTTATTTTTCTTTTTGTTGTATGAACGTAGAGGCATGGATGAGGGGTTGTGCTGCCAAGTCTAGTGTTTCTGGGATGTGTAGTTTTGTTGTTTTGTCCTAGACCGAAATTTCATTACCCTTTTATATATATAGATATGGGGAAATAAAGTACTGGTACACCACACCTGGCTACTAATTTCACAGAGTCGAAGATTCACTGAACCAGGACTGAATGTCAACTAATGTGAAGCATTAGGAGCACCTGAAGAATCAGTGAGTGTTTGGGAATATTAAAAACATTGGAAATCCATTGGCTTCACCCATCTCAAGTTAGTCATATTAAGTGACAAGCAGGGTAATCCCACAAATGCTAAAACGAAGGAAAGTGAGCAAAACAGAAGGAGGAAGGGGAAAATAATGAAAGAACAAGCAACAGAACAAGAGAGGGGCTAGAAAGCCATCAGGTACGTACCTCCTAATGCAGAATAAGCAGAGACAGCCAGTCACAGAACAGAAAGGTGATAGGGTCATAGGCCAAAAGGAAAACAAGAAGGCACATTTAAACCACTCGTTTAAAAAATCATAGCCAAAAGTCAAACCAACAGAAATTCACAAATATGGGAGTGAACCTAAAGACACATAGGGATAACCTTTGGAACAGACAGGAGCACTTCATTTGTGTTCGGAAAAGAGAGAAATCTTAAATATTTTATCACAGTTGTCTTTGGAATGGTAGAAAATGAGCATAATGGTTATCTATTTGTCTGGTATTTCTGTAAAAAGCAGAGATCAATTTTTACTGACAGGCTTAGTCCTCAAATACCACACAAAATTGCAAATTAGGAAGAGGTACAAAAATAGTGGAAAATGTAAATTACTTGGCAACATTTTGATCAGAAATAAGCACAAATCCCAATGCATTGGATTTTCACAAAAGCAGGGTCAGGGGACAAAGCACAGATGAATACAGAAGGCAAAAGGGGAAATTATCCACCTACTGACCTAATTTCAGCAGCCAGCCTTCTCGGTCTGGATTAAAAAACGTATGGGTTAAATCATTCCCATCATCTTCTGGAATTTTAAAGGGCTCGTTTTTAATGCTTTCATATAAATTCTGAAAGAAAATGGGGAAAAGGTTTAACCTCAATGCTGGGAAGGGGCAGGAGATGGCCAACAGATTCTGTTGAAAGTTCTCAGAGACTGTTCTTTTCAGAGGATTTTCTTAGGCAGGAAGTGCAAATATTTACCTGATGATGCGTGATTTGCTCAATAGGCAGTTACACAGCACTTAAAAGGAAAGCATGGTTTGGATCACAATCTGCAAACATGTCTGGTCGTTCAAAACACTCCAGGATCACACAGAAACCAAACGGATGCATGGAATTCTCCATGTTACAAGTAACTACTTTACAGAATGTTAAACAAAAAGATCTCTCTTCTAAAAATAAAACATTCCCTTTGAAGAGCTACAGGAAGATGCATCTACCCATAAGGCACACATCTCTGTCATATAAGAATGATAAGCATCTCTCCAGATTGAGAAGGAAAAAAAGAAAAGAAAAAGAAACAAAACCACAGAGCATCCATTGCAACAGTAGGACAGATACACGTCTCGGGATCTTATGAAAACATGTTTATTTTAAAACCTTTAAATACTACAATCTCATTTCATTAGCATCCTGAGATGTTTTCTTTCCTTTGTGCGCTCATATGTGTGGCCTTTGTTTATTTTCATGT
This sequence comes from Anolis carolinensis, assembly GCF_035594765.1. Classification (NCBI taxonomy): domain Eukaryota; kingdom Metazoa; phylum Chordata; class Lepidosauria; order Squamata; family Anolidae; genus Anolis; species Anolis carolinensis. The sequence goes on from NW_026943824.1 coordinate 8,555,013, forward strand.
GTGGGTTTCAAATGTGGAGGTGGAAAGCAAAAGACAAACCACCCTGGTAAAAATGATAGCTGGAGCCCCTGGTGCAATGGGTTAAATCCTTGTGCCAGCAGGACTGCTGACTAAAAGGTTGGCAGTTCAAATCTGGGGAGCGGGTTGAGTTCCCGTCTGTCAGCTCCAGCTTCCCATGCAGGGATATGAGAGAAGCCTCCCACAGAATGGTAAAACATCCAGGTGTCCCCTGGGCAACGTCCTTGCAGACAGCCAATTCTCTCACACCAGAAGTTACCTGCAGTTTCTCATGTCGCTTCTGACACACACACACACACACACACACACACAAAACCCATGATAGCTTAATCCATGGTTTAATGCTGGAAGGATTTTCTACTCTTCAGAAGCTGAGTGTGCAGCAAGGCAAAGGTCTAGAGCTCAATGGCAGAGTAAATATGATTTGCAAAAAATTAAAAATGCCAGATTGAAACAGCAATTTGAAGGATTCAACATCTGGTTCTTTGGTTCTGTCAGTCAACAAAGTCACTCTCAACTAAATGGACCAATGGATCCAGTAAATTTGAAAATAATAATAAATTTTATTTTTACCCTCCACTATCTCCCCGAAGGGACTCGGGGCGGCTAACAAAGTACAGCGAAGAGCCGCATATAGACAATACATAAACCTCAAAGAATAGAACCATAAAATTGCAATCATACACATACATAATTACAATATAAAACATTAAAATGCATAAAATGCAGTCATATAAGAAAATGTGAATGAGTCTGTGGGCCATAAAAGATGGATCGTTGTTGCTACAGAAATGCATTGCCACATGAGAAATATCCTACGATGCTGGTTCCCATAGGGATCAGTGCCAGAACTGAACATGTATTCCCTGGGCAAACATCAAAGCAACAAGTCAGCAGCACACTGACCACTTTAAAAGCAGCTTACCCGTAGTAATTCTTCTGGGAGGTCCCCGCCTTCATTAATGCCTCTATTCATAGATATGAATCGTTCTACTGTTGGTTTGTCTCTCACATTGTGATTGTGAAGGCTAGTGTTTAACATAATGATTGCAAAAGAGAGCACGTAGCATGTATCTGAAATGCAACATTAAAGCAGATTGATTAGTCTTGGCTGATCATTATAAAACCAGGCGACAACTGGTTATGAGTAAATATGCAAGGTCAGGGTTGCAGTAAGTCAGAAGTGACTAGAAGACATACATCAAATGTCTAAGCTGTCCTATAACATGAAGCTCTCTTGAGCAACTTCATCACATGATTCCTTCTCTTCAACGCCACTTGATTCCACAGCTCTGATAATAAGGTTGTTACCAGTTTCACTGTTACTATTATCAATTCATACCAGACTCTAGTGAGATATAACAAACATGAATGGGAGTCCTCACTACTAACCTGTAGACTGGAAAACTCCAGGGTTACAAAGGCAATAACGTGAAGCGAAAGCTTCCATCATACGATCGATTTTTTGAGCCTCTCCTGGAAGCCGGAAACTCCACAGGAACTGCCTGTCAAGATATACATGAAACTGCACATCAGACAAGAACTGTTGCGATATCTTATCCTAAAACACTAGTTATGAGCTCATCTTTATCAAAATTATTTAAAATACTTTTCAAAATACAGAAATAGCAGCATAGCACCATATTTCACAATTAGGGGTCTATCCTTTTGAATGTGTTGTGTTTGATATACCTGTTTTAACATTTTATCTTGTAAGATTGTCCTTTTCGATTGTTTTACCAATATTATTGATTTATTGTTGTAAATTTGTGTTTTTGTTTTGATTTTATATTGTGATGTTGGGCAAGGCCCCATGTTAGCCGCCCCGAGTCCCTTCGGGGTGATGGGCCTGGGTACAAGAATAAATTATTATTATTATTATTATTATTATTATTATTATTATTATTATTATTATTATTATTATTATTATTATGTTGTAGACCAAAACACCAGCCTAGAGCTTACACAGAGCATTGCTCGCTGAGTTTATAAACAAAACCCCTTTCTTATCCCTCCTTGGAGGTTCTACAAACAATGTGAAAACTTGCCTTTGAGGCAAAGAAAACCAACTTTTTCAAAATATAGGAGCAGACTTCTTTTGAAATACATGAGCCCATAGCAGCCGTTAAATGAAATGTTGCATATGTCAACATAGTTAAGAAAGGAGGGGCAATTCAAGCAAAGTTCAGCACATTCAAGATCAATACAAGATTTAAGCACATGGAATTTGTTTATTACCGTCCGCCTGGGTTCTACCTCATTTTAAAAAGAGAACAAATTGTCCCTCTTCTGATGCTGATGCATGCTACACATTTTGCTTTGCTAAGTCACCACCAGTTTGTGCACTCTGCCATTGAGAACGTTTTACAGTTTTGACCAGATGATGTCTGTTTTACAGTTATGCGTATTCTTAACATTTAAAAATAACAAAATATTCAGGAATTCTTTCATCTGTTCTTATTAACTTACCTTAAGGCTTGTACAAGATTAAGATCTGCAAACTCATGGAGTTCAACAAAAGCCTGAAGTACTTTAATATTAAAGTCATCCCTGTAAAGCAAAACATAAAAAAGAAGTAAATTGGTGGCTAATTTTTATTTTAATATTCAGAATCATTTATATTTTAGCCTATATATTTCCAAAGCAGGACCTATCAATAGCAAGGCCATGTTCCAGAAGCATTCTCTCCTGACGTTTTGCCCACATCTATGGAAGTTGTGAGGACTGTTGGAAACTAGACAAGTGAATACAAAATATACAAAAATATACAATATACAATAATGAAGCATGAACTATACTGGATAATATATGTATTTTGATTTTTTTAAAGGAAAAAAGTAGATGATATATAACTAACGCTATTACTCTGACTAGGCACCATTCTGAATTTTTGCAACATTAACACACATCAGTATGAATGGCTGCAATCCTCAGGGTGTGTTTGAAACACATCATTAAATTAAAATGTTGTCGACCAACTTCCATCTCAACAAGGAGGTGGATTTTTTGTCAAAGATTTTGCCTGCATGTTATCACCTTCTAAGTGAAACAAAACAAATATTTTCCAGTATATTAACGGCTGCATTTTTGTTGTATAAATACTACAAAACTTCTTGCCAATGGGAAACAAGCAGATCAACATACCAAAGGAAGCGTTTTTGTTCCCAAAAGAATTATACTAAGATAAGAATTCACATTATTTACGGTACCTAATATATGCAAACATTATATTTTGGGGAAATATATACCGTATATACTCGAGTATAGGTAAAAGGTAAAGGTTTTCCCCTGACATTAAGTCCAGTCGTGAATGACTCTCCTCGAGTATAAGCTGACCTAAACATAAGCCAAGGTACCTAATTTTTCCCTATGATTACCTTGTGGTACAAAACAACATACATACATTCATACATACTCTGGCACATTCATTTAGAAAATGGGAACAAACAGTGAACATTTGATTTTTGGGAGGATTATTTTAGGGGGAAAAAAATCTGCTTCAGCTGGACAACATGTATTTATTAAACTTTCTCAGCTGGAATTTCCCATTTCATACAATCCAATTATATTCATATAGACCAATATACTTCTCCCTTGTAAGCTTATACTCCTCAAAGACAGATGGGCACAAAGGAATGTGTCTTAGATATATTCTTAGCATGCATATAGGCATTTAACCAATGGAAGAAATGACAGGAAAGAGAATGGAAAATTCCTAGACATTGCTATAGCTAATACCCACTTGGTTAAAATTTCAGAGATGATGTATCACAATACTAAGCTTTGTTGAACTAAAGAATGAATTCAGCAGGACTTACTTCCATTTAAATATGGAAATGCACGTGAAATAGACAAATGGATCAAATCCCGAAAGTTATGTAACATGCATCTAAAAGAGCGTAACTGAAGCAATGTAGGCTCAGAGGATCATCAGCTGTACAAATGATGTAAAACTATCCTATAAGACTTCTGTGGGCAGTAATCCTGCTAGTAGCAAACGTGCATGGAACTCTGTATTTGGACTTGCTAATTAAAATATATTCCAAAGAGCAGATCTTGGATAGCCATCAATTAGTTTAGTTTTTTGATGCCGAATATGAACAGCACAAAAAACAACACAATTCTATTGCCCAGTTTATATTAGATCACTTTGAAAACTTGCTGTGCTGTGCATTCAAGAACAGCACACCCCCCCCCCCCCCAAAGTATGTTACTGCTTTTATTTCTGCAATTTTATGAATGCAACCGGGTTTGTCCCATATCCTTGTCTCCAAAAAGCATTACATCACAACAGGGCATCTGGTCTCAATTAAAGAAATTTCAATGCTTGCCAAAGTCTGTACTATTTTGAGGCACTTAGAGGGGAGGCAGTGTTTGTGGGCCGATTTGAAAACTGTTTGCCGACTGGGGAATCAAGACGAAATTGGAAAAAAAAGTTCTCAAGAACTTTGCAAATATATTGTGTATTATAGTGCTTCTTCTTTCTAAGTGATTTCCCCATGGGGGCAGGATGATCACTGTGACTGTTGTTTCACAGGCTTTGTTTTGGGCATCCTCAGATCTCAGGTTGGCAGCACGAATGTCTTTGTTGATGGTATCCATCCATCTTTTCTTTGGCTTTTGTCCATGTGGTACATCATGTATGTTTATGTGATCATACAAACAGCCTCAAGCTGTGTTGGAGAATGTGCCTGGCACACAGGAGGTCCCATGATCAATCTCTGGCATTCCCAGTCAGAAGGAGCACAGAGCTGATGGTGAGCATAGCCAGCATAGTACCATCTTATTTAGTCATTATTATTTTAAACAGCCCCTAAACCAAACTTATATGGATGATTTACAACCATAATACACTTATGGATCAATATAGGAAAGAGATAACTAAATGGATGAGAGAAGGATCATAATTCTATGGCTCATCCATAGAAAGTCCTTTCATCCATAGATTTACCTTTCGCCGAGATAATCTCCAATGACCGTTTTATTTAGCCCTTCTCCTTTATAAAGGAACTGTGCAATGTCCTCAGCCGTATTCTGCAAGAGGTCGTTTTCTATCAGAAACTGGATTCCCTAAATGCAGAAGGAAAATTCAGTATTTTTCCCCTTGCTTGATGTTTGTTGTTATGTGCATTCAAGTCAACTTCTGATTTATTCAGAGCCACAGTTGCCATTTTCTAATTGAGGGAAAATGCTTGAACAAGGTAATCCAATAGGTTTCCCCAGCTAAATGGGAATTTTAACTCTTGCCCTAGTTCAAAATCCAAACTACTTCATGACTACTCAATCCGATTGTCAGTCCCAAGTAGACAGAAATAATGGAACATTCCTAGATCTTGACTTACCAAGTTGGTTCAATGGATTGACCCTTGTTGGGACTAGAAGTTAGGTCATATTATGGAAATACTAGGAAACAAGCTATCTTATAGTAAGAGCTTGCACACAATTGACAGATACAGCATTATATTGTGTTTGGCACAGCAAAGCCTCATTCACAGATGATGGCCAACTAGGGAGGGGCGTCTGGCACAAGCAGCACAGCTAGAAAAGTCAAGCAGAAAAGCAATTACCCACTTCCTTGAACGTGGGAGTTCCAAGTTCTAGGCAAATGTGGGGGGCGCTTGTGCTGGAGACAGCCAAAATGAGTTTGAAAGACTCACTGACTACAACAGCCACAAACACAGACACATAGAAACCAGGCTGCCCTGTCTCTACTGCTTCTCATTCAGAGGCAAAGATACAGAAGGTAATGTTGCAACTGACAAAGAAGACTAAAAGGCAAGAGAATAATAATAATAATAATAATAATAATAATAATAATAATAATAATAATAATAATATTCTGCTTCTTCTATCTTCTTCTTGACTTTGTAAAGAGCATTTGCTGGATGCTGTTCTCCACCCCAATTGGTATATGCAACACATAATGTTACATCATGACAGCTCCATGCGGGGACATGAGAGAAGTCTCCCATAAGGATAGTAAAACATCAAAACATCAGGGTGTCCCCTGGGCAACGTCCTTGCAGATGGCCAATTCTCTCATTCCAGAAGCAACTCAGGTTGCTCCTGACATGAAAAAAAAATGACAGAAAGAAAGTGAGGTGAAATCTTCTAAACAGGGCACAGGCAGGAAAACAAACAGCACAAGGGTTAACACCCTTCCCTATGCTATCCAAAGTGTGTGTGTGTGTGAGAGTGTGTATGAAAAGGGTTACACTTTAAAAATGTACCCGTTCCGACTGACAAACAAATTCAACCTATGAACAAATCTACAGAACCTGTCTTGTTCATAACTTGGAGACTGCCTGTACATATATTTTCTCTATATGTATTTATCTCTGTTTTAATAAATAGGCCAGAGTGAAGAACCGGGGGGCCAGGAAGACATCATACCAACCTGAGAGCCAGGAAGATAGTTCCATCTTGTCTCCTGTGCCATAGCAACATGCTATGCTAATTTTATACACACACATATATATATAATTTATAATAATTTATAAATATATAATATATTGTATATACATATAATATTGATAATAATATTATAATGGGATACAATATTATACTACTAATAATACAATATAATAATATTAATTATATATTATATATTAAATGTAATATTACTAATAATATTACCTTATAATGATATAGTACAACATAGTAATTTAATGCTTATATTGTGCTATGCTAATAATATATTGTATGTTCATTTGATTTGTAAAACGCTCTGAGACCCCTTCGGGTGAGAAGAGCAGGATATAAATGTAATAAATAAATAAATAATCACTGCTTCTTTTTATCTTTTCCCCTTATTTGTTAATAATTGTTAGATACAAGTAAAATAGTTAACACTTGTGGTTTTGTTGAAGGTAATCATTAAAAAATCTAACAAAAATGAATTAGATAGTGTATGTTATTATCTATTCTATATGAGTCCTCAGATGCAAATTACAGAGTTAATCTGCTCATAATAGAATTGATATTTGCACAGGCTAATGATCTGACAGACAGCTTGATTTGGGAAATTTCATTGTGAACAGATAGAGGAGATACCATCACATCATTACAAAGTACATTATCAGATAAATCATTTATAATAATTGGAACCATGACAATCAACTGCAGCATTATCTTCAATAGCATTTTAGTATCTTGACATTTACATGGGATTCGAAATATAATGCATTGTACCATTAACCGAACTTGTGCTTTTCTTTTGATAAGAATTATAGTCTGTTCACCCTATTAAACATAGTGGCACTTATCTCTGAGTAAAACATATATCTATATACTCCAAACTAAAACATAAGGGATGTACTATGGTAAGTCGTAAAACCAGTAAAAGGATCTCTAGTTTCATTAGATTTTTTTAAAGAACAAACACGGAGGATGTTTGATAAGAATAAGAGCATCATATAGTGGTCTGGCCCTACATTCAGCGGAAAATCATCCCACTAAGCAAAGACAATGTGCTCAACAAGTCCAACCTACTTTTATCAGAGTAAACATAATGCCATTTGAACAGTCTGGGAGGCTATTTTGAGTCCATGCAACAAATGTGCTTTATCCCCCTCCTCCTTGTTTCAATTTGTTTTCTTCTGGCCACTTTCTCTCTCTCTAAAGAGTGTGAAGACTGACAATCAGCCCCTCTTTTGAAATTACAAAAGGAGGCGGCACATTTCACTACAAAAGGCACCATGTATGCCAGCCATGTTTCCCCACATACTGGCAGCCATTAGCAGCTAAGGAACTCATTATAATCCTAACTATCATACGTCAACTCAATTTTCCCCATCTGCATGCTTCTAAAATTACTTTGTTTTCAATGCTTCCTGGATATTCAGCTGTTTCAAGAAAAAAAATTACCACCCTTCAAAACAAAGTAAATAAACAGAAAACACACATTTAACAAAAGGCTAGCAAAATGATATTAGTCCTGACCAAAGGGAACAAATAAGGAACAAGGAGTTAAGGAGGATTACATGTTTCATTTTCTCAAATCTGAACATAAACTGAGCAGCTTTATTTATTGTGCTTTCCAATAGGAAGAGTATTATGCACATATATGGACAAAGTTAGGAACAATTCTAAAGCCAAACCCTACAAAGCAGCAGCCTAGAAAAGAACTGGGCAAATGGAAACACTCCTGGGCAAATGGAAACATTAGCTATAAAGCCCATCAAGCAGGTTCCCTTAAGGCAATGGTCAAAACATACATACGGTATTTCACCAGGCTTTGGGACTGACTATTTTACCTGGCACTGCAAATAGTTAAATATTTTCCAATTTTCTGTTATGCTGTATTTTGTTATTAGTTGTTACTTATCTATAAGTTATCTTGCACTGATCCTACTCAGGTTTTTTGCTGCTTGAGGTAAAGGATAAAATGCCACCCCTCTCCAATTGCATATATGAATGCCAACCAGACCAGGAACTGAAACACACTTCAACACTTGTGAAGTGACATGATTCAATAAGAAGCACAGATTCTCAAGTGAAAAAGACAAAACAAAACCACCCTACCTTCTTGGGATCCATGTTGAATTTTTTTCTTCCCATAGCAATTTGTTTATTTCTTTGGGTGGCTTTGCTGTTTTGGGGGTGACAGGAAAACAGAAGTTAAACATCTTGAATATTTATATTTTAAGCTTTTGCCACATGTTCATCTTTAGGGGATACAACAGCTAGGTATCCTACCTCAAAGGGAAAAAGAGACACTTACCAGATAAAGCAACTCAAAGTAGCTTTTATTTTATGTTAGATTTTTTAATAAATGGTACCAAAATCCCCTGACACATATTAGAGCAACAGCAGCATTAAGAAGAGGATAATGCTTATGGTTTCAACCCACAAACCAGTTAAACTGGATTATTTCAATCCAAGCCAATTGTATGTAATCTTTTGAGCCGCTGCCCTGGCAAATAAGCATCTGGAACTTCTGCTTTGCCAGCACATACTGTTGCAGTGGTTGAGCAGGACATCTGCCAATGAAGCCACAGAAGTCTCCTAAACTGTGCCACTAGTATCACACAAAGATGTTTTGCAGGATAGACTTCAAGGCGTGGAAGGCTGAGGATATCTGCACAGCATACCAAATCAATAATTTGTCATTTCAAACCCAGATGCACTAGAGCAACACACTCAGTATTAGACAGAACATGATAATAAAGGTAAAGTGCATCCTTGGTATATGCTGGGGTTTGATTCCAGGACTCATCATGGAGGCCAAAATCTGTAGACGCTCAGGTCTCATTATATACAATAGTATAAGAAAATTGTGTCACTGAAGCCTATGCTGCAGCTATTTTTCCCAGTTGAAGTGCCAGCAAAAACCAAGTGGTTGTATCCTATTCACACCAACAAAAGCACACACTCTCCAAACCAGTGCTTTATAGGCATGTGCAGTAAACCAGTAACTGTACAGAGGTATGTCAATTTCAATTAAGCTCTTAAGCTGCAGTGTGTCTCTTCTTCATCCCCAAAAGAGGCAAGACAGATAGTGTACTGGTGGCTATAAAGTTTGATTCCTCCAAGATCAAAAACAAAGAGGTTTCCAAAAATTCATTCAAAAAGGTATAAGGAACAAGATGCTATCTGTCCGTAAAGCACACACGTTGGAAAGCAAGCTTACCTTTCCTCCACACTGGTTAGGTTATCAATTTCTGTCATAACCTCAGCAATTTCAAATTTTAACCGCTGTCAAAAATAGAGAAAAGTACAAATCAGTATTAAACAGTTTCTCTAGCAAGCGTATAATTTTATTAAGATGACCTATACAACCTAACGCAAATATCTACTTCACTCTATCTACTTAAAATATCATTATATATGCTTCATGTCAATAACATTATCTTAACAGCAATTTGCATTTTAAAACTATGTCAGTGTAACATAACTCAGCACATGGTGACATGCAGTACTGTTATTTGTAGTAGGGGAAAGAGTCTTTATTTAAGAAAAATGATTACCTCTATATCATCAATTAATTCTTTTTTTCTCCTTCGAATGTTTAAAAGCTCTTCTCTCTCCTCCACAGAAAGGTCACTGGGCACTATGGGGAAAAAACGTACACACAATTATATATAATTGATTTAGACTCTGTTCTACAAGTAAAAACCACATTCGCATCAACAGGGCTTATGTCAATGCAACACAGATGACATTCACAGTAACTAACCTTTAGCAAAATAGCAGTGTAAGTACATAGAACTATGAATTAATTAACAAATGCAGTGATCTCTCAAGGCTTGGAGGAGTCATGAGTGATTCTCTCACTATAAAAGGCAAAGTACATTTCATTTGATTCTGTATTGTGTTCATGCTACACTTATTATTCCAGAAATAAGGAAATACTGAAACATTCTTCATCTTAATTCTATTATCATTCTGTTTTATATCCAACACATCAGTTTACCATTTAAGCCATTGCTAAAGAAACTAGAAACTGTTGTTAATTAGAGACATTTTGGTTTCATGATTCCTATTGCAAAAGGGAGAGTAAAGAGGCTGCAAGTGTGGGCTAGAGGATCATACATATATATCATATGAATTACAGTAGGAATTTTGTTGGTATGCAAGACTAAGCCACAGTTTAATATTATATGCACATGACTGTTCCTTTGGCCCCGGCCCCTGGCTCCTGTCTAAAAGGAAATTAAAACCATTTTCTCAATTTTAATTAACTACCATTTGCTTGGAGCTATGGCTATTTTTAACCATTATTATCAGACAAGAAAACTACACATAGCATGTTTTGAAACTGGTTTGCTTTGACAAACTATAGCTATGTAAATAATACAATTTATAATAATATATAATATTATTATATATTGTATATGCATATAATATTAATAATATTATTAATACTAATAATACAATATAATAATGTTAATTATATATTATATACTAGCTTTGCCCAGCCACGCATTGCTGTGGCTTATGGGAATCCTTTGTTGGCCAGGTGGAATAGCAGTGAATAGCCTTGCAGTCTCAAAGCCTGGCCGTTTTCTGGAGTAGCTGGAGCTTTTTGTTGTATGAACGTAGAGGCATGGATGAGGGGTTGTGCTGCCAAGTTTAGTGTTTCTGGGATGTGTAGTTTTGTTGTTTTGTCCTAGGCCGAAATTTCATTACCCTTTTATATATATAGATTACATGTAATATTAATAATAATATTACAATATATTGATATAGTACAATATAGTAATTTATTGCCAGTATTGTGCTATGCTAATAATATAATATTGTGTGTAAATTTAATTTGTAAGGCGCTCTGAGTCCCCTTCGGGGTGAGAAGGGCACGATATAAATGTATTAAATAAATAAAACCAAACATTTTGAGAAAACATAATTAGTTGGAAATGGTCTGTATGTCATATATTTTCTTATTAAGATAAACTTTTGTAATTTGGAGATAGCTTTCCCTTTCTGACAATGAACATCTTCAGGCTCTCTTGCTTTTCCATACAGAACTCAACACTTGAAAGTTTTCAGATAACTGTATTAGCACTTCTACTCCATGAACATGTAAGAGAATAATCTGGAAACTTTGAAATTAGTCTACAAATGATAAAAGCTGTTTTTGCCTAAACTCGTTGAAAAGCTTAAGCGGCTGAGGGGGCAAAGGAAGGGGCCTGAGGCTGTTAGGAATGGTGGGAATTGTCCAAAACACCTGGAGGGCCCAGGTTTGCCCATGCCTGGTACACATTCAAACACACATATACCAGATATCTGAAACCCTGTATTTTGACTATACTTGGACTGAAAGCATACTATAGAACTGCACTGGAGGTCTTAGAGAAAACTACTGACACTTATGGGAGGGATATATTTTTCTGAAGTGTGTCTAAGTGAAACTATTAATATCGAATCTATGGATAAGGGAGTTATACTATACTTCTTAAATTAATACAAACCAGCCCAGCTTTCCACACAGGAATGTAACGTCAAACATACATGATATTCTAGCTGTCAAATTGCTGCCAACTTGTAGCCCAATTCATACCAGTAGGAAGTATTTCAGAGGAAAGGTCAAGGATGTTATTTTAGAGAAAGAAACGGTGATTTCCTGCACTTGGCAATAAGCTGTTTCAGTCCAAATGACCAAACAGATGAAGCATACCATGATGTTGACATGATGTTACATAAGGAGTTTCCACTTCTTTTAGTGCCAGAACTCACAACAAGTTATTTAATAGGATAAGTATAGTACAGTTAAACCCCTTTATATTTTCATTTTGATTTCAAACAAAACCACAAAAATCTTGTACATATTTGATGTCTTATTCAATGGCAGACTGAATTCTTCACAGTGAGGGCTATCTTTGGGTTGCTGTGAGTTTTTCAGGTGATGCGGCCATGTTCCAGTAGCATTCTCTCCTGACATTTCACCTGGATTTATGGCAGCTAATGTTCTGGGCTCCCCAACATAGTTTATAGTGGGATCAACTCTTACCATTATCTTTCCAACTACAAAAGAGTTCTAAGGAAACCATGTGTTTATAATCCTGAGCAGAGCCAGCAATCCTATACACAGTTTCCTTTCTCAAAGAGGAAGGCAGGAAGTCATGTATGGAACGGGCTCCACAGAATCTTTGGATGAGAGCCACGGGGTACAGATGCTCCTAGTTAACAAAAGACTTGGTATACATGGTCTATTTTTGTGAAGTTCTCCAAAACCCCCTCCAGGCAGGCGTCTCATATTTTAGTTTCCACCTTTGAACGCTCAGGCTGATAGGAACACAATTTGCAATCTGGAAAACCACCAAGCTGCAACACTACAATTTATTCATATTCTCCCTCATCTATTTCTGTTTTAGCCATCCCCACATCCACATATTTTCAACCTAATTCACAGTGTTACATAAATACCGCTTCCTCTCAACCTTTTCCAACACTTTCCATGCCTCATTCAGGGTTAGCAGGCTTGTCCTCTGATGTCTCAAAGGGTAGAACTAGATGTTGTGGTTTTGAGTTCAAGGAGGGTAGTTGTCAATCTAACGTTAGAAGGAACATCTTGTCAGTAAGAAAAGTTTGGCAACAGAACCAGTTGCCTTGAAGGGACATCCTTCTCTACATGTCTCTGGACAGCTACCTGCTAGAGATGCTCTGGATGGAGTTGCTGCATTAGGTATACTTTAGACCTGAGGTCTTTTCCAACTCTATGATTCTATAATATGCATGTTTCTATAATGAATAAGGCACATACCTAGTTCCACCCACTCACCAATAATCAAGTTTTGAAAATATGTATTTAAGCAAAGGTAAGACATGCTTTCTATTCCCACCTACCCTTCTTGCATCATGTTTTCAAACCTGTTACCAAGCATGCTTTGAAATGTGTGCTTTGTTGATTTTTTCCATAATGAATGGCACACTATGGACATAAACGCATATTCAAAACAGAATGAATGGACAGACACAACTCCACTCACATTCCCAAGTGACACCATTGAGGAAGTTATGCCTTCACAAAGTTTATGTAAATGGACACACCCTGAGTTTATAATATGTAGGCAACATTCCAGTTATAGTTTTTTACAAAGAGCCTCAAGCTATTTGTGTCATTTCAGATCATTAAAATACTGTCTGTCCAACAGAATAATCATTTGCACTGTGATTGACAAGTTTTACATTCTCAGTTTTACCTTACAAAGAGGAGTGCAGTTTCCCTAAACTCATATCATCCCCACTTCTCCCCAGAGCCCCAGAGTGACTTGGTTTCCAGTTTTATTGCAGCTTGCGCTCTTGTCAAAGCCAGATCAACAGTTTCTAATACCGTGTTTCCCCGAAAATAAGACAGTGTCTTATATTAATTTTTGCTCCCAAAGATGCTCTAGGTCTTATTTTCAGGGGATATCTTATTTTTCCATGAAGAAGAATTCACATTTGTTGTTGAACAAAAAAATGAACATTTATTATATACTGTACAGTAGTTGTCATCACAAACCAGCATAACCAGACAAACTGTGAATCCTATCAAGAATTTCTTGTTACTACCATTATTTCCATGTACAACAATCTATGGTACGTACATTTACCAAATCTGCATGCTCTGGTGTTCTGTTTGGCAGGCATGCTTCCAAACACAAACGGTGCTAGGTCTTACTTTTGGGGGAGGCCTTATATTTAGCAATTCAGCAAAACCTCTACTAGGTCTTATTTTCTGAGGATGTCTTATTTTAGGGGAAACAGGGTAGTTTAGAGGGAATAAGCCAACTCCAAACCTTGACTTGTTTCTGCTAACTATAGTTAGGATTCGTCGTTATTTATGTTTTGGCAACATGATAGTCAGTGGTTAATCCAAAATTTATGTTTCCAACATCTCCACAGAGACCCAGGAGGTGAAAAGGAGAAGAATATGTGGACCTAAGGGATTCTGGGCTTGTTTTCATAACTCTAAACTATGCTTGGTAGGTAGTTTCAAAGTTAGACAAACTCTGTGATAAATGATTCAAGAAATTACCTAATATAATATAACAAAAGTAGTAGAGCTCTGGAGTAGAACTCTGGAGAGTAGGATCCAAATCCTCCCTCAGCTATGGAAACCCATTAGGCAAATCACACTCTCTCAGCTTCAGAGGAAGGCAAAGGCAAACCTTCTCTGAACAAATCTTACCAAGGAAATCCTGTGATAGGCTTGTCTCAGCATCACTATAAGTCAGAAAGAACGTGAAGCCACACAACAACAAATAAAAAGTATATTTTAACAACTGAAACATAAAAGTGGCAGCATGATCAAATAAGCAAGAAACTGTATTGTGCACAGCAGTACAACTCACGTCAAGAGATACTAGTAATATACTGGGTACTATGGGAAAAGGGAAGGGTTCACATAATTCATTGGAATGAATATGAAATATTATAGGAAAGGGCCTCCAAGTTTTGTTCTGCAAATGTACCACAAAGAGCTCAGAGCAATAACAAGGAGGTCCTTTCCCATATTGTTTCTTATCCATTCTGCAATGGGGGCAATTCTCATGGTTCCATTGTGCAATAAGTTGCACAAGAGTTTGTATAAGCTCGCTTCACCAATTTCTACTCATGCTGCAGCACATGAGGAGAGAGCGGTAGTTCTGTAACTCTGAGCCAAATCCATCTCATAAGCTGCCTCTATCATATTAAAAGCCGTCGCACAGAAAACTGCTGTGAGGAAAAACTTGAAATACAACAGACACATGCCAGAAAATACCAAACTGTCTTCTAAAATTAAACATCATGGTAGTACAATGTCCATATAGAAAAGAAAATGAAAAGGGAAAATAAGGAAATGCGTTGGTCCTGTGCCAAGCTTTCCCTCTTGAGGAAAACAGGAAAAAAATAAAATTCAAATATTCCCATATCTAAACACGTAAGATATGATCACCCCAACTGAATTTTTCATACTGAAGAGGAAGTGGGGAGATAAGCAATAAAGTCAGCTTTTTCATCCAGATCCAACATCAAATGCCTTTGAGAGTGGCCTAGCTGAGGTTGCTTCCTTCAAAAAAGCAGAGTGAAAGAAAAATAAAGTAAGGATATTGCAGCTATGAAAACAGTGACAATTAAGGTAAAGCTTTTCCCCTGACATTAAGTCTAGTCGTGTCCAGTCACATGTACCTAAGGCTCAGATAAACTGAATTCTGAAGTATGTGAAATTTTATGTTCTACACTTTAAAGGAAAAATATTTTCAACACAAAGCCTATTCCAAATCCGAATGAAACTTGTAGGCTTTGTTTAATTATTTCAATGTGTGAGTTGAAGAATATATTTGAAATAGAAGCACTGGATGTACTGTTGCTTTTCCCAAACATTTTCACACCGCATCGTTTCTTTCCCACCCTACCCTTTTCCTTCACTGGATTTTTACACAATGACTAAGACTTGAGCACTATCAAATCATACTCTCTCACACACATGGAAAAACCACCCTTACAGCTGGATCCTGTGTTATTCCCAGATGTAGAATGATTATGTGGTACATTCACGAGAGCCAAGCAAGAAGTGGGAGAATTTTTCCTACATCCCAATAAATTAATTTTTCAACATGGAACCAAATAGCTTTGTGTTTTGACATTCATCAACTTTTTCCCGAATTTAAGCTTCAAAATGTTGGAGGAACTTTTTTTTAAAAAAGCAACAACAATAATGACTACAGAAAGCCAAAAGGAAATAATCAGTTCCATATGGACTTTTAAATTTAGCACAACGAATGAATGTGTGTGCCAAGTCCATCCACTATCAGCTCCACAGGCTGCTGAGAATTATGTATTATTCATTTTGATTACCAATTCCTTTCAACCTCTCAGAACAATAAAAGGAATTTGATCAGCCCTTTAACACAGGTTTAAAAAACAACACCTTAATTATGCTCCAAAGGTGCACAAATATGGTCACATGTAGTGAAAGCACAAGTATGGGGGTTTTTTTGCCTGCATTACATTAACATCTATTTTTTAAATCATTTATTAATCTGTCATTGTGAGAGAGCCTATATGCATATCCTGAATATCCATAAGTATAACCCAGATAAAATCATAAACAATTTCCAGAAGTTGAAAACCATCCAAAAATTGCTAAATTGCATAGGGGATGATGGGAGTTATAATCCCACAACATGGAGGATGTTCTTCAGCCCCGATCTCTAGTCTCAACAAATTAACTTGCTGAGACAGTGACTCATGCAGCATTGATAGAAAGGGGGTGATACATCCTCTCACACAGATGTTAGGAATAGAGATGGACAGATTCATCTGTTTCTCATCTGTGCTATTTTTGCATGTATGTCCATTCCAAAGAATGTATTCTGCTTCTGTGTTAACTTGGTTTTTTAAAAAAAAAATCTGCAAAAATACATATTTTAATACATTTTATGTGGAATTTTGTATGTTTTAAATTTGCAAAAATATTTTTGTGGCATTTTATATTTTCCGAGTCTTACAGATGCCCCACTCTCGTTGACTCACCATGCCTCCCTCTTGCCCCAAGGACTTGGCACTAGGTAGAACATATGGAACATGAAGTTCAGAAAGATCACATGGCACAGCATTCCCTAGACAGCTTTCATCCTGCTGCTAGCAAGTATTGCTTGAAGGCTTTCCCAGAAAAGGTGACCAGTGCCTACTACTCATAGCAGTGATCTCCAGGTTGCTGGGGGGGAAATGGCAGAAGACTTCTTGCCCTTACATGGACTTTCCATAGGTATCTATCTCACTGGCCACTGTGAGAAATAAGATTCTGGAGTAGATAAGGTCCTTCTTATGTTCTCTCTGACTTGGGAAGATGAATGCAACAGGCGGTACACCTTCTGAAGTGAAAAAAGGCACTAAAACAGTTTGTTCTTCTTTAAGACCCTGACAGCACAAGGGTTGCCCCTCTGTTATGAGGAATAAGGCAGATCCACACCACAAATGAGCCATTCACCAGTCTTTTAGCTGTTCCAGATTTTGGCCTTAAGGACAGTTGCAGAAATTTCCTCTTCAGTTTTTTTTAATCGTGTCAGAAGCTAATCGAAACAAGTTGCTTCTGATGTGAGAGAATCGGCCGTCTACAAAGACATTGCCCAAGGGACACCCGGATGTGTCACCATTCTGCTGGGAGGCTTTTCTCGTGTCCCTGCATGGGAAGCTAGGGCTGACAGATGGGAGCTCGCCCTATCTCACGGATTCAAACCTCTAACTTTCAGGTCAACAGTTCAGTTGGCACAAGGATTTAACCCATTGTGCTACCACGGCTCCACTCCTCTCCAGTCACTTTTATATACTCTTATGCATTTTCACTCTCAATCACAGGAATTCCTGTTTTGGTATATCTATATTTTAACCTCTCTAATGTGTAATGTTCTCAAACTGTGCTCCTCCAGATGTTTTGGACTTCAGCTCCCACAATTCCTAATACCTGGTAAACTGACTGGGATTTCTGGGAGCTAAAGTCCAAAACACATGGAGGAGCACAGTTTGAGAAACATGTTCTAATTCATTATGCTTCATCACACCTAAAAATGCCTTGCCAGCATTAAAACAAACCCCAATCACTTAAATTTGCTTTAAGAGAGAACAACGATGAGGATGAGAATGACAGTTTTCAGATTTTTGAAATGTTTACATATTTTAATGAAACAAATTGTCCTCTTCTTTGAGAAAAATGTAGACCCTTTTGCTGAACAAATGGAAACGTACGACGCAAACTCTGCAATGCACTCTACTTCCTCACAGTCAGCATCTGTTAATGTTTCGTTCTGCAAATGTGTTGCTATGAAACAGAGAAGCAGCAACCAGAACTTCCTCTGTGGCAAGCTATATCCCACGTTCTTACCAGAAGTACACTTTCCTAGTTACAGTCCCAAAACATTTCTTAATTCACTTTAGGAAAAGTTAATCTGGGTAATTCTACTACGAAGTTGGACAAGATGCAATGACTACTCTGGCAACTATGTAAGGATCAAGACTTACACACATATATATGGCTCTTTCACACTAGCACTATTAGTCTACTTTTAATTGCCCAGTTATTTATTAGATTGCTATCCTATTTTTCTCATCCAAGACTTTGAACACTGCCTAAATGCAGATACAGTGTTCCCTCACTACTTCGCAGTTCACTTTTCGCAGATTCGCTGTTTCGCGGTTTTTCAATACACTCTAAAAGTGTGTTGGGTGTTGGAGCCCCGGTGGCGAAGTGTGTTAAAGCGCTGAGCTGCTGAACTTGCAGACCGAAAGGTTCCAGGTTCAAACCCCGGGAGTGGCGGGAGCGGCCGCTGTTAGCTCCAGCTCCTGCCAACCTAGCAGTTCGAAAACATGCCAATGTGAGTATATCAATAGGTACCACTCCGGCAGGAAGGTAACGGCGCTCCATGCAGTCATGCCGGCCACATGACCTTGGAGGTGTCTATGGACAACACCGGCTCTTCGGCTTAGAAATGGAGATGGGCACCAATCCCCAGAGTCAGACATGACTGGACTTAATGTCAGGGGAAACCTTTACCTTTACTAAAAGAATATTATAAATCATAAAAAATTACAATTTACAGCCTAAGGAAGGGAGGAAGGAGAAGCCAAAGGGAGAGAAAAGGAGCCAAGCGGCAACAGGAGGAGAAGGAGGCGATTTATCAACACACATTGGTTGATAAAGACTTAAAATAGTGTATAACTGCTAAAATAATGTATAAATATTAAAATAAATATAGTGTCCCTACTTCGCGGATTTTCACTTATTGCGAGTGGTCATGGAACCTAACCCCCGCGATAAGTGAGGGAACACTGTACCTGTAAAGTAACAATGGCATTTTCAGATTCCTATATTTTCTTCAAAGATAGGAAAACATTGCCTTTCATTTTCCCCTTAATGTAAGCAGGCAAGGCAAAGAACCTGAAGAAGACCTCTGAGTACATAATGGAATCTTTCTAGCAAAACTAATGGAGAAATATATATTTTAAAATAAATGCACATTCTGTCCGAAGCAGAAATCTACCTGGCCTGTTTAAGAAGGCTCTTTAAGGCAGGCTTGTATACAAGTGGGACTCTGAAAGATCACATGCCCCATTTCCTCTCTAGCCATAGGGAGGCAAAAGCAAGTCCTTTTCGTGTGAACTTTCAAAACGCCACAGCTGAGCATTTCACAAGGCAGACTGTCTGCCAGAATAAGGCCTTTCCTCCATGGAGCCAGGGCAAAGATCAACATCTCTTCTGAATGTCGCCTGAATATTTCCAGTTTCTCCAGCTGCGTCAATCTTGTTCTCTTCCAGGTGCCCTGGCTGGTATCGCAAAAAGAGATTAAACGAACAATTTTTCTATGGTGGAATGCTATGGAGCAATGTATACAAATAAATAATCTGATTAGATAGTGGTTAGGGACATGGAACAAAGCACACAATCCTGCCAGAAGATGAAGAGAGGAAGCAGATGCTAGAGTGATCGTATGAAAAGTTCATACACTAAAGAACATCCTTTACATTCAGATCTGTGCTGCAATGTTAAATTTATAAATAATCCCTTTGAGCTATTCCTAGACATATGATTGCTTGAAATGCAGAAGTCACATTTAGACCACCAGATGGTTTGCAATGGCCTAAATTCTATACATTTTACAACAGCAACACTTTACACATACATATAGCGCTAGCCTATTTCAACTCAAACTAACTCTTCACTGATACAGTACTTGCTTTTTCAGCACTCCAACTTTTCCTTTACTAGAGAAGCACTCAAGTAGGAGGCAACTTGTAATTCTCCATGTGCTCCAGCTCCCATGTGCTCATAATACAAATCCATTTTGCCATCCAGCCTCTGTTTAAAAGCCTCAATTGTTTTTAAGCTCCTTCAATGTGCTTGGATTTCCCCCCAAACAACAAGCTACTCTTGTAAGTAGGAAATATATGCTCCACATTGTCCCAAATGTGCTTCTTGCCACAGAAATTTAATAACCACCACTTTTACTGGATGCCACAAACATCCATGGCACACACACAGAGCAAACAATACAAAGTACATTCCTTTCCTGCACAGAGATTATCTCTATGTTGGGAAAATATATGTGAGACTGACCTCAGCCTATGCACACTGTTTTTTCAAAGGTGACACATGTTCTCTTAGATAAGAACATTGCATACCAAGGATGGGAAAGTGTGTTCAACCTGAGGGATGAATTCAATTTCTGAGAAGTCCCCCACAGAGCACTGCAGTAGCAGTGAGGGGCAAAGACAAAAGGGCAAGACCAAAAATACAAGTCTGTTGAACCTTAAAGCTCTTGCGGGAAGTAACTAAGCATCAGATGAGAAATTTGAAACATTTAGAATTAGGAAAAACATGCATAAAAGCCAGGAAACCACAAAATGCTATGAAGAAGAGGGCATTGCCATCTAGGCAAGTAATTTAGGACTCTAATAGACTTAAACCAAGGTCCTAAATTCCCCCTGATGTAGAATACGGACATGGGAATGAATGGGTTTGTGGGCATCCCACAAATACCACAAGACTATACATTGCAATCCTATCCCTAGCCACATTGACCTACAGACCACTGCAAGTGACATTTCTTCCCCACAGTGCAGGAAGTAAACCCCTTAGCAGCCATGTCTCATTCCACCCTCTGAAAAGAAAACATTGAACTGTAAATCCTTACTCTTTGCTCAACCTGTTTAATAATTTAAATCTTCCGGAAGTGTCACCAAGGTCCTTCCCTATTCTGTCGCCTTCTCCTTTCAAGATCAGACATGCAATGCATCCTACTAGATGCATCATTGGGACAGGCAATTTCAGAGTGAAACAGCACCAATATTTTAAATAATCTCCAAAAAAAGGGAATTAAATAAATTAAACACAGATGTTCACAAAGAAACCAAGCAAGTGTGTTTTTACTTCGTAGCAACTAAACAGGTCAAGCCATTTCCTCCCTCAGAGAAGTCTCATGGGACCACAAAAACACAAGAAGAAGGAAATACAGCTGTCCAGCAGTCTGCTGGGCAAATATTTTACACAACCAAAAACTGAATAGGATAACAGAAAATAAAAGATCCAAGTAACAATACAAGGATGAATAATGACTGTCACAGAAGAAGAACAAATCAAAAGAACGTCCAAGCTACAAGGGGAATCATTTAGAAATAAGAGATGCTAAAATGAAAGCTGCCAATGCAACTTTTTCTTGTTCCAGTGATTATGTGTGTATTTTACATCAGGCTGCAATTACACACTCACTATTATTGGAGGATGTCTGCCTAACTCAAACAAAACATTTATAATTGTCAGTGGATGAGTGGATGATACAGTTGTTAAATATCCTTCATCCTGCACCTGAACACCCACAGGCCTCCTAAGTTGTACTACACATTTAAACCTTGCTGTATGACTGCTTTACAAGTCATCTGGCTGAATGCCTTTCAGTTGGCATCAATACTTCCTGGGAAACACCCAGAACTTAATTCTCCTCCCTAGAATAGTGCAACTCTCCAGTTGGTCAATGGAACATTTTTTTCTTTGAAGCACTAAAAAAAAAAAGCAAGAACAGCAGGAGCAAATGGTGACATTTATATTGAATTGAAATATGGATACACATTTTCCTACTGGAAATGAATGAACCACATTTGGATTGCACAATGGATACTTATTAAACTTAAAAATCTTGCAATGTTACATATTTTATCAATATGTATATTTCAAATATGGTAAAAACGTTTGGCCCTGTTGTTTTCACTGCTTTTACCATTTTTAGGTCATTCTCTAGTTGATGAAGACACATTGTCTCAATTTAAAAACTGTGAAATCAAAAACCTATATTGTTTGCAAGATGTATTTACAGGGCAGCAACATAAGTCATGGGCTAAAATAACACAACAACTGGATAACATCTTTGCTTTATGCTTTCAGATTTGCCAGGTCTTATGTTTTATATCCCACTCTGAAGTAAAAATAAAGAAAATTAATTTAACTTGGGTCACTATTATTTCAAAACAGAGAGTAAATCCCTCAGACAATACTATGCTATATTTAATTTGCTTTCATTCATGCAGACATTCATCTTCTCTCACAGAAAACTGAAAGACTAAGAAATAGGATACTATTTCTCTTGAGTCACTGCAAAAATTAATAGGCGACATTACAACTCTTGATGTCCGACAATAGTTTTCATTGCCGCTTTTAAAATGTTCAGCTTTTTAAAAAATCAAGAACAGAAAATCCTCCCTAACAGTGCAAAAAAAAAACATCCTGATAACACAGTCTATTCATAAACAGAACTCTTATTTATTAGAAAAAAGGAAAGGCAACTTATAAAGCAGCTACAGTTTGGAAGCTCATTTCAAGAAAAGAAGTAATAAATCAAGCACAATTTGTATGCAAGCTATATTATATGATGAATTTGTATTCAAGGACACTCTTGCTTTTAAACTCAGAATGGCATTCTATCATCAAAACAAAGTCTTACTATTTTAATGACAGAGTCTACTGATATTGAAAGGACACACAAAATCTATGTCCAAAGCTACTAGCAACAAAGATTCTCAGAAAATCACAAAGTTGGAAGAGAACAACAAGGGCCATCCAGTCCAACCCACCTTCTGCCATGCAGGAACACACAATCTCATCAGTAGAAGCTACAGAAATATAAAAGAATGCTAGCCAACCAACAGAGAAATCCGTGTCATCTCCAAAATTAAACTGAGCACAAAGTTCATTGTAATCAGAACAGAAAAAATTAAGACTTATTCGCATGCTTCAATAATTATGCTATATATCTTTTCAGCAACAAAACTGTATTCATCTATTAAAATGCTGCCTATGTAGTAAACATATAACAGGGGGAGCTCAAAAACTCTGGAAAGTTCAAGAAAGTTAAACCACAAAGCCTTGCTTTCCATTCCAAAGCTTTTTGTTCAATACGTATATTTGTTTGTAGCAGCACTTACATGTTAGTATTATACTGAAACTCATTCAGGCCCCCAAAGAAAAAGACTTTAGTGGCAGGGAACAGCTACCAAGGCTTCTCCTCTCTACTGCCCCTTATCATTCATAGTTGACACAAAAATGCACTATCAAGAGAGCATTCATACAAGACTGAGATAAAAGAGGAGACTGCCTCAAGGGCACCAAATTCTTTGTTTAAGTTAGATAAGTGACATCATATGTAAAGGCTATTATTATTAGTAAACATAAGCTACACCCTATTTTTAAAATGCAAAATCTCAACTTGCTCCTTTTGCCTACTTATCCAACCTTCCATGGCTATAATATCGTATATGTAATATGTGTATTCCTGTCCTAGAATATGTGTAAGAAATCTTTAAAGTAATGTCTTAACATCTACTGCTAACTTAAAGAGCTAAGGAAATACTTGCTGGGAAATCTTAATGGCAGCACTGCTTGTTTATGGGATGCCTTCCTGCAACATGTCACTGATTCATCTTAGCCTTTTTTTCCCTCCTGTGAAGATAAACACACCACACCCACCCAGCTTCTTATTCCTGGTACTGAAGTAGCAGCCATAATACTACTATTACTCATACCACATTTAAAGAGCGCATATTTGTATAATAAATGCAATCATCAAAACAGAACAAACTTTATTCTCAGCACTGAAATGATACCTTGAATTTGCATATGTAACAGCTAAGAAATTGTGATTTTTATCATCTGCTAACCCTAAGGCTAACCCACACAAATCCTCTTAAACACATGTGAAATAGCTCAATCTCTTTTCATTTTAAATTGTGCATACATTATCATACAGCAGCCAGAAAGACCACACATACTGTAGCTAAGGATACCATCAGTTGTGCACCTTGGCTATTAACGAGATGTGTTTACAAACACCCAAGCAAATGGCTATGGAAACTGCATCCCTGGTTGGAACTGGATTAGCCACTCAGCCATGCCTGCTGCACCTTCACTAAGACAGCAATACTCCCTATGTCCAACTATGCAAAAATCCTGAAGTAATTAATCTTCCTGTTGCATAGTTTTCAGCAAATTATATGCTGAATTTCAAGCAAGAAGATATTGCAGCAGCATAAAGAGCACAGAATTATTTCACTGTGTCAGGAAAAAAAGAACAAAAAATTTGCTGTCAACTACAAAACATCACTGGCATGAATCAATGGTTTAAATCAATGCTCTACGCGTCTACATGTAGCTTCGAATCTTTCCAAGACAATCTCTCTTCCTTTCTATGAGATCTTTATACTCAGGCTTCGTCTTGCATTAATACAGCCCCTTTTCTAACCATTGACACAACCCTTAAACACTATGCATTCATTTAAACAGTTGACCTTTCAATCAACTAAACTGAGGAGGGGGAAATTCACAAATTAATGGGTAGACCACAACACAGAGTTCTCTATTGTCCTCTCTGATGAATGAGGCAGTCCTAATAAGATCAGCAAACGCAGGAGTTAGCAAACGCGGGCAGCGCTTCTATTCCCTTGTCAGAAAGACCAATCCTGCTCCTCCTTCAACAGCCCTTCCTTTTGTGCAGCAAGCAGTAGTCGGAGAACTACTCATTACTTATGATACCCACTTCTCTCAGTCCCCCTCCTGATCTTAAAAGGCACAAATGAATATATGAAAAGGCAATCTGTGGATGGTAATGTGGGCATAGAGTTAAAGGTAAATGAATGGGAGTTGTGTGTATTCGGAGTACAGGGAAAAAACAATGGGAGAGACACATGCAAAGGAAGGGTGCTGTGAACGACAACAAACAGGAGAAGGTTTGGAAGCAATACCTTGAAGCCAGGAAGGGTAAGAAGGAACAAACAGGAGAACGGCTTGGGTTGCTACGTGAGAACATGAAATGGCAGCTGTGTACAGAAGCAATGTGAAAGTTTTCAGAGACATCTTGTTAATCACATCTTTGAAACCTGAGATTGTTCAACAAGACCCCCTATAGGTTTGTTGTTAAGTTGAATTTGTATGTGAGCTGGAACAAGTACATTTTTAAAATGTAACTCCAGCCTATCAATCAATGTATCCATCCATCCATGTATCCATCCATCCATGTATCCATCCATGTATGTACCTATTCAAAATAGCACAGAGAAGGGTTAACACCCTTGTGGTGTTTGTTTTGCTGTCTGTGCCCCAGTTCAGGAGATTTCACTGCACTTTCTGTCCCAGTGATCATTGGATTTTGAAAAAATGGCTTGCTGTGGAAACACAGATTGGTGATACTGCCTCAGTGGAGACACCTTTTCCCCATGATAATAACTCTCCAGGAGCGAATTTCCCTTTAAAGGGATAGATTTCTCTCACTTCCTGTTGTCTCACCTCTGTTCTTAATCGTAATGTTTGTAACTCGGGGACTGCCTGAAGAGACATTCAGGGTATACACCTGCAGAGAATACCATCATGCTTGTGATGGTAAGGGGACATGATAAAACATAACATTGGAATCAAAGCAGGGATGGGAGATTTTCCCCTGAAATGCAACTTGCTAATACTAAGTTGTGTCTGCTGTGGCTAGCTTAAAGAGTTTTCTCCCACAGGTTTGCTTTAAAAACACATACAGAGCTATCCAAATCAAACTCAACTCTCACAATATGTAGAAAAACTGGAGCCTGAGAAAGAACAGGGCACAAGAGAAGCAGAGCAAAGATCACATGTCATTTTAATCACTTAAAGGGTTGATCCAGCAGGACTTGGGCTGCCTGCTGTCAGTTTTCTAGCTGATACATTTCCGGTAAAGGGGTCCATTGCGTTCCAGATTTCAAGACACTCAGGCTTAGGGGTGTAGCCAAGATGGACTTTAATCCTTACAAGAAACTGCAAGTACAAAAAACAAGGCTATCCTTGGAAAACAAGGGTGTGAACCCATGCAATCGTTACGGGATCAGAAGTCCAGCAAGAAAGGCAAAAGCCTCCGGAGAGAGTCGGAATCCAATCTTCTAATCCATCCCTGTCCACTCAGTTCTCCTCCAGCTCAAAGTATGTTTCATCGACACATGGGGAAGTATTGATGGAAGGATTTAAAATGTTCTAACTAGATATGGGAGAAATTGAGGCACGTTTCCATCACTGTCCTGAGGAAGCCACACACAAATACTAACGCAATTTGTGAAGAAATATGCATACTAAGAATGCCAGTAGCTAGCCTTTTGGACTTGAAGCCATGCCCCATGACAACTGTAACAACATGAATGTTCTGAAAGGAAGGGGGTTTTCCTTATCTGTCACAATCAAAAGGGGGCAAAAACTACTATCACAAAGCATTTTGTGTTCTTATTTAACCCAAGACTCTGCAAAAAGTGTCCTCCTCCAAAAATGCATACACCTTTTAACACAGGAACAGGCAAACTTCAGTCCTCTGGGTGTTTTGGACTTCAACCTCCACAATTGGGAATTTGGGAGTTGAAGTCCAAACACCTGGAGGGCCAAAGTTTTGCTGTGCCTGTTTTAACAGCTGGATAATTTGCCAGCTAGATTACTGAATGTATAATAGAAGAACACATATTATAATAATTATATGAACAGAATAACAAACTCCATCTCAAACTATAATTGTAAGTCAGGCCTTCGAATTGTCATTCCCTTCCGCACTATCAAAGCACAGAGTGGTAAAACAACACTGAAAAGCGTCTTTTGGAATTGCGTGAAACTTCCCGACTATTGGAATCATAGATTCAAAGAGTTGAAAGAAGCCCCTAAGGGTCATCTAGTCCAGCCCCTGTCTTCCATGCAGGACAAGCACCATCGAAGCAGCCCTGACCAATGGATACCACGTGTGTTTTCACAGACAAGAAAGACAGGAAAGAACTCTTGTGTTGTCGAAGGCTTTCATGGCCAGGATCACAGGGCTGTTGTTCTTCTCACACCCTGGACTTTCCACATATATATATTAACCTTCCTTGCTTACTTTCTCCATACCTCACAACCTCTGAGGATGCCTGCCATAGATGTGGGTGAAACGTCAGGAGAGAATACTTCTGGAACATGGCCATACAGCCCGGAATACATACAACAACTCTGAAAGAACTCTTGTCTGCCTGAGGCAAGTGTGAATGTTGCAACTGGCCACCTTGATTAGCACTGAATAGCCTTCCAGCTTCAAAGCCTGGCTGCTTCCTGCCTGGGTTGTGAGGTCTGCTAATCAAGATGGCCAATTACAACATTCACACTTGCCTCAGGCAGACAAGTTATTTCTCCCACCCAGATATATAAACTAACCCACTTGCCTAGACCTCATAACCTCTGAGGATGCCTGCCATAGATGTGGGCGAAACGTCAGGAAAGAATGCTTCTGGAAAACGGCCAGACAGCCTGGAAAACTCACAGCAACCCAAAAATATCACAACTTAAAATATACAAAAATAAAACAGTATATTATTATTATCAGTAGTATTATATTTAATATAATGGTATTATATTAAATATTTTATATTTAATATATTAGTTCAAAACACCTGGAGGGCCGAAGTTTGCTTAGGAACAGAGATAGACCAAGAGGGTGAAAAGGAATTGCGCTCTGCACATGCTCAGGGGCAGTGGGGGGGGGGGGGGAGAGGAGCGCCATGGGAAGCGCCCCGAGGGGCCTTGGAGGTCTAGAGCTCCCAGTGAAACCCTCCCTCACTCACCGCTCCCCCCTCCGCCACCGCCTTCCTCGTCCATGTCGGCTCGTGATAGACGTGCGTCCTCCCCGCCTGCCTTCCGCCGCGTCTCTCAACCTTCTCCTCAGCGGATCCGACGAAGCCTCAGCCTTGGCCCCGCCCCTCCTCACGTGACCTTCCCCCGAACGCATAAATATGCGTCTCCTCAGCGACGGCCTCTCAGAAGAGGAGGAGAAAAGAGCGGGAATGGCCTTTCTGTGGAGAATGGTGGGCCAACTGGGCCTGTCCAAAAAACAAAACCAAACAAAACCCCAGCTTTCCCTACAACTTTCCTGTGAAAACAAGAAAACATGTCCCCAAAAGCCATCAGCTTTCCCCACAACTTTCCTGTGAAAACATGTCCCCAAAGCGGATCCCAGACATGGTCCCCACAAAGTATTGTGAGAGTGGCCTCACAAAATGGCTTCCTCATCCTGTATAAAGTTATCTCCAAGCTATAGGTAGGAGACGCATAGGACAAAGTGCTCTCTCTTTTATATTATTTTAATTCTACCTGCGGTACCTGGCGTTGCCCAGGTTATTTTAAAAAGTCAGTTTTTACATTTGTACTAAATACAAATTGACTACAACAGGGGTCCCCAAACTTTTTAAGCAGAGAGCCAGTCCACAATCCTTCAGACTGTTGAGGGACCGAGTTATCATTTGAAAAAAAATGCCAATTCCTATGCATACTGCACATCTTATTTGTAGTGCAACTACAACAACAACAACGAAAGAACAATACAATATTTAAAAATGAAAACAATTTTAACCAACATAAACCCATTAGGATTTCAATGGAAAGTGTGGGCCTTCTACTGGCCAATGAGAAAGTCAAGTTAATTAGGATTGTTGTTGTTGTTGTTGTTGTTGTTGTGTGCCTTCAAGTCATGTCAGACTTTGGCCGAACCTAAGTCTAAAATTAATTATTTACTGCATTTATTTACTACATTTATTCACCCCGAAGGGGACTCAGAGCAGCTGTATGTATATACAATATATTATATTATTAGCATAACACAATATTAGCATTATATATTACTATATTGAACTATACCACTATACTATTATATAATATGTAATATATAACATATAATTAATATTATTATATGGTATTACTATTAGTATTATATTGTATAACATAAGATTATCACTATTATATGTATATACAATATATTATATTATTAAAACTGATATAAAATATTATATTATAAAACTGAGGGCGGGGGCCAGGTAAATGACCTTGGAGGGCCGCATCCGGCCCCTGGGCCTTAGTTTGGGGACCCCTGAACTACAACATTGACATTATGGCAGGCTAACCCTGAGAAACTCCATCAGTACTTAAAAGTTTGTTATATTAGGCAAGTTTGCACTACATGCATCATCGGTGGGGTTTAGTGTGCTCTCTGGCCGTAAGGTAAACTACAACTCCCACTATGGTGAGTCCGTCCCCTCAAACCCTTCCAATAGGTTGAATTAGTTATGGGGATTGCTGTGTGCCAAATTTGGTCCAGGTCCATCATCGGTGGAGGTCACAATTTCCCTGGTTGTGGGTGAACTACAACTCCCAGAAAGGAACTCCTAGTTCCCCCCCAAACCCCTCCAATAATCAAATTTCGGTATATCTGTGTGTCAAGTTTGTTCTGGATCCATCGGTGTCTGGGTTCATAGTGCTCTCTGGATGTAGGTGAACTATAACTCCAATTCAAGATGAATTTTCCCAAAAAGACCTCCAGTATTTTTTGCTGGTCATGGGGGCTGTGTGTGCCAAGTTTGGTCCAAGTCCATCTTTGGTGGAGTTCAGAGTGCTCATTGATTGCAGGAGAACTATACATCCCAGTACTTACTTTCTTAAGCAATCCCTTGTAGCTGAAGGATGGTCCTCCAAGTGTAGTGTCTTGGCGATGGATACATAGGTGATACATCCCAGCAGGGCCGTAGCCAGAAAAAAATTTCGGGAGGGGTTTTGAAAATTTCGGGGGGGGGGGGGTTTGAACCCCTAGCACATACCCCTCCCCGCTACAAACCTGTCAATATCTGCTTGAGATAGTGCCTGGAGGGACTCTTAATGTTTTGCATCTCATAGACTTAGCATGGGGATTTGGTTAACCAGTTAAAATTCATGAGTAAACGAAAAAATTTTTATAACTTGAAAAATTTGGGGGGGGGGGGGTTGAACCCCTAACCCCCCCCCCCCCCTCGCTACAGGCCTGCATCCCAGTATCTACAACTCCAAAATGTGAATGTTGCAATTGGCTGCCTTGATTAGCATTGAATGGCCTTTCAGCTTCCAAGCCCGGCTGCTTCCTGCCTGCATTGTGAGGTCTGCTAAACTTGCCTCCAACAGACAAGAGTTCTTTCCCCCATCCTAGACATCATTCCACAGATATATAAACCCCACTTACCTAGTTTAAAACAGACCTCATAACCTCAGAGGATTCCTCCCATAGATGTGGGCAAAACGTCAGGAGAGAATGCTTTTAGAACATGGCTGGAAAACTCACAGCAACCCAGTATGCTGATGCCTCCCTTTACTATATAGTGATATAATGTTGTTTGGGCTATACAAAAACTAATATTCCGTCAACGTACAGCTATTAGAGGATATGATTCTGAACAAGAGAACCCTGAACACTTTAACTCCTTATATCTTTTAGGTAGTCTTCTTCATCTTTTCCAGGATCTTCTTCGAACCTAACTGGAGTAGATCTGGACCACTGAATCAATGTTAATTGTTCCACATTTGATTTTAATGTAGGGCAAACATCAATAAATGAAGAAGAACGTGAGACAAATGTTTATTTTCAGTCTACAATGATAATGTATAATAATAAAATACATAGTGACTAACATATATGATGGAAATAGATATATGGAATGTAATGCAAATGTTTAAATCCTTCCAAATAATTGTAAATGTAAATATAAATGTAGGGCGTATTGGTGACCTAGATTCTAGGACCTAGAATCAAAACCGGGTTGATTTTTCCTTTCAGATTTCCATTTAAAGTCAGATGTTATTCATCCCCTCTGATGTGTCATGGAAACATAGTGATAAAGTGTAGTACTCATAATGTTTGAAGTATGAAAACATAAAAATAGCTAGAGAAGCTACTATGAAATGAGCTTCTCCAATCGGATTATAAAACTAGAAACACTAACTTTGTGCATTTTAAATAGACTATAATCTCTTTTATCTGTTTTTCATCAGTAATTGATCTGGGTGGAATTTAAGACTCTTCAGAAGCAAACTGGGTCATTTTATTCTGTTTAGCAGATAGGCCTTAGTACTTAGTGGCGTATCAACATCAAATGCATAAAACTTTTATAATTTGTGTCCCAATGCATAACAAAAGGTCATTTATACTACTACAGCCAGGTTGCTCCAGCCAGAATTGGCTAGGGAATTTAGGGACTTGTATACACTAAAGCAGAGCTTTCCAAACTGTGTGTCACATTACGTTAGTTTGTTCCCTGCAGTGTGTAGCTGTGTCACATGAACATAACAAGACACGTATGGTGTTACCATAAAGCCACAGGTTGCTTGAAGGCACATATATCCACATATGCTAAAAACGTATTATTCCCCACATACTCGCTTTTTCATCCAAGTAAAGAAGTGGCAACTTTTCTTACACACATCTACACACCCAAACAGTCACAAAAATCACATCTCCAAGACCGGAGATCAATACCAGGCCTTTAATGATAATTAAAGTCCTTTTCTCATCTCCCTCCTCACCCATCAGGTCCTTCAGGCAAAACCTTGGCAACAGTCTTATTAAAGCTAATTGAGTCAGTCAGACTCGTAATACCACAAGAAGAACTGGCTTTCATTAATTAGCCAGATGTCTCGATGTTGGAGGAAGTACATTGGCAATTTAACAAGCCTACTTTTACACAATGTTGTAAAGAGCAAATACAACTTCTGAGGATAGATCTTTCAAAGCACTGTGAAAATAATAAACATAAAATATACATGTTGAGTTGCTACTTCACCACAGCAATATAAATCCAGGGCTTAGTTTCCGGTAAACATTTAAAATGATATTGAAGGCTCATTAAGTATCCATAAAGAGAATAAAACATTAATTCACAGCACTGAGTATGTACACAACATAAACACAGGCAATGTTATCTACAGAGCTCAGAAAATTTGCCTTTTAAATGGATTGCTCTTAAACTTATTTGGTAGTCCAGGAATGATAATTCCAAGAAGGTAAATTTTCAAAGATCCATTTGTGTCAGAATTAGTGTATCAGTGTTATAAGAATAAAAGCGGAGCACAACCTCTCTCCTTTCCCATTCCTTTTTGTTTTAGAAGGTAATCTTGATTAATCATACCTTGTAATATTTCACAGATTAAAACAGGGCCATTTGTGGCCATGCATCATTGGTCAAGACACAGATATTAATAGGAAAAAAACACACAAGCTAGGAAATAATCTAGAAGTCGGCTTTTGTTTAGTATGAATGCTGAAGGTGCATCCACACAATTGTCCATGGTTACCAAAGGTGTTTCAAAATGCGCCAGCAATGAAGAGGTTCCACAAATCTTTTCCCACCCCTTGTGGTTTTGATGGCCACAGTTTTCAAAGGATGACTCACCATCTGTTGAATTTAATAACTGGAGAACTGTACGCAACATTGGCATATTACTGTAACTTCACAGCCTCTCTTTTCCAGTCAATGTTACTTCAATTATATGAACTGTATCACATTAAAACAATGCAGATTCAAAGATGCTCCAAAAAAAAAAAGCTATGACCTTTTTGGGATGATTCTAATACAATTCAACAATTGCTACTCCATCTCAAATGAATGCTGCAGGTGCATCCACACCACGCAACTGTAGTACTTTAATATCACTTTAAGTGCCATGGCTCTGTCCTATGAAACCGTCAGTCGTTTGGTGAGGGCTTAGACTCCTCTATCAGAAAGCTATAGTCCTACAGTTCCCCAGGAGCAAAGAACATAATTTTTTTGTACTGCACCAAACTACAGATCTCATGTTTCTACGCTGTGGACATTCACTGCTGGACTTCATTCATTCCAGCCTGTGTCTGTTGCTGTCATCAAACTCAGCATGGAAAAGCAGGACAAGAAAATCAGGAACCAAAGCATTTGAAATGGAAATGGAGTAAATAGCTCAAGCAGCACTGCTGTAAAAAATGCCATCCTTTTAATAACGAAAGCACTAGAACTTCCCAGATTTGGGAAATACATATTTAATTTAAAAATGAGAATGGTTACATTAAAATAAACTCTACAGAATTGTCATTAGTAAAGTAGATCAGGCAAACAGTTTATTTTCAAGCTTAAATTTCCTCACATGCATTTTTATAAGGCCAATTATAGTTTCATTACCAAACATTTCTGCAAGTTGCAATGGTGTTAATCCTCCCATTGGACTTTGTACATCAGCAGTGGCATTCAGCAATAAATAGCAAATTCCCAGATGCCCTGAACGGATATGAAACAAAGAAAGTGAGAGAGGGACAGATTGATTAACTTTTAAAATATAATGTATTTTATGAAGTAATAGGGTTTCCCAACACATTTTTTGTCCATCTAACATAGAGGGCCTAAGGATTCCCAAACGGAATATTAAGATATTTACCCAAACTGTTGGGGAGTCCAGAAGAACCTCAAATACATCTGAAATTGTTACACTACATCCGAGGTCCTAATGCAATTATAGTTGTGTGCTATAGAATATTCTGCCAAATGGTTAATTATCCCTGACCCCTTATTCCATTTATTTCTGGAAAAACCTCTATCTCCACATTCTTAAAGTTCCCATTAGTCTTATCAAATAAAAATACCTGGATACTGATATGCATAGGTCCCCCATCAGGAAAAAGCCAGAGTATAATTGAATAAATAAATAAGGTCTCCTTGAAATGACAAACAGGAGCTAGAGGGAATAGTTTTCATCCAGTATAATAAAAAATACTTGATTTCCCAAGTCAAAGTACTGCCCTTGCAGTCAGAAGTGTGTCCCCTCAAAAAGACATCGATTGTATCCCATTGAAAAGCTCTATCAACTTGTCTAATCTAGCCTTTAAAAAAGACGATGGTGCAATCTATGCACTCCTTTGTTACTGCAAAACTAAAGTGCTGGCCTAATATTTAATCTGTTAAAATATTTATATTCCAGCATTCTGCCTAACAACCAACCTCCAATAAGGGAGATTAAATGTACAACAACATAGGAAGTTCTTTTTGAAAGGAAGTGATGACTTAAAAAGCTCTGAAGAAGTAAAGATGAAACATGTCCATGACCTTGGGCCTCAGATAAATAAAAACGTATTGGCAAGTAATACTAAATGAAATAAAATGGCCCAAAATATTACCATAAACAATAGCAAAATGTAGAGGTGTTGCTCCATCACACTGTGGATTTTGGACATTCACATTTATACCAGGGTAATGCAAAAGCAAAGAGACGAGATGCATTTTCCCAGTGTTTACAGCGGCATGAAGAGGTGTGTTTCCATTTTCTGATGCTTGGTTTACATCAGGTATAGGAAATGCCTAGAGGAAGAGAAGGAAGAGAAAGGGACAAAGCAAGAAATACATACAATGTTGTTCCTTAACCCGCTCCTAAACCCCTCCTTGGGTTCCCTCCAGAAGCTCATTTCGTTCCCATTATTCTTTGGTGATTATATAATACAATAAAAGTACCCTAAAGGGCTCACAAGTCAGTGCCACTGTGTCCTATGGGATTTACATGCAGGTAAATGTGTATGCAGCATTAATACATTTAATTCCTCCTAATATTAGCAGAGATCGAAAAGGGTAAATAGAACAAAATCTACACTACTGACCATTTCCAGGAAATAATCCAAAATCTTAGACTGATCATATATAGTGGCTAAAAATAAAAGGTTTCTGTTTTTTTCATCCACAACACCAAGATCCAGCTTTTGGCTTCTAACAAGATAATCCAAGACATCCGGGTATCCCAGCTGAACTGCCTGGAGAGCTCTGAGGAGAAACAAAGCAAATATGCCAACAGTTAACCCTGGATGGAACAGAATGCCAAAAAAGCAAAAGACTTTGCATAATTTACTTTTCTAAAGAGATTGATTGGCAATGGCCATTTACATTTCTAAGATCTTTACTCAGAAGCAAAGAATACCAAGGACAGTGAGACCGAAACCCTCGGTCAGAGGAAGAGCTAATCTAACTAAAAGAATCAGATTGAGATAACCTGTTGCGATTGGTCATATTCATAGTATCATGTCTTTCTAAGGCTTCAAGGTACCAAATATCAGTTTAGAAGAGGCATTCTTCTTTGTCCCACATAATAGACAAAAGACCCCTTAAAGGCACTAGATCATGTCTGTTCTTAGACATACACACAAAAATAAATGTGCATCTTCTAAAAAGAAAACCAGTATCCAAATAATAATTTTTATTCACCAATTAATCCGTTCTTTAACTGATCAAGTCAGATTTCTTGGTGCTGGCAACAGTTTCTTCCATTTTGCATCTGAGAATCAGACAAAACATCCTTGGCTGCAATGCAGCACCTCAGATACAGTTCCCTAATAGACTTGTCCATGAACAGAGGGATCTTTCTGAACATGTAGAGTATTTTTGGTTACAAGAAACAGCAAGAAGCCCCCATCCAGTCAGCTCTGGAGTGTTCCCCAGACACCTGGCTCAGCCTCCTTTCTTTAAGAGTAGATCGTCTTTTCCCTGGTGTGATATGATGCAAGCTTATGGCAAGACTGAGCAACATCTGGGGGTGGTAAATAAGTTTGTGTATACACACAGTATGCCAGTTGCAGAATGCTAAGGCAGCTCTGTTTTCCAAAGAAAAATGTCCTGAGAGGGCACACACTGGCCAAACCATTAAAAGAATGCCCACTGCTAAATATGCTAAAATTTAATGAGATCTGTAGGCGGACTCAAATACTAAAACACTGGTATTTGGGCAAGCTACATCAGACTAAATAGCCTCTTTGTCAGATTAATGGAATATTCAAACAAATACTAATTTGGTCTTTCATAAGTTCAACCCTCAGAGATCCCAGTAAGCACAACAAATGAATAGTGAGACTGAGTTGGAAGTCCCAAACATTGAAAATCTGTGATATCGACTATAAACCAGTAGCTAGGCAGAACAAGAGTAATTTTTCAACTTGCTACATAGTTCTGAAACAATGGCTCCCCTCCCAATATTATTGGACTGCAACATGCATCAGCCTTAGTAGTATCAATGTTGAGCCAGCATTTAACTATTGCTGGAAAGCCACATTTTCTACCCTGATGCAGCTCTTACATGGCCATGCTCTCTTTGACCTCATTGACCTTGTGCCATAGATCTTGCAAGCCCTAGTCACTCTCACTATCTGAATGTCCAATGTTACATGAAAGCAGAAGGAAAAATCAGAACAAAATAGATTCTTGTGTCCAGTTACACAAGATAAGATCAAAGAATGACAAAGGTGAGAAGCAAGATAGAAAAAGGCAAGATTGTTTAGTGTTCATCAAGATTTTATTTTTTCTTCTTTTCAATAGTTTATTTTAAAAAATAACAGTAGCACAAGCAAATATGTAGTTTCTACAGCTCATACATCATGCTGACCATTCTAATAGTAAGAGAAAGGTTTTGGATTAAGATATATTTTAGGTGACATTGGAATGTTGGGAAACTGAAAGACATTTCTTTTAAAAACCCAATATTGAAATAGACTTCAAACTTTTGGCCTCTATCTCCCTCCTGTGGTGCAAGTAGGCAATTCCCAGACCGGTTTCAAAAAACTAGTAGTTCTGTAGATTCCGAATTTGTTCCCATTTGCTACTGCTTGACTGAATTGAAAAATGCAACTGTTAATATAGTTTCCCATGACGTATAAATGTTGACCACATTTGCACAGCAAAACAAGTCATGGTGTGGTTTGCTAACAATTGACATGTTATGAAATACAAATCTTTCTCTGCTAACAAAACATTTTTCTAGCACTCACAAACCACAATCTGAATCCATAGTTAACGGTGAGCTTACAAAGGATGGCTTATGATCCAACCCACAACTGTGGCTTTTTTCTTTTTCTACTCAAGTCAGAAACATAGGCAGGCAAAAGAGACAGGAGATGAACAAATAGAATCATATAGTGTTTGCCTGTCTGTCGTGCAATTTGGGATATAAAAACACAAACCATGGATTATCAAGACATGCAAATGTTGAAATGAAAGAGCCATGTTCACCCAGAGCTAGATGGAGACAATTAGCAAAACATAACAAATGACCAGATTTATGGAGCAAGAGGTGAATGGTAGATTACTGTATTAAAGAAATGTTTTCACTGCTGAAGGGGTTGTATGTCGTGTGTTAGGATCAAGGCAATTATGATCTTTTTAAAAAATCAGTGTAGACAAGATCTCAGTTACGTATGGCAAAGTAGCTTCAGTCTCATGCAATCTTATAGTGATTTAGCTATGCTGATCCCAGAAGCATCAACAACTATTAAGGATATGTAAAAATCTCAGTTTTTCTACTGCCTGGAGTATATATTTTTTATAGAAGAGAAAACCTAACAAATGAAACTAGCAATGAAAATAAAAACATTGATAGTGTATTGTGACCTTTAGTGTTACATACAAAATTGAGTACAGGCACATATTTAGTTCAAGGTTATTTGAAAGTATTAATTTGCAGATAATGTCCACAATCCAACAAAAGTCACTCCCTTGTGCAAGTTCTGTAGAAAAGAATTGATTTTAATGCATGTCCCCAGTGATTTCATAAAGCAGTGTAACATTTGTATCAGTTCTATAATAAGGAAATAAGGAAAACACACTACTTAAGGAATTCCTTTTCTAAAGTATGCTTACCTTTCTTTAACCACTTCATTGGATTGCTTTCTATTGGCAGAAACAGAACTCTTGTCAGGTTGTTCAGAAGACTGCTGGGTATGGACCAATGTCTTATAGAACTGAATTTTAAAAAGCACGACATTTAGTGAGCAATCTTATATCTTAATTCCAATTCTGTCAATACTTTGGAAACATACACTTAAAAAAAATAAAACCACTGAATGCTTTTGCATCATTTTATATAAAGAAATCCCCTTTATCTTAAAATTATATGCAGGCTTGCTAAGGAACCATTTTGTTGTATTTTGATAGAATCTTAGCTTGACAGTGTAATAAAATTGATTTTATGAAATACACACAGATGTTCCAAAAGTAGAAGGTGCCAGCTTTACAAGTACGTTATAATCTAATCCATAACTTAATTAAATTGAACCATCTGAAGTTTTGTTGACAATATATAACTCTTTTAACATAGCAGGATTTGAAGGTGAGCATTCAAAGAACCTGGAGACCTGGTTGAGATTCAACCATATACTTTGTCTCCCAACTGGTTTCTAGTTATTTCAGCATCAGCCATTGATGTGAAAAGGTTTTGAGAAGAGTGAATAAGTACAGTTTATAAACAGTAAACAAGGAAACTGGCTTACTACCATTATAGCCAAACAAACTGTTAAAACAACTTGCACAAGATGAGGTTGAATACAGCACTTCCCTTAAATTCTTCAGTTTAAAAGTGATGTTAAGTCATACTGTCACAAATTTCAGCAAATCCATTCCATTCAGCTCTACTGGAATATTTCAAGTGTTTAATCATCAAATTCAAGTCAAGGATACAGTTTGCATTAAAATACAAGTACATCAAATCCATTCATCAAGACACTTTTGAAAGAAATGCTATAAAGTTACATATGTATATACACACAGATTTTAAGCAAAGCCAAGAGAGTCATTGCAAGCATACCCAGCAGTCTTCGAATCCATTTTAATATGAAGACAGGTGTGCTGTGTAGCACTGCTTTTCAAGAAAAAGAAACTCAAAGTCCCCTGGCTTGCAGAACAAACTGTGTCATTCACTGGATTCCAGTCCTAATAATTCATTGCACAGATCTTTAAAAGCTGTTGCAGCTCAAATTCTATTTTTCACAGCAAAACACTAAAGACCAAGAGCCACCTCCTTTTCCCCAAATGCTTGAAGACAGGGCTTTGGAATACATGATGTTGTAGTTTCTAATTTCACTATGTTCTAACTGGACAGGCCCACTTCTGAGGAATTATGGGAACAGCAGATCACCAACATCTGCAGTTCCACAGATCCCCCAGTCCTGATTCAAGAGGTAAATATTCCCATTGGCTCCTGCAGTCTAGGTCTCCATCTTCAGAGGTTTTGTCAAATACAATTTAATACAACAAGCACACAGGTTTTTTTCAAGCAGAGATGCCATTCAGGGAGAGATGAGGTGCTTCAACTGACATCCAATACTGTAAAATACATGTGATTATTCTTTAGAAGCACTTATGCCACACTTATGAAGAGGCACACAAGAACAGCAGACACTGAAAGCTGACACTTTAGAATATAAAATAAACAGCCACCCTGGAATCTTAACTCCAGACCCCTACTGAAACTGACAAAGGTGCCTCTTCTTAAGCAATACCTAAATGCATCATGATGATGTATCTGTTTGTGAATATCAAATGACTTAACACCAAGTAATAGTTATAAAGCCAGTTATGTTTTGCAGAAAACAGGATTATGTGATCATGCCTTCAGCATATTACAAGAAGTTTCTTGAATATTCTTCAAAAAGAAATTAATTAGTGAAGACAGTTAACAGCATTGTCAGGATCTACACAATAAGCAGAGAAGAGATTTCCAGATAATTTTACTATCACAGCTCTATTAAGGAATAGTGCTTGGGAAGGCTATTTTTAGCCCCCAGAATTTCCAAACCATCAGAATGTGCAGTTGTTACCACTAAAAAATCTCACAGTGTAAACAAAGGCAGCTACATTTAGAAATGACCCTTCAACAACAGCCAAAATCAGAGATACACGTCATGTTTATAAGTCCCTAAATTACTTCAGGAATGGTAGTATATGCTCACAGTAACATGCACAACAGGGTTGCACAGAACAGAAAGCAGGAATTTGGTGTTTTTTTTTTACCATGTGTAAATATGATGAAAAATTGATATGTACTACCATCACATGCATGAAACAGATCACAGTACTGCAGCATTCAAATACATCCCTGTAATATGATGTATATTCTATGTTAATTCACAAGTGATTCTACAGAGAGGGCAATCTATGGCCCCACAGACATTTCAGATTTACCCATCCAGCCAAGCTATTGGGAAAAAAGTATGGAGGCTACTGCTGAAACCCCATTGAGGGCCATAAGCTCCCACCTAATGATAGCAGGATGGGGTCCTAAAGACTGTTTTCCAGTCTCCAGTCATTTTGTAACCCCAATGTTATCCAAAAGGCTTGAAAAGCAACCAAAATATTTCCATAATATCTAACAGCTAAAAAGTATTCTGACATTTCACTGTAATGCTAACTTGGTAATGCTATTCAATCTCAATTGTCTAGGTTCTTAATAAAAACACATTACCAAATAAAAATAATTAAAGTACTTCATCTTGGCACCTGGTGGATTTTAAAACAACCTTGCAGGGAATACATAAAATAATCATAATTAGCATTTCTGAACTACTGTGTTTTTACCTTCACTATTGCTTGCCAAAGACTGGCGAGTGCAAATGCTCGTATAGCTAGCAACCACTGAGTTATTTGAGGGTTCTTGATTGTGTACTGTATGTTTGAAAGCATTTCCTTATATTCAGATGCATCTACTGAAGACATGAGGTTTAAGTAGTCAAGAAAAACTAATGCATTCTGGTTGTTCAGAAGTCCCATGTGATATTCACTGAGTGAAGCAGCAAGAATAGAGTTCAACTCTGAAGGCTGGATTTCATTGGAGTCTGGTCCCTCAAGAAACGCAAGGCGAACTTCATCCTCGATAACTCCCATTTCCAATTCCAACAGTTGTTGTTTTTGATTTAACTGGAGCTCAGACAGCCAGAAATGTGCAAAGTGAACAAAGTTGTCTCCAGAACAACTCCATTCCCCCATCTCACTAATGAGGTTTTGGGCTGTATCCAGCCAGCCCGCCACTGCAGTACTATCAAAATTATTAAAGTGCTTCTCAAATAGATCTTTTTCTGGGGAAAAAAGCACACCAAGTGATTCCTTGGAGAAAGCAACTCCACTTGCCCCTCCACTCTGATGGGGTGATGCTTTTTTGCCAATATGAGGCAGCGGGACAGCTTTAAAAAGAGAACAGTTCCTGATCTTGAGAGAGAAGAACTCCTTTTGCAAATGATTATTATCCACTTGAGAGCTTTTCACTAATGAACAGATATTTGGAAGATGAAGGATCTCATTCTGTTGATTCAGGGCATTTTTATGTAGCTGCTGATGTCCTAAATCATCTTCCTGTTCCATATTAAAACAGATATGCATCATTCGCCTGTCCTCCAAGCTCTGCATTGTATTGAACCACAGTATATGGTAGAAAGCCTTTTAGTTGCAGCATGAATTATGAGTTAATGAATCTCAATATGAACCTGAAAAAGAGCATAAAATAAATTAATATATTAATATACACATTATTACCAGGTCCATAAAATGGGATCTCCATAATTGTAATCTACTAGGAGCATATCTGTTTTAGATAGAAAGTGATCCTTTTTATTATAAATCGGTTTGTTGGGCTAATTAAACACACACACATAAATCTATAGCCACAATAGCCACCATTTCACAAAGATTTGTGTTATACACCCACCCTTAAGAATATCTGCACAATACTTTCAATCTTCACAACTAAATAAATGAGATTTTGAAGCTGCGAGTGTTGAATTCATGTTGTTACTAACAATGTCCTATAATAACTCTACTGAGTAATCAACTGCCATAATCTAAGTAAAGGGGTTTAAGACTATTGTTCTGTTCTAGCATACCTTACTTTCTTTTTAGAAGTGGAGCACTACAACTTACTTTTGTCCTTTACTTAAGTGAAGGATCTTTGCCCAACAAAACTGACACCAGAATTTTTGTTACATAACAATAGCTTACTTTAGCCAATAGGATACTAGTAGGTGATCTATGATGTCATAATCTGAACTCAAATAGAATATAGGAGTACTGTACTCTCATTTTTAAAAGGAGTTTGCTGCTGGAGATGATAACGATAATATTTATTTTCCAATTTGAGGTTGATTTATAAATGAATATACAGTATATGGTACTTGTCTGAATGAAGAAAACAGGAAATCTAACTTCCCAGATAATCTGGGATAAACAGAAAATCTGTTTCACGTCAGATGTATCTGTGAGGGTGGTGGAACAGAAAAAGGGCTTCCCAAGCAGATTTCAAAGCATGGGCTATGACATTTCCATTCTTCAAATAACCTAGACTAGAGCATACAATAATTTATAGATGAAAACCAATGCAAACTATTCCTGGAATCAAACTGGCAAGCAATGAAGTTGTTGCAACAAGGGAGTTTTGTATTCCCTGTAGTAAGTCCAAGATAGTGATATGGTTGCAATTCTTTGGACAGTTGAGGTTTTTGAACCTTCTTCAAAAGCTGGTCCACATACAATTTGTTACAGTAATTCAATTTGGACGAAATCAATGTGATCAGAATTGATGTCTCGGAACAGATGCAGCTGGTGGACAATATTTAACTGTGCAAATGCACTCCTAGCCACTGCTGGAACCTGAGCTTAGGTGCACACTGAAGTATTATCCCATCCGGGACAGGCTGAATACCTATCCCAGATCTCTTTCAAGGTGACCTGGGGCACCTCTAGCCTTGACTGGATTAAGTTTCAGTTTGTTTGCTCTCGTCCAGTGCATTACTTATACAAGACACTAGTTTAGGATAAAATCTTGGTCTGTGGAAGAATGGAGAAATAGCACTGGGTGTCATCTGCAAATCGATGGCACCAAACCCTAGAACTCCAGACAAGCTCTCCCAGGGGTTTCACACAAATAGCCTAGGTAACCGAACTGAGCCCTGAGCTAACACTCAAAAGGTTGTACAGGAATTCCTCAGGACTACTTTCTGGGCTTACCTCTCAAGGAAGGAACAAAGTTAAACTCTGTCCCAACTCCCATTCCATGGACAACGGTATCAAAACCTGCCAAGATGTGTAGCATAACCAAAGGGATATACTTTATCTGTCTAGCTCCAAATGTACATCATCCACCAAGATGACCAAAGCTGTCTGTGTCATTGGCCAAAAAAACCAGATTCAGAACTCATCTCATCCAAAAGTCAGTGCTAATCAGGATAATCCAATAGTTTTGGGATAGGCAATTTGGTGCTAAATATTGGACTATTGGATTATGACCTGTCAGGATCAAAGCCTATCGCGTAGCAGTTTCAGAGGTGTTCTTTTAATTTATTGGGTAGCTTAAACTGCTGAAGGGAAAAGGATGGGGCCTAAGACTGTTAGGAATGGTGGGAGTTGAAGTCCAAAACACCTGGAGGGCCCAGGCCTGTTTTAAAGTGTACTTCCAAAGAAATATAGGTCTCTTCTCCCTCACAGACCTCAAGGCCGAACTCTAGCGAGGCTTGTCTCCCTCCTGGTATGCCTCAAGCGCGGCCCCGCCCCTTTTCCCTCACCTGCAGCCGGACGTTGAGCATCATGGAGGCCACGACGTAGAGGTAAGGGAAGTTGATGCGCAGCTTCCAGGCCAAGTCGAAGAAGATGAGCAGCGTCCGCGTGAGGCCCTTGCAGAAGACCCCGTAGGAGCGCGCGGCCACGGACTGCGAGAGCCGGGCGGACAGCGCGGAGATGAGCGCCGCCACAGCAGCCATCGACGCGCCGCCCAGGCCCCGCCCCCACAGAGACCCGGATGTCAACGGAGAGGAAACACAACAAGGGAAGGGGGCGCTCGCGGGCTGAAAACGTTGGGTCCGCAGACTCGGCGGCTGACGTCACCACGCACGGCCCGCCCCCAGCGTGCCTCTTGACCAGTCGCTGCTTTGCTTTCCTCCAATGACACCTGCCCCAGTTTGGCGCCTAAAATCTCCTCCCCTTTGCATGAATTGGCCCTTTTGTACATTAATAATAATACAGTAGAGTCTCACTTATCCAACACTCGCTTATCCAAGGTTCTGGATTATCCAACGCATTTTTCTAGTCAATGTTTTCAATATATCGTGATTTTTTGGTGCTAAATTCATAAATACAGTAATTACTACATAGCATTACTGCATATTGAACTACTTTTTCTGTCAAATTTGTTGTATAACATGATGTTTTGATGCTTAATTTGTAAAATCATAACCTAATTTGATGTTTAATAGGCTTCTCCTTAATCTCTCCTTATTATCCAACATACGTATTCGCTTATCCAACGTTCTGCCGTCCCGTTTACATTGGATAAGTGTACTGTAATAATAATAATATCAATATTAATATTACAGTATAGTGTCATAGTACAATATAGTAATATATAATGCTCATATTGTGCTATGTTAATCATATAGCATATTGTATATACATATAATTTGTAAGCTGCTCTGAGTCCTCTTCAGAGTGAGAAGGGCGAGATATAATTGTAGAAAATAAATAAATAAGAATACTAATAAGGAAGCAGCCAGGCTTTGAAGCTGCAAGGCTATTCAATGCTACTCAAGCTAGCCAATTGCAACATTCACAGGCAGTCAAGAGGTCTTTCTCCCACCCTTGACATTCCACAGATAAATAAACCCCACTTGCCTCGTTTCCAACACAACCCCTGAGGATGCCTGCCATAGGTGTGGGCAAAACGTCAGGAGAGAATGCTTCTGGAACATGGCCAGACAGCCTGGAAAACTCACAGCAACCCAATAATAATAA
The DNA here is from genome assembly GCF_035594765.1 of Anolis carolinensis. NCBI lineage: Eukaryota > Metazoa > Chordata > Lepidosauria > Squamata > Anolidae > Anolis > Anolis carolinensis. The sequence continues at coordinate 8,599,830 of NW_026943824.1, forward strand.
TAATTGATTACCTGCCTCTCCTCATAGATTGAGGCAGGTTACAACATACTAATAATAATAATAATAATAATAACAATAATATATCTGCCTCTCCTGATAGCTTGAGACGGGTTATAACAAAATCGTAATAATAAAAATAATTATTTATTGCCCACCTTTCCTGATAGCTTGAAACAGGTTACAGCAAAGTAGTTAATAATAATAATAATTTTTTACCTACCTCTCCTGATAGCTTGAGGCGGGTTACAGTAAATAATAATAATAATAATAATAATTTATTGGGTTGCTGTGAGTCTTTCAGGCTGTATGGCCATATTCCAGAAGCTTTCTCTCCTGAGAAATTTAAGGACCAAAAGGCCATGAAGCCCAGTTTTTCACAGTTTGCCACTTTGTGTCTCTTTAAGAAATTAAAAAGAGACATTATAATAGCAATAACAACTAATAATGTTTATAGTGAAGGTGGTGGCAACATGCCATATATCATCAGATATCTTTTACTTCGTACTATTTAAAAAATACAACAAATAAAAAGGGTGGGGGTGTTGTATTCATCACCATGGACATTATTGCTCTGATCTTGTATATTCTCTGTCGTTCTGTCTCAGATTTTCCAGAATGACATCAGCATGATTCTTCTTGCAATCCACACCCACATACAGTAATTTTGCTGCTTTCCTGCCAAGATACACAATGCAAAGCCAATATAAAACTAAACTTCCTCAACTACACTCCTGCTCACTTCAAGCGAGGCTCGAGGATTGCCGGAAACACACGAAGAGCCGTACAATTCCGGAGGAAAAATCCCCCCCCCCCCATCCTGAATATTCCTGGCACAGAAAACGCACGGCGGCCGAATCTTTCCGAACATTGACGAACGCCGCCTTAGGCCAGGATCTGCCTGAACGGAGGAGAGACTTGGCTTCCGGATATGACCGAACTCTCCCGAAGGCCTTCATCGAAGGGGCGGGGATTAAACGAAGAGGGGCCGAGTGTTTCCGAAGCTCTCCCATCCCTCCTCAGCGGCCTGGAAGACTAGGCCGGAAAGTGGAGCTCGAGCCGGAAGTGAGCGGGGCGGCCGCTTCCTGTTTCCTTTCGAGCGCCACACTCCTCCGCCCCGCGTTTAGGGTGGTGGCTGTTCCCTCAGCAGGGCTTTCGGCGGTTATTTGCCCCTCAGCCGCCTCGAGGCCCACACTCTTCTCGACGAAGCCTCACAGAGAGCCGCCCCGATGCAGGCCATCAAGTGTGTGGTGGTGGGAGACGGGTAAGGGCCTTCTCTTCCCTCCCTTTCTTCTTCTTTCGAGGGTTTGAAACAGAGGCCGGGTGGCCATCTGTCGGGGGTGCTTTGATTTTGCTTTGCCTGCATGGCAGAATAGGGTTGGACTAGATGACCCCTTGGGGGTCTCTTCCAACTCTCTGATTCGCCCATTGAGAAAAAGGAGGGAATTGTTGCTATGATTCTTGGTTTACTTTCTCCTCAATGCTTGAGATCAAAAAGTGTTTTGGATTTCAGATTTTCCCCATACTTTGGCCCTTTCCACATAGCTAAATAAAATCTCACATTTTCTGCTTTGAACTGGAGTATATGACAGTGTAGACTCAGATATCCCAGTTCAAAACAGATATTGTGGGATTTTTTGCCTTGATAGTCTGAGTTATATGGCTGTGTGGAAGGGCCCTGTGACTCCAAAGCAGGCCTGGGCAAACTTGGGCCCTCCAGGGGTTTTGGACTTCAACTCCCACCATTCCTCAGGCCATTTCCTTTCTACCCCTCAGCCCCTTAAAAGAAAAGGGCCTGAGACTGTTACGAATGGTGGGAGCCGGATTCCAAAGCCCTTGAATGGTCCAAGTTTACCCAGGTCTGTTTTATTTATTTATTTATTTCCGGTATTTCTACCCTGCCCTTCTCCCCTGGGGGACTCAGGGCGGCTTACAAATTGGCAACACAGTGCCATCACATAAACAATACAATACAAAAGGCATTAAAAACTAAAAACATTTAAAACATCATAAAAACCAATATACAATAATAAAACATTACCATGCACCGAGGTAATGTCCTTTCATTCACTAGGCCTTGTTAATCCAGAGTCTTAAAAACCGACCGTGCCAAGCTCGAAAGTTCATTCATTGAACGCTTGAGCACATAGCCATGTCTTTAGTTTTTTTCTGAACCCTAGAAGGGAAGGAGCCTGCCGGATGTCACTGGGGAGGGAGTTCCAAAGCCGAGGAGCCACCACCGAGAAGGCCCTGTCTCTTGTCCCCACCTGCTGTGAAGCAGGTGGGATCAAGAGCAGGGCCTCCCCAGATGATCTTAAAGTTCTTATGGGCTCATAGGATTTTAAAGTGTAACTCAAGCCAAATATATATACATATTAGTTTTGGATTGCATTGGGGGTTAGCAGCCCCGTGCTGCTTGTTTTTCTGTCTGTTGTTATTCAGAAGATTTCCCTTCACTTTCTGTCCTTGTGAGAATTAGATTTTTTTTAAAATTGGCCTGCTGTAGACAAAAGGATTGGAGATAAAGCTTGAGTCGAGATCCCTTTTGCCATGATAATGACTCTTCCATGAGTGGATTACCCTTCTTAAAAGTAGATTTCTGTCACTTCCTGTTGTCTCAGCCCTCTTATTAACTAGGAGTTGTTTTTAATTCGGATATTTATAACTCCGGGACAGTTTGTAATTTTACAGCCTTTTTGTCATTTATAGAAACAGCCACGTTTTGAATACTTGTCCTCCCCATTTCTATGGGGGAGGGTACAGAAGTCTTGAAGGGGTCTGATTTTATGTTGAATACTTAGGTACCCAGCAATGCCCAGGTTAGGTCTTTTATAATGATAAATATAAGCAGTAGTAATTGTTTATTTTGGGGTTTAATGAATAGTCTCATAAGATAATGTGGAAAGATATGAGTGAAGGATAACTCCCATCATCCTGGATCAATTCCCCAAACACTGCCAGTATTCAGAATTGGTCATGTTGGGCATGTGTGCCAGGTTTGGGCCAGATCCATCATCCCATTTGGTTCACGGTGCTCTCAGTATGCAGTTGAATTGTAACTCCCAAAATTCAGGGTCAGTTCCCACCAAACCCCAAGTGGCTTCTGTTAATACAAACTTCTTTTTGTTTATTTCAAGTTTGAGAAGTGAACAGATTGGGAGAAAGAAAAGAAAAATATGGAAACAAAATCCAAAATAAATTAGGAATCAAAATTCAACTCAATTGCAAGATCTATATTTGTCTCAATAACAGCAGGTCTAAACATTTGACTAAGGACTCTTCATGTTGAAGCAATCACAGACCAAGGGCAGGCTGTGCTATTGGGTATCTTCTCCATATAGGAACTACAGTTGTTTGTTTGTTAACTTGGGCTGAGCTGGTTGACATAAGACTGCAGTACTTCAGCTGTAACCCTGGTATTGGTGACAAAAGGAAAAGATATCTCACTATGGAAGACAAGTCTGGTGTGTGTTAAAAACAAGGGGGTAGGGTGGTTTACATGGAATAAGAAAGGACAAAGAAGGGCAATAAGACTAAATATCGGGTATTTCAAGCGTGTACGTGAAATTATAACCATATAGAATCTGGCAAGGCGTGGTGTGTATAGAATTACTAGCAGAAGAAATTATGAACTTAAAATATAGTGGATGGTATTGCTTTTAAACCTGCTGTAGTATTAGTGTAAAATCTCTGTTCTGTTTTGAGGTTAACAAAGGAAACCCACTTCCTGACACCATACTGTTCAACCTATTTATCAGGAAGCCATCAAATTGTATTCATTGGCCTGGTCTTTAAAAGTTTTTTTTAACTCAGAAGTAAGTCAGGCTTCTTGATCAGACTTCTTTGGGATATTAAGTTACTAGTCTGTGTTGTCTTATCAGTTAAGATATTAGGTACACCTAAAGCATTTACTTACAAATTATTTAAACTAGTGGTTTTCTCTGTGTCTCTAAAGTTTATTTGAATAGTAAATAGTTTGCACAGTTTTAGCTTTTAGAACATAGTTGAATTTTATCTCAAAATAGGAGCATTCTCCTCTTAAAGGATTTGACCTTCAGAAATCCCTAAGCACCTGGTCATCCAGATATCTAAACTTATAATGGCTTTTTTCCTACCTCTGGGTAGTATTTTATGTATGATCTTAGTTCTCAAGAATTTGAAATATTTTTCTAGCCATGCCTCTATTGGTTTTTGATTTTCTTTTAATGTACATGGAGGAGCAGAACATATTCTAGAGTTTACATTCATGTACTTACCTTAAGGAAAGGGGAAAAAAACTCTTATCTTCTTGTGGTTGCACTCTTGGTTTCTTATTAAAAAAGTTTTCAGAAGGAGCCTCTTGTGAAGAGCAGAGTGACTAATTTCTAGTCATACGGAGAGGAACCTGAACCCTTTTTCTTTGTATACTGCAAATTCCCTGTAGTGTATTTTTACTGTCGAATCTCTGACAGTGAAAGTCAGGTCACTCAGGGCTCTTCCAGACAGGCCTACGTTTTCTGTTTATCCCATACTATCTGGCACTGCGGACTCATATGATCCAGTTTAAAGTAGAAAACCTGGAATCAGATCCTGGGATATAGACCTGCCTGGAAGGGCCCTGAGTGACCTGACAAGACAAGTATGGTATTCAATTCTGAAAATGTTGATAAAGAATCTAAAGACTGATAATGGAATTCAAGATGTAGACCATTTTGGTAGTAAGCGAATAAAGTACCCCTTTCAGGATATTTATTTAATATATGCTAACACTCATACAGTTGTCAAGTGTGTAGGCTGAATGTGTCTTGGAAGTCTGGATACACCCATATGTTTAGCACACTTTGTTCTAATGTCTTGTTTTGGAAGGTGTTTCCATGCAAAGAAATCAGGGATCACAAAGGTTTGAAGGTACTAAACATTCCCTAATTTTTAAAATCCTACTTACTTATTTCCTATAACAGTTTGTGCCTAAGAATGCTTTTATGAGCCACAATATACATAGAAGTATAAATAAATATGAAACATTTTAATCTCAAGGGTTTATTTTATTTTACAAAATAGGTGTAGTAGGAAAGGGAGTGAATTTTTGTAACTGTCTGATCCTACTTTCAGTGTTGGCAGTTGGACTAGACAGGAAAGATCAGGCAGAATGGAACTATAACAGCCACTCACCTATTTTGTTTGTGGTAATTCTTCCATAATTTGAATAGTTACATGCCTGGCATCATTATCTTGTTACTTAGAGAGACATTGGCCTTAACTGAATCTTTTCAGAGCTTTTTGTGTACTTGAATGGAATGAATTGTTGCAGAGTTTGGGATGATTAAACCATGTTGAAGTTGAGTTTCTGTACAGAACTGATTCACAGGGCACAAAGCCAGAAAGCTGAGAAGGCAGGAAGCCTAGAATGGAAGAATTTTACAATGGAGGCCTGTGGGACTTGCTTGTTCCTGTTGGCATTTCCTTGTCTTAGTGTTGCGTTTCCCAAACTGGAGCACTCCAGATCTGTGACTATAATAATTTCTCTAAAAAAGAAATGTGACAGAACCTATAAACTCCAGAAGTTCTGCATTACAATAAAGTTCCTAGAGAGGGATGGGGGATTTGTTCCTTGGTACACAGTAAATAAGTCCTGGCCTAGAATGTTATTCATAAATAGAAGGGGGTAAGTTCATAAAAAAGACAAAATAAAATATCCCATAATCGGATTTTTGGAAATTGTTCTCCCCCAAAATCCCCAGGGCAAACAGCTCAACATTCTTTTTGGGGAGGGGGAATAGGATTGCTCCCCTCAGAAGACCCCCCCCCCCTTTTAGGCCTACAACTATAGAAAATATTTCTTGAGTATAATACCACATAGCTATTTTCTGGATTATAAATAAGCAGTATCTGAATACATTTGGTAGCCTCCATCCCATTTTGCTCTTCCTAAAACAACCTTTTCCCCCTGTGGCTACAGAATTTCTAGAAATTGTACTTCTTCCGTTCTTGTCTGAGACATGGAAGTAAAGCCGTTGGTTGTCTTGAAGTCCTGAAATGTTGACTTCAGAATTTCTAAAGGAGGGTCAATTAATGAAAGACTTGGCAAGTGTGTGGGCCAGTTATTACTGCATACGTGGGTGGGGTAACAATGAGCTAACAAACCTGACTTCCTTAATAGTTTTGTGTTAACAAGTTTCTTAGTAGAGATTAAAAGCCTGAACCTAAAGGTGCATATTTCTACTTGCCTGATGCAAACATGAAGAAATGTAGCTCTGTCAGTCTACAGTAGAATGATAGAAATGTACACTAGCAAACAAACTGCAATTCATACATTTTTAAGAAGTTGAGAGATAATTTTATAGAAACCACTATAATGTTGCAAAAGGAGTGCATATTGCAAAGTGATGTGAGCCTGGAAGTTCCCAAACCCTTCCTTAAGTAAGATGGAAAATAAAGAAATAGAAGAAACAAAAAGTCAGACTGTTTGGACTTCATTTTTCATATGTATGTTGTTTGATTTGAAGAAAAAGTTTGCTGAAACACATTACTCTAGCCTTCTAGGATGAAACTGAAGCTCCTGCATTTCATTGGGGGGGGGGGGAGGGGGGTGTAGTTAGAGTTTCATGGTTAGAGTTTTGAGGGTGAAGTACTGTCTGGACAGGTCTGTTATACTCCTTCAAATGCATGGAACAACCATAACAGGCTTTTCAAGGAATGCTAAGTTATATAGCCACACCTTGCAATACCTGTGCTCACTACAAATGTCAGTATGCTTAATGCTTACATAGTGGCTTTCATTTTCCATGTTCTTTGCAGACTGTGTGATTACAGGAATAATCAGTCCTTTGGAAGGCAGTTAGTGCGTAACTCTGGTTAAGGAAGCAATCCTGGAGGTGGGATTGCAAGTTTAAAGTCCTGGTCTTGAGTTTATATTGCTAAATAGTCTTGCGAAATCATCCTATGCTGCTACTTCCTCTAAGATCTGCTAGAGCTGTTTAATATCTCCAAAGCTAAAGCTCCCTCTATGCAGACATACCCCATCATAGCCAGCTAGAGGCATCTGGAAAGTCCACAGACAGCACAAAAAGTCACCAGTTAAGACTTTAAACCACAATCCTAACTGATTCTGAATGGATACTACAGTTTTCTAGTTCATGTACCAAGTATGAGTGATGTGTTGAAAATTTCTGTGGTTAATTCTGGTACATCTGAGAAAGGGAGAAGCTACATCTTATGAGAGTATAAAACTTACTAAGTTGAGACATGATCATTGGGAGATATCATCCAGTGTTTTGAACTTGGGAAATTCTGTTCCTGTCTGACAGGGACTTTCTGTAGATATATCTTAATATCCTTTTAAGAGAATAAAATTGAGCCCGGGCTGTGGCGCAGGCGGGAGAGCAAGCCAGCTGCAATTAACTGCAATGAATCACTCTGACCAGGAGGTCATGAGTTCGAGGCCCGCTCGGAGCCTATGTTTGTTTGTTTTTGTTCTATGTTAAAAGGCATTGAATGTTTGCCTATATGTGTAATGTGATCCGCCCTGAGTCCCCTTTGGGGTGAGAAGGGCGGAATATAAATGCTGTAAATGTAAAGGAATGCGGAAGTACAGCCACTACTGGACGGTGAAGCAACAGCTCCCCCTGTGGCCGGAATCGTGAAGCTGGAAAAATGTTAAAAATGCCTCTGAGTTTGTCTAATGTATGTTGTTTGTCTGTTGGCATTGAATGTTTGCCATATATGTGTTCATTGTAATCCGCCCTGAGTCCCCTTCGGGGTGAGAAGGGCGGAACATAAATACTGTAAATAAAATAAATAAATAAATAAATAAATAAATAAAATATAAATTCACATTTTCCATACCAATTTTTGAGAAGCATATTGAAAACTGGATGGAGACTAAAGAAAAGAAGAGGTAGCTGATGACAAATGGTCCCCAGAAAGCGGGAACTGAAACAGATCCTTTGTCTTGAATAACGTCTGTTCATTTGGTAGCAAGAGGGGAGATCAAATTATTGTTACGAGACCTTGAAAACTCAGATTCCTGCCACTCAGACCCTGCAAATGAATTACTGGGTCTGATTATCTTCAGCTTTTGATGCAATTTCTGTAACACTTTCCAATGTGAAAAATGTTAGGCCTCTGTTTTCATGGCAACCAAGTGAAGGTTTAATTTGGGAGATACACTTCACCCAGTGCAAGTACAAAATTAATTTATCTTGATTGAAGGCAAATTGCTTCATGTAATATCAGATGTTGATGCATAATTATCTGTGCTGAAAGACTTGGTTGTTATTCTATTGTGTCAATGTGTTCTTATTGGGATTTTTTTTCTTTTACAGTGCTGTAGGTAAAACATGCCTACTCATCAGTTATACAACCAATGCATTTCCTGGAGAATATATCCCCACAGTGTGAGTAACGTTCCTTTTTTAAATTGAATCCCTTTCAATATCTGAAGCTAGGGTTCACATCTCCACCATGGAAAGCCAGTGGGTGACCTTGAGCCAGTCACACACACTCAGCTTCAGAGGGAAGCAGAGGCAACCCCCCCCCCCCCCCAAAAAAAAAAACTTGTGTGAAGAAAATCCTATGATTGCCATAGAGAACCACCACTAAAAGAAATGACAAACTGCACAGGGCGTTTTAGGAAAACTTTAGGAAAATGCAAGCGGGTTTATTCTAGCACCCAAAACTCACTTAAAGAGGGGCTAGATCAGATCTCCAGATAATGGAGTGAGCAGTTGCAGTGGGCATGACATAGGGGTTTTGTTAGTGTGGCTGCAATATTATATTTTTGGCTCAGGACAGATCCCAGAATTAGCCAAACGTCTAGTCTACTCCCAAATTCTTCTTCTGTATTTTGCAGCTGGTTTGGGGTGGTGATGGCAGGAAAGTTTTTAAAAAGGAAATTGCTGCTCCAGGCAGCTTTCTCGCATGTGCTTTGCGTGTTTTTGTTCCCCTTTTTAAATGATAAGGCCTGGTGACTGCAGAAATTCTGCTGAGAGCCACAAGTGGGCAGGGGGCTGCTTTTTCTTCCTCCCTGCTGCATTGGATATTCACAGCTGAACCAATACCGCAAGAAAACCCCTATATCTCACTGGCTTTCTAATTTTTAGCAGTGTATTTCATAGAAAGAAATAAACTCAGTATTAAAGAATTCACTGACCTTTCCGTCTTGTCCTGTAGCTTCGACAACTATTCGGCAAATGTGATGGTTGATGGAAAACCAGTCAATCTGGGCTTGTGGGATACAGCTGGGCAAGAAGACTATGACAGACTACGCCCGTTATCCTATCCACAAACAGTAAGCCTTTACAGTGGAAGACTTGAAATATGTTAGTGGGTGATGGGGGCTTCAGACAGTAGGTTTGCAGAAGATTGAGCATGCTTCCAGTTTAGCTTCAAATGTGTTGATCCAGATACAAATGAGGATGATCCTTGTTAGTCTAAACAACAGACCTGGGGACGAGTACCTTTCTGTTGGATATACTGTTGGATCTCTGCACTTCCAGGCTAGCTTTTTGGGGTGCTGACACAGTTGGCTTTCCTAATCCCCCATCAAGAACAATTTCAGGTGCAGTGATCTTGCAAAGTCAGCCCAGTGAAGAGGTCAGTAGAAGTAGGGCAGGTCATGATAGTTAAAAAAACAATTTTTTCAGGTATGTTTCTGTGCAGCAACCCAGTCATGAAATTAACTGCATATTATTTTGCCTGTGCCAGAGTCCTGTTGTCTAGCCACCACAACATAAGCAGCTGTACTGCAAAAGTATGCCTCTCATTTGTTTCTGCGGGGCTCTTGCAGTCATTTCATACAAGCGTTCTCACTTTTTAACATGCCATGATGTAATTACAAACCTCCCTTAATACAGCTGCTTTCTGCTGCCTTGCTTCCTTTTCATCACAGTTGTATGTGTCACGCTTTTAACACGAAAGCTTACTCATCTGGTGTTCATTAGTTGCTCCCAGGAGGATGGGGTGGGGGAGAGAAGTGGAGGCAGCACTGTTTGCTTTCCTTGGAGCTCTGCATTTGCTCTGTGGCTGAGCTCAGTGACTTTTAAAAGATTTTTAATTTAGGGATATGTCTGTTGAGCCAGAGAGATTGAACTGTGTTGCCCAAACGATGTCCACCCATACCTCACTCAGAATATACCAGAAGAATGTCACAGTTAAATAATGGAGCGAGGGCACAGACTGGATTGGCTAGCAAGCCCTCGATGAGAGGTCAGCAACTCCACTAAAAGGCAGCCTTTGTTTGTGCTTGCTTGTCAGGCACGGTCTGACACTATCTTTGCAGAGCGCTGGTGCTGATCAGCTTTTCACTGGGGTGCAAGGGATGAATTGTGACAGAGGGGCTCATTGAAATGAAAATGTGGGCTGTAGTTCTGCAACGGGTTCATTTGGATCCTTTTGGATGGCAACAATTGGAGCAAGTGTATTGTGTGCCGCAAATGGAATTGCCATGTACTATCCTTTGCTCGTTCTTGGGTATAGGACAAGAAAGGAAGGATGCAGCCTATTCTTAAATTCAGCAGCTACTGCAACTCAGCTCTTCAAAACCTACATTTTCAAAGATAGATTAGGCAGTTAATCCCTTGCTTTGAGTTAATGTCTCCCCCTAGACATGACAGATTGACAGTTTTATTTCAAGTAAAATCTTTTATTATATAGTCAGATTTTTAATGACGTTTCATCACAAATAGGTAAAGTAAAAAAATACAATGGCACCCAGAATAAAAGCAGTCAGTAGAACAAACAGGATGCATATATCAACAATCAATACACTTGGAAACTTTTTGATAGTTAACATTATATGTGGTCTGTGCAGTTCCAGCAAGAATTGTGGGTCCAAAGAAAACATGTTTCTTTGTTATGGGACAAATGCAGGGTTTTTTGGTACACTATCATCAGAATTGGGTCCCACTTAATGGATTCAGTTAATTTTTGATTATTTGTCACATGGAGTAAGATTCAAGCATGAGCATTTTTATTTTTCTAATCTCATTTAATAATAGTCTAGGAACATAGGTTACAATTTTACTTGCTGTTTCCGTACGGTGGCCTTTTCCTGATTTCGTTTGCAGACTATTTTATACTTAAGTTTCCTGGGAATCTATTTCTGATCCTGGTATTTGCTTGCTCACACTTTGAAAAAGACATTTTCACCCCAGGTCTTAGAGTACGGGATTGGCAGTGTTATATTACTGTTTCTGAGAGAACTGCCGGAAAAGCTAGAAAGAAAATAAAAAAGCCTTCTTTGTTCCTTAAGAAACTCCACTGTGACTCATCTGGGGCAAACACCGAGTGATGAGGAAAGCGCACACCTCAAACATTAAGCCCCAACAAAAGGAAACCCGTCACTGTTTTTATGTCTGTCCAGCTCTGATTGCTTACCTGTTCTCTTCTGTTAATGGGTCAAAAGCAAACGAAAGATCACTGCTGTGACAGCTACAGTACAAGAGGTCTTCCAAGGATAAAATGGCCAAAAGAGCCTTTGGTTCTACAAATCTAAAGCACTTTCTATCTCTTGCAAGTAAAAATAAAACGCCTTCTAAACATGCCCATGCAAACCCCATGATTTCAGGGGAAGAATATTTAATTGCTTGGGGCCAAATGTGCTTCAGCAAGAACATTTGTGCCCCTCTGGCTATCTGTGAAGTTTGTGCTCTTAATTTACAGTACAGTAGTGTTTAACCTGGCTTGGTTGAAATCTCTGCAGACTTACTGTTCAGTATGTTGCAGAAAAGTACTAGCTGGTCCACTCAAGTGCGATTATCAGGGCAAGCTCTTAGAACTTTAGAAGAACTAGCTTTTAGTTCATCCTAGTTGAGTTCTCTATCCGGATTGATCACAAAATGGCTCAGGAAAGAATTAGGCTAGCATACTTTCCCCAGGCAGGCAAACATCTTTTAAGTAGGGAAAGGTTAGGAAAACACTCAATGGTGCTGTTTGCCTTCCCATCTTTCTGAAGCTTGTACAATCCCAGGAGGGATGCACCATGTGATTCAGCTGATCATGTAAGTGTAGAAAATGATGGACAAAGCGCTGATTTTTTCCTTTTTAAGCCTCTCATAACCTTAACCAAAGTTGTTTCATGCTATTACTAGGTTGAAGGAACCAATGGTAAGGATTTAACTCCCAGGGTGAAACGGCAACAGCTCTGCGTATGTAATACTTTCAACCATTAAGCTCCAAGCTCTCTCTTTTTCCCCCTTTTTTGGCTTCTGCTTCTGCTGCCATTAAACTGGCTTCCCATAGTCTAGTGCCTTCATGTTGTCATATGGATTCAAACAACCCTAAGTCTGTTTTTCTCTTATAAAAGTGTTTGACCTTTTTCAAAACCATACATCAGATTAGGCTTTTATTGTCCAGAGTCCAATTATCTGAAAGTTTTTAGGCAATCTCCTCTTTTTCTGAATGGGGAAACTACAGAAGAGCCTGGTGGAAGGAGGCTACAGTGTGGCCAGGGGCACTTCATCACTGGCAAGCCGGAAGAATCGCAGAGGGCTATGGGAGCACAAGGATGCCAGGCGCTGCTTTTTGCCAGTCAGTCTGCTGCATGGATGACTATTGTTGCCAGGGCTTAGCTGCTGAGGGATTCTGACCTTAACAGAAAGGCTGGAGCTACAACTCAATCAACTAACACTCTGAAACACCACTGATTCGTTAATGACTGATCTGCACTTCACAAAATCTAGATGTAGGTATGGAGGAGACTAGAGCAGAAAATGCCCATTTTCTAGTGATTAAAGATGAGCAGGACCTCACACGGGGCACCTGAGCAATGCAGGGGGTCACTGCTTTGGCCCCTTTGCAACGGGCTCAGAAGACTACAGGTAACCTCTTATGAACAAGGCATGCCAACTGGAACACTCCCCAAGTCATGATATGGAACTAGATAAGCCTGTCGGGAATTGAACACGGCTAAAGGGCCTGTATTGGGCTAAAAACAGAAGAGGAAATAGTAATGCAGTTCATGATTCAATTCAGTAGCATGCATAGGCAGTGATGGGTTTGAATATTTCCCTGAAAAAAGTGTGTGAGGACCTTTAGGGAGGAGGCAAAATTCTCTCTTCAAGGCTTTCTGATGATTTTGAACAGCATTCTGTTCATTCGTTGTATCATAAAGTGGATTTGTGGTATCATAGCTGCTGGGGATTCATCTATGTCACGACCCCCCAAAAATTGCCTTGGCAGCCTCCTGATTGAAATTTGTCTTGAGATGCTGGGAAATCAGCATCGTTCCTAGTCACTGGGTGTGTCTTGGCACAAACCGTTGTGGTTGGTCCCATCTTTCTGTTTCCAAGGCACCTCATAACTGGGAGTCCGACATCATGTCCCAGTGCCTCCGAAATGAGATTGGGGGGGGGGGGGGGGCTGCTAGGCTGAAAACGTCATTTTGTTGAGGGGAAGAGTGCATTATCAATTGCATTATAGTTATGATGGCAATGCAGGATCTTGGATTTAATTTTTAAAAAGTGCATTTAGCTATCTGTTCCATTCTGAGGGCAAGTTGAACATCTCTGCCGCTCAAAGTCTATAACTTGTCCCAAGACAGCAGGGCATTGATGTTGCTTTAATTGGAGACCAGTGAGAGTCAAAATACGTCACATTCATGTTTTTTGTAAACTTGAGATCACCATGTTAAAAGTGAATATAAGGAAGGCAATGAACGTGCTTCCAGGTAAGTGTATTCATTGTGCTCCAAGACTCCGTACAAAAGCCACATTTTTATCTGTCTTGGCAAGAAATGCCCAACTGAACAATTGTTTCACAATTCGAACCTCATGACAAAAAGTTTTCCTTGGACCTGTTTCTGGGGTCAAAATGTTATGTCTGTGAAGCTAATTAGTTCATCAGTTCCTTCAGTTTTGTGTGTGTTAATACTGTTATTGCCTGGAAATGCAGGCAGATGAGGTTTTAAGGTGTTTCCTTGCCACCACCTCAACAGGCTATCTTTTTTGTAACTGGAAAGCTCTGTGACTGGAACGAGAAGGCTGATTAAAAAAAAAACCCATTAAGCCAGGGACGTAACTGCTGGAAACTAAGATTCTTAAAATAATGTTTTACAGGATGTCTTCTTAATCTGCTTTTCCCTTGTGAGCCCTGCATCCTTTGAAAATGTCCGCGCAAAGGTGAGTAGAAAACTTCTTTAATCCTTTAGGTAGTATTTTCTATAACATCTTAATTTGTATGTCTTCCAGTAATAGAATAAATAAGTTTTTTAAATGCTGAAATGAAAACAGAAAAACTGTACTTCCTAAAATGAGGGTTCTTGAATAATCCACCATGATTTGTTTTAAAGTATACCGCAATATATCCGATTGCAATGTTGCTAGAGAATTGCACTCAGAAAAAAAACTTTCCGGAAGTTCTATTTTGCATTGTTACTTTATAAAAAAAAGTTGTGCCAGTGTTTGCTTGACTTCCTGTTCTTTCCCCATTCTTTTCTGTTATATCTACTAAACGATAAAGTGCAGGCAAGGATTGTGTGGGTTAACCTTTGTACACAACTAGAATCCTTTACAGCCATAAATAAATACAGTCCTTCCCGATTCCTAGCTCAAGTCCTGGAGGAAAGGAGCGGCTGCGTCTGCTCTCTCAAGCGGTTCTCAGAGAAAAGAGGGACGTGTGTTCCAGGCCTGCAGCTGGGCGCTGGAGACTGGGCTTCTGTGCTGTGTGTTGGAAACAAGGGCATGATTCACGCTTTGGTTTTTATGTGTTGGGTACTGATCAGTTGGTAGGCAGTTCATGAGGGCCTAAGGCTTCTTTGAAGGCTGCATACTGTTTTTCCAAAACTTGAAAATAATCATCCCATTTGTTTTAAGTTGTTTATCAAATAAATGCTGGCACTTTTAGGCAATCCTCGGGTTATAAACAAGATAGGTTCTGGTGGGTTATAAATAAAGTATTATATTATTGGATCACATAGGGAAGAGTTAACACTATTGTAGTGTTTGTTTTGCTGTCTATGCCTCTGTTCAGAAGAGTTCACCTCACTTTCTGTCCCTGTGATAATTAGATTTTGAAAAATGTGGCTTCTTGTGGAAACAAGGATTTAGTGGAGACACCTTTTCCCCATGATAACTTTTCCAGAACTGAATTTCCCTTCTAAGAGGCAGATTCCTCTCACTTCCTGTTGTTCTTAATCATGAATTGTTTGTAACTTGGATATTTGTAACGTGGGGACTGCCTGTATTTTTAAAAATACTGTATTATGTTCCTGATCATTTTAGTAATTTAAAACTAATTAATTAACAAGTATGATAAATTCCTTCATATTTTACCTTTTACTGATTTCTTTTCAAACTTGAACTTTTGATATGTTGGCACTAAGACCAAGTGTTTTCAAGTGCTGTGTTTCCAATCCTAGTTGAGTAGGCTCTCATAGAATCTGTCCAAATGGAGCCGACCGTTGTTTTTCCCTCTCTGCAGTGGTATCCGGAGGTGCGGCACCATTGCCCCAACACCCCTATCATCCTGGTGGGGACCAAACTTGATCTCAGAGATGACAAGGACACTATTGAAAAACTCAAGGAGAAGAAGCTGACTCCCATCACCTACCCACAAGGCCTTGCTATGGCAAAAGAGATTGGTAAGCCAGTTGCAAGACTGTAGGAATTTGGTCAGGCTAGAGAGGGATTTCAGGCTCCGTTCTCATAGAATCCTACAGTTGGAAGAGACCCCAAGGGACATCCAGTCCTGTCCAGTCCCCTTCTGCTATGCAGGAGCAGACAATCAAAACACCCCTGACAGATGACCATCCAGCTTCAAAACATCGGATGGAAACATATTCTATTGTGAAACAGCTCTTAATATTAGGAAGTTTTTCCAATGTTTAGATAGAATCTCTTTTCCTGCAGTTTGAACCCATTGCTCTTGTGTCCTAGTTTCCAGAGAAGCAGAAAACAAGCCTGCTCCCTCCTCAACGTGACTTCCTTTCAGATATTCAAATGTGGCTCTCATGTCCCCTTTCAGCTTTTTCTGCAAACCAAACTCAGCTCCTTGAGTTGTTTCCAATCCTTTTGGTCACCTTCCTCTGGACACATTCCAGCTTGTCCGTATCCTTCTTGAATTGTGGATCCAAGAAATGGAGACACTATTCCAAGTGAGGGCTTACCAAGCAGAATGGAGTGGTACTATGACTTATACTATTGATGCAGATTAGAATTGCATTGCCTGTTTTAACTGCCACATCACCCTGTTGATTTATGTTCAACTTGTCCACTAAGACTCCTGGATCCCTTTTACATGTCAAATCAAGTATCACCCATTCTATATCTCTGCATTTCATTTGTATTGCTTCAGTGTCCTGCCGTACATTTCTCCCAATTTCTTTTGGCCCAACTTTAATCTGTTGAGGTCATTTGGGATCCTGATGCTATCCCATCCTATTTGGTCTCATTTGCCAATTTGATAAGCATGCCTTCTCCTTGTGCAGGTGCTGTAAAATACCTAGAATGCTCGGCCCTGACGCAGCGGGGCCTCAAGACGGTCTTTGACGAAGCCATCCGGGCCGTTCTCTGCCCTCCTCCCGTAAAGAAGCGGAAGAGAAAATGCCTGCTGCTGTAATGATGCCCCGACCCCTTCTCCGAACCTTCTGTGCTTTGCTTGGAACAATGGAGCATTCACATCAATGCCAAGTTCTTCAGTTTTTAAAAAAATTAATTCTCTTCCATCAAATTTTTTCAACCCGTCATCAATTTCATATGCCCCTTTGTTTAAAAGGTTAGATTCTTCTTTCTTCTACTAAAGAGATCCTAAAAAAAAGACAAACCTATATAAAAGCCTTATTTTCTTTCCATGTCCTTTTTGCTCAGATTAATCAAGTGTTGCCAAATTATATGCTCATTACTATGTTGCATTGTTGTGCTTTGTTATATGGAGCACAAAACCTGTTTTTTAAAGTCAAACAGGTGTCTTTAAAGATACTAATGTTTATTAGGAATTGCAGAACTTTATAGTTTTTTTTCCAGATATCGTATCAGTAGGAAAACGCTGCTGTTTTAATGCATTCACATTCAACCAATGAGAATAGTATCCTTTCTCATGCTTGAACAAATGCAATAATTGACGACATCCAGATTCCACTTTTTTGAGGGGGAAAAAAACTTTCTTGCTTCTATGGACTGTAACTAAACTGTTTTTCCTTGAAGTGTATTGTCTTCCTTGACAGCAGCGTATTGTTTTGATGGGTGAGAAGTTATCTTGTTCAAGGGAGATTTCCCAACAGTATTTTGACACTGTTAAGATCAATTTACACTACATTGTCAATGCTAGTTCAATCAAATGCATTTTTCTCGTGTGTATTAAAACCAGTAAGACAAAACCCTCTGTTGCAGCAAAATAATAGATGAAGAGATGGTTGGTGTTTTTATAGATCACCTGTTTGCATTTCCCAGTAGGGCATTCATTTACTACAATTTTGAACTGGTCATTCCCTCCCACGTCCTTGCTATATAGATGCTTTTATTCTGGAAATCTCTTCCTTCTGAGCAATATATCTTGTATTTTAAAACCTGAGTATATTTGCATTTTTTGTAGACTAGAATATTCAAGCATAGCCTTGTTTCTGTCTTGTTTTCCCTCCTTCTACCTTGATATTCCTGCTTTTGAGAAGCTTTTTTTCAGTTGTCTGGTGACTTGGTGTAAAAATCACGTGCAGCAGATATATACCACTTCTAGTAACCTTTTTTTATATGTATATTTCACACCACCTTAATGACCTTTCTCTAATGTCACCATTTGCCAGGTGTTCTGACGCTGTAACTTTACTAATGCTGACAATTGCCCTCTTAACCTTGCCATGAACATGTACTTCCTGTTGGTTGATCTAGTTGCGGTAATTGGGTCTGTAACGTAGTACTAACTAATCATGTTCCCTACATCCCAGAGGCTGGCAAGAACACACTGAATGACGACAACCTGTCAACTACTACTAGAACAAACAAAACATTTAAAAATGCGAGTGCAAGATTATGAAGTTTTTACATTGATCTTTTTGGTAATGCAATTTAGCAGTATGTTTTGCATGTATGACTTAATAAATTCTTGAATCACACTCGTGGTGGGACTTGGATTTCTAAAGTTGTATTGATATATGGCCTGTATCCCTATAGATGACACAAAATCTGCTGATGCTGCAAATGCTGATTAGTTATCAGTAAATGATTTTTATATCTATTTTATATACTTATATACACCTGGGGCTGCGTAAACGTTTCTTGGGCAGAAAGGGGTCACAAAAGGAAAAAAGTGAAGAAGTCATGGGCTAGAGAATAGGAGTTGCTTAATTCTGGGTTTGCCTTTAAAGGAACACACTATTCCAAACTCAGTTTGCCTTAAATAACTATCCCTCCTTCAGAAAGGAAGTGTTGATATTCCAAATCCTTTATAAGACCTTCCTTACATGACTAGAATCCAGGTTAGACTGTGGCCAGGAGGAGTCGTTCATTTTTAGCGCAACACACAGGATTTTGTAATACAGGCGAAAAGGAACTTGCCTACTTTCTTTGAAAGTGAATCAGGAACTTAATCTATTAAAAGCATTAGCTAGAATTCTATTTAAGTTCTGCATTTTCTTGAAGACTTTTCTCAAAGTCTTCAAGAAGAGCCACAATGCAGTTGGGAGCCCCCCCTTCCCCCAAAATACTTTAAAGGGACTGGGATGAAGAGGGAAGCTTTCTGTCAGAAATAACAGACTCATGATCATCATTTTGATTTTAAAAACAGAAAAAGTCTTACGAACATTTTATCACACCATAGTTCTAGCGCCACCACAAAATGGCTTAAGTCCCAGTAATAAATAATCTTCATTATGAGAATGTTTCCCGTACACACACATTTTCACTGTACATGGGCATGAAATGCTTTTAAAACCACAAAGTTTTGATTAGACTAAGCTCTTCGGGGTTCTCCTCATGAAGCACATCCCTGCTTAGAATAAGGGGTTTCAACCCTTTTAAAATTAAATATGTATTTATCAGGGCTGAAGACCTGTAAACAAAAATCACAAGTATTGCATATGTATCCCAAGTATTACTTAAGCAGGAAAGTAAACCAAACGTTCCTAACATCCATGATAGTGCAATGAAAGGCGCAAAGCCCAGCTCACCTTACTAGGACCTTTGTGTCTATCCAGGCAGTCGATGAGTTGTCTTGAATTTAAATGTTCTTTCCCTGTTAGTGGTTTTTTATTTCCATGTTGACAAGCACCTATTAAACCTGCAGGCCTGTCCAGTTCTATCAGGGAAGCATAAATGAAAGGAGGCCCAATGC
This sequence comes from Anolis carolinensis, assembly GCF_035594765.1. Taxonomy (NCBI): domain Eukaryota; kingdom Metazoa; phylum Chordata; class Lepidosauria; order Squamata; family Anolidae; genus Anolis; species Anolis carolinensis. The sequence continues at coordinate 8,619,066 of NW_026943824.1, forward strand.
CTTCTGCCTCACAACTGCCTCAAAGCGAAGTCCGGAGTCCACTGTAACCACTCTTTTCTAGCTTCCCGCTCATCAAATTCACTCCTGCAGAGCTCTGGATTATGCTTAAAATCCACGATTGGCTCCTTTGCTCCAGTGAAACTGAAGGGTGTCATCTTCAAAATGACATGATACATTGAACAGTCCACAACGCCAGCCACAGCGTGAAGTGTTGTGTGCTCGTCATCCTGGGAATTATAAAAACACAGCTTCAACCTCTATGTTAGGCATGATTTCAGTACAGAGGGGCTGCTGCTCTCACAAACAGATACATGGCTGCTGTTTCCCTAAGTCTACAGTTATACAATGTTCACAGATGAGTCTCCTTGTGCTTGACAGGAAAGGAAAGACGTGTTGGCTTCAATAAGACTGTTGAGGGCTTTGAGGACGACATCTGGCATGTGATCCGTCAACATCTTGGGGCTGATTAAAATGTTACCAAAGGCAGTTTCTTTTGACCAGTTGGCAGTGTACCTGACGTCTGAAGTGCACCACCTGCAAAAAGGGACAAGAGATGTAAGATGTGAGCATCTATATCACACTATTATTATTACTACTACTACAGCTACTATTACTATCATTATATTTATATCCTGCTGTTTCTACAAAAGAGACTCAAAGCAGCTTACAGTAAAACCAAAGGAAATACAATTTAAAACCTAAAAACATTTAGCTATTAAAAAGTAAACAGTTAAAATCCTTAAAGACATACAGTTCAGAGCAGCAAGAAGCAGGAACAAGCATTTACCTATTCTAAAGTAAGGGCTCACTACACACAAGTGCTCTTGAAAGGCCACCATATTGATCCTCAAACTCTTAACTGCTCTGTGTTGGAAAATTAACCTGTCTGCCTGGGGGATTATGAGGGTTTTTCTGATGGCTAACACACATCCAAAAGGTCCCAGGTTCAAATCCCAGGAGCGGCGTGAGCGCCCGCTGTTAGCTCCAGCTTCTGCCAACCTAGCAGTTCGAAAACATGCAAATGTGGGTAGATCAATAGGTAACCTCCGGCGGGAAGGTAACGGCGCGCCATGCAGTCATGCCGGCCACATGACCTTGGAGGAGTCTACGGACAACGCTGGCTCTTCGGCTTAGAAATTGAGATGAGCACCAGCCCCCAGAGTCAGACATGACTGGACTTAACATCAGGGGAAACCTTTACCTAACACACATCCACACTCCCTTAATTTTTCTAACAGTTGTTAAAAAATATCAAAACTCCTTGAATGCAAAATATTAATTCAGGGATCAAAAGAGCAGCAGGAAGCCTCCAGGCGCCAGTAAACAAAATGACCCAGCAATTTACCTTCTTGTGCTGTTTTCCTCCACAATGTGAATGATTCTCCCAGGGAGAAAGAGGTGAGGATACTGAGGTGGAGAGTTTAAAGGTGAGTCGTCATCCAGACTGTTGTAAGAAGGTGACCGGTGGACCATGAGGCTTTCTTCGGCCAGGAGAGGCTGAGCCAAAGCTACCTCGTTCCGACCATCCAGTTCAGTGGGGAAGTTATCCGGTTCCCCTCCAAACACTTCGTACCAACAGCCGTGCAGCAAGATCTGATACTGTGTGGCACCAAACAAGGGAATAAACAGAACAGATGGTAAGTGGTGAAACCATTTGGCTAAGTGGGATCACACCCAAATCAGGACGAATACTGGCACCCACAACGGCTGAGGGGGAAAAGGAAGGGGCCTGAGGCTGTTACGAACCGGTGGGAGTTGTAGTTCAAAATACCTGGAGGGCCCACGCTTGCCCATGCCTGAACTAAGCCCTGCTTTAATGCCTCACCGTGGCAAAACCCCTGTCGTATTGTTGTAGTGTTTACCTTGGGTCTGTTACAGTTGGCCACAATTCTAATGATCCTTCTCTTCAGGTCTTCCATGTTGGGCATACTTAACCTAGAAGGCAGAAAAAGCAAAAGCAGTGCTCAGGTTCTCCACCAAAAAAAAAAACAAAAACACACATTTCAAGTTGGATCACATAATAAACTGTGCACATTCTTACCTTGGAACGACGTCTTTTCCAAGAATGATGGAAACAATGAACTGCTTACTGTAGTCCGCAAGCGATTTACTTAAAAAGAATAAAAGAGAATCAACAGAACCAAGTAAATGGTTAGCAGGCTTCAGTAACTAAAATACTCATTAAACACAACAGCCTCTTTTCCAAGTGTTATTTTTGAGCCAATTTTTTTACCATTTTCTCCTGACGTATACACAAGTACAGTAGAGTCTCACTTATCCAACACTCGCTTATCCAACGTTCTGGATTATCCAATGCATTTTTGTAGACAATGTTTTCAATATATCGTGATATTTTGGTGCTAAATTCATAAATACAGTAATTACTACAAAGCATTACTGCACATTGAACTACTTTTTCTGCCAAATTTGTTGTCTAACATGATGTTTTGGTGCTTCATTTGTAAAATCATAATCTAATTTGATGTTTAATAGGCTTTTCCTTAATGCCTCCTTATTATCCTACATATTTGCTTATCCAACATTCTGCCGGCCCGTTTATGTTGGATAAGTGAGACTCTACTGTATATACAGTAGGGTTGTTTTCTCCTGACGTATACACAAGTATATATAGTAGGGTTCTCTCCTGACGTTTAGCCCACATCTATGGCAGGCATCCTGAAAACGTCAGGAGAGAATACTTCTGGAACATGACCATACAGCCCGAAAAACATACAACAACCCTGTGATCCCAGCCATGAAAGCCTTTGACAACACATATATACAGTAGCTCCAGCTAGAACAGACCCACAACACTGCTTCTGATCCAAATTTCCCCAGTTTAACAAAGTTCATTAAATTAAGCAAACCTATGACTCTCCACCCTCAGTGGATTTCTGCTTTTGAACAAAGATAAACAACTGTTTATGATGTACCTTAACAGACCTCCTGGTGGAGAAAAAGCATAACACTTCAGGTTTGGGAAAGCGTTTTTGAGCATGATCGCCAATATGGAGGCCGTTCCTCCTCCTAAACTGTGTCCCACGACAACCAGTTTATATTCCTAGAGATGGGAGGAGAAAAAGAAAAGTGATAGTAGACATCCGCACGAAATCATCAGCTCAAGTCTTTTTATCGGGACTATGTGACGACATCGGCAAGGCCACAACTTACAGGAGCGATGGTGAAGGCTTGGTTCAAAATGCCATCGTTGATTAGTCTCTGGTAAATGTAGTTGGCAGCCTGGGTTATCCCCTAGGAGGGAAGAGTGAGAGAACTCACAAGCTGTTTCTCCAGTTGACAAAGCTGGTGAAGGTTCTGCATTGCCAGACATAAATACAACGCTGCCTACACAGTAGAGTTAATTCAGTTTGACACTACTTTAGCTCCCGGTGCTCAATCCTATGGAATCCTGGGAACTTTAGTTTTATGAGGACTTTGATGCTTTCTATCAAAGTGTCTCAGCAAACTACAAATCCCAGGATTCCACAGGATCAAGCTATTAAAGTGGTGCCAAACTGCAGTCATGCCACAGTGTAGGGCAGGCCTGGACAAACTTGGACCCTCCAAACAGACAAGAGTTCTTTCTCCCACAATGAACTTTCCACAGATGTATAAACCACAGATAACAAAAGACCTCACAACCTCTGAGAATGCCTGCCATAGATGTGGGCGAAACATTAAGAGAGAATGCTTCCTGAACATGGCCATACAGCCCGGAAAACTCACAGCAACCCAATCCCACAATTTCTTATTTCACTTAAGAACATTCATTTTCCCCTAGTCAAAATGCAAGAATATATACTGGCTGACCTGCCCAAAAGATCAGAGCTAAGGTAGCAAAATCCATACTTGAGGTCAGAAATGGAAATGGCGATGGCTTGGGATGATACAAATCAGACACTGTCATTGTTATGTTGCTGCTATCATAATTTTAAAGAGCTAGTTTTAATTTTTGAATAAGTTTTAATGTTTTTATTGGAAAGTGTTTATAAAGGTTGTATACTACTGATGTCATGCCCTATTGCTAGTAAAATAAACAATTCATTCATTCATTCATACTGGCTGACCTTATGTACAAGACCGTTTTCCAGGACATCTTCTAAAGTTAAATTTTCACAATCCGCTGACAGGTCTGTGAGGACGTCCTGAAAATAAAAAAAAAGGAAGCAAAGGTCAAGCTTTTTCATTGCTTGGCAGACACCTCAACTGCAAAAGTCTGCTGTCAACAGTTATCTTTCCAGAGATTTCATCTGTCATAAGAAGACAGAGGGTTCTAATAGCAAGATATTCTCTGGGAGCAAGTTTAAAAAATAAGAAAGTAAGTACGTATATACTTGAGTATAAGCCAACCCAAATATAAGCCGAGGCACCTAATTTTACCACAAAAAAACTGGGAAAACATTGACTCCAGTATAAGCCGAGATACCAATAAAATTACATTAATTGAGGCATCAGTAGTTTAAATGTTTTTGAATCTTTACATCAAACTGTAATTTAAGATAAGACTGTTCAACTCTGATTAAATCATTATTTTCATCTTCTTAAATGTAAATGTGCTTATGTATCCTTTTAATAATAATAGAGTGAAATAATAAATGCAATAATAAATGCAGTAAAATAATAAATGTAATAATAAATAGAGTAAAATAATAAATGTATTAATAAAAATAGAGTAAAATAAATGTAAAAGTAACAATAATAGCGTAAAATAATAAATGTAACAATACCAATAATAATAGAGAAAAATAATAAATATACCATATATACTTGAGTATAAGCCCACCAGGACCCTCACTCGAGTATAAGGCGAGCAGGTTTTTTTTTTCCAGTCCTAAAAAGGGCTGAAAAACTAGGCTTATACTTGAGTATATACAGTAATATATATATGTAGTGGTTTCCCCAAGTGATTCAATTATCTAACATTTTTTTCATCTGCAAACGTCTATCCAAAACAGTAAGTGCAAAGAAGCATAAAACATGCAAATGAATACTACCTCAAATGACAAGGTTCCTCTCACAGCTACAACAATGGCCTCTTTTTTGTGATCCAAAGCAACAAAGAACGGTATCTCATAAATCTGGAAACAGAAAAAGCATGATATAAAGGGCCAGGCTTTAGCACAGCAGGTTAAACCACAAGCAGCGGTAAATCTTGTCAATCAAAAGGATGACTGTTCAAAGCCCAGGTCAGGGTGAGCTCCTGATCTTTAGCCCAGCTTCCACCAACCCAGTGGTTCGAAAGCAAAATGTGAGTAGATAAATAGGTACTGCTTAAAAGCAGGGAGGTATTTTAAAGCTCCCATAAGAAAAATGCCAGCAGTTCAATCAAGGCGGAAGTTTACAAACAAAGCTCTTCAGCAGAGAGATGGAGCGACAGCCCCCCACCCCACCACCCAGGCACAAAAGCCTCCAAGATGCCGAAGATGGGAAAAGCCTATATATACCTTTATCTATGTACAATTATCTGTCTTGTCAGTAGATAAATGGCATTGAATGTTTACCGCATATGTATGCTTTGGCCAAATGGCTCACATCAAAGTCCCAGAGAGATTAGAGTACAAGTAGGATGTTTCTAAGAAGGAACGTGCTAGAATGTTTACCTTATTGTGAAAACTGATGTGAATGAAATCTCTGTATTGCAGCCCTGTCATTTTTAAGATGGATCCAAAATGCATGTTGAAACGGTCATCACCGATGATATCCGTCTCTACTGGGCTCCTTCTGCAGCTTAAGAGGGAAAAACAAGATGTGCAAAAATTAAAACATTATAGCAAAGAGCAGCCTTGTATTATTTTAAGGAAAAAAATCAGTGACTATATCATAGAAATTCCTTATTTCTCTGTTAAGAGAAAAAGAGGCACAACAACATCTACTGAAATTATTTTTTAAGAAAAGCTTAAGTCTTAATACACTCATAAACAACAGTTAATATTACCAATAATATTACCATATAATTATATAGTACAATATAGTAATTTAATGCTTATATTGTGCTATGCTAATAATATATTGTATGTACATTTGATTTGTAAGCTGCTCTGAATCCCCTCCAGGGTGAGAAGAGCGGGATATATATATATATAGTAAGTAAATAAATAAATAAATAAATTCATCTAAACACATACAGTAGAGTCTCACTTATCCAAGCTAAACAGGCCGGCAGAAGCTTGGATAAGCGAATATCTTGGATAATAAGGAGGAATTAAAGAAAAGCCTATTAAACATCAAATTAGGTTATGATTTTACAAATTAAGCACCAAAACATCATGTTATACAACAAATTTGACAGAAAAAGTAGTTCAATACACAGTAATGTTATGTTGTAATTACTGTATTTATGAATTTAGCACCAAAATATCATGATATATTGAAAACATTGACTACAAAAATGGCTTGGATAATCCAGAGGCTTGGATAAGCGAGGCTTGGATTAGTGAGACTCTACTGTACTTTAAAATGGGATTTCATCTGCTGAATTATGGAAAATGAATTCTAGCAGGCAAATCCTCAAGCAGATCCTTTTCAAATGTTACATGGCATGCAGCAGTGTTATTGCTCAATAGGCTTCTACAGTGAACATTAATACTAATGTTTTATGTAGTTTAATAGATTTGTTGAATGGTTTTATTGGTTTCGACTATGTATCTTTAATATTTCTATGTTAATGTTTATATGTGTTAGGTTTTAATTCACACATTGTTATGGTTTCCGTGATAGTTGCTTTGAGTCTCCTTTGTCAGAGAAAAGGTGGGGGTATACATATTAATAATATAAATGTTACTACTGTTGCTAATAACTTGCTATATTTTTTTAATGTATAGGCCAACCTACCAGTCACCTTTAAGCTTACAGAGTCCTGTAAAAGGGTTTGTCATGATATAATAGGGCCAACCATAGGTAGCCGCAGCAAACTTCATATAATGAGCAGCATTTTCCAGTTCTTCATCCAAATCATTTGCCTGGGAAATGGAGACAAAATGCAATCTGTAGCAGCCTGCTGTTTCTGGTTCAAAATCAGTCTGTTATGTCAACAATGTGGCCATAAAATGCTAAAAGGGGGAGAATCCTGCAGCCGATGGCACATTTATCAGACCCAAGGTCTGTAGGCCAAATCCAGCCCACCCTGTCCTCCTCCAGATGCTGGACTACAACTCCAATTCGACCTCATGACTAGAGTGGGTGGGAGTTGGGATACAGGAATATCTGGGAGGCTGCAGTGTGTTCTGTTTAGTCAGGAAAGGGGGGGTTGCATTTAGATACAATATAAATAAATATAAATATATTTATATATTTATATAAATACTGTAAATATATAATATTTACAAATATAAATACTGTAAATAAATAAATAAAATAGATATAAGGCTTATGGGTATGATGTCTGACATTAAAATCCTCCTCAACCTTTCCCCAACCTCAGAGCTACATGTGCTGTTGGGTTGCCATTCCCATCATCCCCAATGCACATGGAGAATAATCATGGAACCTATGGGCTCCATGTTGCCCTGAATCCACATTGCCATATAACACGGTTCAATGTGGATTTTATAAATCTGTGTGGAAGGAGCCTTTGTTTTCTGAAGCAGCAAATGCTGGGAGGCAGCAGGAATTGGGAGGAAAGAGCTCTCCATCCCTTTAAGGAAGGCAACTGCTCTCATGCAAAGTGAATGGCGCAGTCCCATCTCCAATATCAGAAAAGGAGAAGATTCAACAGTTCAGCCCAGTGGGGTGATGCCTGGAGATGGCCCTGAGGAACGTACCACAGGAGACAGTGGCGACTGCGTGAGAACATCATCAGGCTCTTTAGGGCAGTTTTCCACTTTATCTTGCTCTTGGTGAAGCAGAGTCAGGCCTGCTGCCACATCGCTAGGCACCAAGTCAGTATCCTGCAGAGAAAAAAGAAACACATTACTGTAGGATTGGGGGGGGGGGTGGATTCAAAGCATTCTGTGCAGCTTCTTGGAGACAGCAAGAATCTTTTTGGTTGGAATGTGTTTTATACACAGGCATACATAAACAAATATAACAAATATACCAAATAATTGCTGTATATACTCGAGTATAAGCCTAGTTTATCAGCCCTTTTTTAAGATTGAAAAAGCCCCCCTTGGCTTATACTTGGGTGAGGGTCTTGGTTGGCTTATATTTGGGTCAGCTTATACTCGAGAATATATGGTACATTTATTATTTTTCTCTATTATTGTTGCTACTATTACATTTATTTTACTCTAAGGTAAAAAGGTAAAGGTTTCCCCTGACGTTAAGTCTAGTCATTTCCGACTCTGGGGGTTGGTGCTCATCTCCATTTCTAAGCTGAAGAGCCGGCGTTGTCCGTAGACACCTCCAATGTCATGTGGCCGGCATGACTGCATGGAACGCCATTACATTCCCGCTGGAGCGGTACGTATTGATGTACTCACATTGGCATGTTTTCGAACTGCTAGGTTGGCAGAAGCTGGAGCTAACAGAGGGCGCTCACTCCACTCCCCGGATTTGAACCTGGGACTTTTCGGTCTGCAAGTTCAGCAGCTCAGCGCTTTAACACACTGAGCCACCGGAGGCTCCTTTTATTTTACTCTATTTATTATTACATGTATTATTTTCCTGTATTTATTATTATTATTATTACATGTATTATTTTACTCTATTATTATTAAAAGGATACATAAGCACATTTACATTGAAGATGATGAGAATAATGATTTGATCAGAGTTGGACAGTCTTATCTTAAATTTGAGCTTTATGTAAATATTCAAAAACATTTACCCTACTGATGCCTCAGTTAATGTAATTTTATTGGTATCTATTTTTATTTCTGAAATTTACCCCCCCCGGTTTATACTGGAGTCAATGTTTTCCCAGTTTTTTGTGGTAAAATTAGGTGCCTCAGCTTATATTCGGGTCGGCTTATGCTCGAATATATACGGTATTTTAAAAACGTCTTCCTTCTTACTGCAAAATAGCTGCGGAAAAGCTCAGCGATGCTTGTAAAAGCCACTCGGTGGTCATCATCCTGCACGATGCAGCAACACAGCAAGCGGATTCTTTTCTCCCAGACGCGAGTTGCTGTCTTCTTGACATTGTAAAAGAGCTGGTCGGACTGACTGCTCTCCAGGTTGCGGTTGGGGCAGTGAGCCACGTAGAGCATCTTCTTCCCACCAAGAGGATCAAAGACGACCACAATGGCCACCACAGTGAAGACAATGATCACCCAGCTGCCAAGGAGAACAGGACATCAGAGCCAGTCAAGGAGGACATACGGGCACCCCCCCCCTCCATTTTTTGGGTGTCAAAATTGCATTTTTGTTTTCCTTGCCTAATAGTTTCACCCCCATTTGAAGCTGATTCTCCCTTCCTTCTCCAAAGGCAAGGCAGTTTAAAAACTACAAACTCTGATGGGCGTCTACGAGATGGGAGTCTCCTTACCTGGCAATGACTGTTCCAAATATAGCACTGATCATTGTCTTTTCACAGTTTATTCTGCCATCTGAGACCCAGACAGCACCCACAACAGCCCAGACCAGTTCGGGCAAAAAAAGACCGAGGCGCAGGTACAGCAATTTTGGAAGAGTCTTCCTTGGCCCAGGGTTGGAAATTGTTCCTGGAAAAAAATGGTTGAAAGCTACTACATCTGCTGTATTAACTAATCCATCTAAATGGGATTACTATAACACAATATGAAATCTAAAGAAGCTTCAAGTGAAGATATTAATACATGAGTTTGCCAAACTGAGTGGTCTAGATGCCTTCCAGCAGGCATCCTCAAACTGCAGCCCTCCAGCTGTTTGGGCCTCCAACTCCCAGAAGTCTTAGCCAGCTTGTTGAATAGTCAATAGCTGGAGGGCCTCAGTTAAGGATGTCCGCCCTAAAGGTATCGGCTCCTGTTTGATTTTGGAAGCTAAGCAGGATCAGCTCTGGTTAGTATGGGAAACTGCCAACAAATGCCAGGCATCACAGGCTCTGTTTCAGGGGAATAAACTGGCAAAACCACCTCTGAGTATTTCTTGCCGAGGGAAATCCTACAAAATTGCTATAAGCATTGCATAACATAATGTAAAATGTCATTTACCTTGCATGCTGATGTACAAAATAGAAGATAAAGCACATATTACAGCCGCCAGGAGAATAAGGAGGACAAGAAGGTAGCTGTGCAACAGTCCTCCTCCATCACAATTAAATTGTCCTTTGTGAATAGAATACAACACCAAAATCCCAATCCACCTGCAGGGAAGACACAGAAAACACACAAATTATTTATTTATTTTTATTACAATATTTATATCCTGCCCTTCTCACCCAATAGGGGACTCAGGACGACTTACACTAAAACACATATATAAAATTGTGCAATACATTGTGAATCAATTAAAAAGTTATTAAATTACATCAGACATTCTTAAAAACACTTATAAAATACAGATGGGCATGTTCGAGTCTAAAAGACTGGGTCTGTCAATTGAGTTCCAGCATACATAACCAGCTGAAGAATGTTGGGGCACACTGTGGTTTCACATGGGAGACAAACTCTCTGAGGAGAGCCTTTTACCCCTATATAGGCCTTTCTGGATGCTGCGAACTTTGCAAGAAGCCCTTCTCTTGGTCCTGCCCACTTCAAATGCAGATCTGGGAGAAACATGAGAAAGAGCCTTCTTGGTGGCTGTTCTCATAAGGCTAGAATGGCTCCCTCCTTTCCTCTCTAGAAGCTGATGATGGCATTTTTATTCCAGTAAATATAAGGTGTTTCAAAATGTGGGCCCTATTTCAAAGCAGTATATTTATTTATTTATTTATTTATTTATTTATTTATTTATTTATTTATTTATTTATGTATTTATTTATTGTTGTTATTATTATTATTTTATTTCTTACCCGCCTCTCCTCTTGTCTTGAGGCAAGTTACAACATAGCTAAAAACATGTAATCATCACAAACATGGTAAAATATACATATACAGTAGAGTCTCACTAATCCAAGCCTCGCTTATCCAAGCTTCTGGATAATCCAAGCCATTCTTGTAGTCAATGTTTTCAATATATCGTGATATTTTGGTGCTAAATTCGTAAATACAGTAATTACAACATAACATTACTGCATATTGAACTACTTTTTCTGTCAAATTTGTTGTAAAACATGATGTTTTGGTGCTTAATTTGTAAAATCATAACCTAATTTGATGTTTAATAGGCTTTTCCTTAATCCATCCTTATTATCAAAGATATTCGCTTATCCAAGCTTCTGCCGGCCCGTTTAGCTTGGATAAGTGAGATTCTACTGTATTAAAATGTATTTCTACAAATACATTATTTTATGATGGCATCATGGTACAATTACACAAAGAGTCACAAACCATTTAATGAGTTATTATCAGGTTTTACTAACCTATAGCAAAATGTACTGCTTGATGTTCCTCCCGCAAAAACAATTCTTTGGCACTTTAATAAACCTTTGCCATGTTTTTATGATAGAAGCAATTAGGAAATGACATGTATAACCCATGAACAAAATTGTGTTACACAGTGTAATCAGATTGGCTAATTCAAGATATTCAAGTAATTGCCCCTTGGAAATATCACAGAAACTACCAGCAGAGTTGCACTAAGCAATTAACGTTACACAACCAATTACAGTATTTAAGGAACAGAACTAATGGAGATCAAAGACTGCCTAACAAAACTCATAATTCCATGCATCATTTCTGAGGACAGTAAAAACACATGGCTGGGTGGTTGTGGCTACGTAAGACTAAAGGGTAAGCAGCTTTGCTCTCAGCTTGAAGCTCTCAGTAAAAGTTGATGGTCAGCTGTGCCTTGCCTCAGAAGACCTGTGACTATAAGCTCAGAAGGGCCTGGATACAGGATTACCTGCGGCCTAATACTGCTCTAGTAACCTACCTTCAGCAGTGATTGAAAGCCAAGGGGGAAAACAACACAGTAGTGAATGCCCTCCAGTTGGATTCCCACACTGTGCGGATTCATACATCCTGATAACCCAAACTGTAGTGGTCAAATTCTTACATGTGTTGCGCCTTTGAAAAGCTACCATTCCCAAAACTACCCAGTCACTGACTAAGGACTATGATCCGAATTATAAAAAAACCCCTACAATTTGAACCAATTCCACAACAAACCATAGTTTGTAGCCAATCACCACCACAATAACAAGTCAAGGTTTATTATCAACTATGCCTTATTTAAATCTGCTTTGGTTTGTTTTCATATCCAAAGCCAGATCCATTGCTTGTTTCCCCAAATATCCTCCCTGGTCCACAAACAGAAAAACAAAACAAAATAGGCTGGAAAAAACAAACTGGTTTGTCTGGTCATTTCTTAGACAATTTACACCTAAAGTAATAAACTAGCCTGGCTGAGCAAGATCTATAAATATTCCTGGTACTTGCATTTCTCAAAACACTTGAATTTGAAGGACACAACAAAGTAGTGGTCAGGGCCAAAGATAAAAGTATGTCACCCAAAACACCAACATATTTAGTTTAAACCTCTAGCCACTAGCTAATGCTTGGGAGAGACATTTGAGTCTTTTAAAATGGGGGAAAATCTCATACTGACTTTGAGAAAACACCTAAGGAAGTGACATGGTTCTCTACATTCAGATTTGATCCTGAGATTCCCTATCCTTGAGCTAGATACAGCTTTATATTTTTACTTGCCAGGATGGCTATATGGAAGCTCAAGGGTGAAGGATAATATATTATTGAGTAATAGCTGCTGAGAAACAATGCTGGGTGTGGGTGAGTTCTGTCTTCACATCTTGGTTATTTATTTCCTCAAGGCATGTGGCTGGCCAACAGGATGTCTGATTAGACAGTCGTTGGCTTCAATCAGAACTACTCCCATACAGCTTATCATTTCTAATTCACTGTATTGCAGATAGGATAATATCCTTAAGCAAAATCAATTTAGCATTCATAAAGACTTGGACTCTTGCCATATTAACTGCTTTCGTTTCTCAAAAGGTAGGTGCTCACTAATAATTTGAGTTTACAATTGTACCACTCCAGAGAAGACATGTCTTTATCCAATTTTATCATCACTTTCCCCAAGAAAAATGGAGAGTTATAAATGTGCAGCAATGTCAAAAATGTGATAGATATCATTAGCTTCTCCTTAGGATTTCAGTATACAGATCCTCCAACTGCGCAAACAAGTAGTTAAGAACTTAAGATGACTCATGCTGGATCAGAGCAAAGCAAGATCTGGTCCATTCACACAACAGCCAACCAATGTACCCCCAGTTCATGAGCAGGATATAAACATAAAACACATTCTCCTGCACCTGTTCCCGGCAACTGGCATAGTGAAGCATATAGAGATAAATACTGGAGGCAAAATATAAACATCATGACTAGTAACTGCTGAAAGCCTTATCCCCGATACATTAATCTAATCCTCTTTAAAGGGGTTGCTGTCTCTTCCTATAGCTTAAGGCCGCAAGTTCCAAGTCATTCCTCCGTTATATCATGTTTGAAAGATGAGACTTTACGCAGCCTATATTACATTTTTAAGCATGCAATTAAAACAGAAAGAAAACCAAATATCAAAACAGAATTATGTTAAAAGCACACAGTTCAAAAGGAGGACACTAAAAAAAAGAAAACATCCAATGAGTAACAAACTCCACCCTTAGCAGCTAGCCAAATGTTAAAGGTGTTTCCTTTCCTTACTTAGTTTATCCATACCTCACAACCTCTGAGGATGCCTGCCATAGATGTGGGCGAAATGTCAGGAGAGAATACTTCTGGAACATGGCCACACAGCCCGAAAGACATACAACAACCCAAATGTTAAAGGTTTGACTCTTTTTCTTTTAATGCTTTTCTCTGTCCTTTTAGCTTGCTTACATTTCTGATACAGGTATACGAGGCTGTGATATATGGGGCTTAATTTTAATACTACCTATTCGGTTCTTTGCCCCAGCATCTGCTTTTAAACTGAATGCCAAACTTCACTATTGATAAATATGTGGAGTTACGAAAATTATTCATTTTTTTTAGTATCATTAAAAATATTTTGGGTTCTAGTAAAAAAAAAGTTTACATTTGGAAGAACTCCATTGTTTTTGTTCTTATTTTAGAAAAATAATATATTTTTTCCTGAACAATACTCAGACCATTGTTTGACAATGTAAGTGAGACAAATCTTACCAGATCAATCGGATGAAGAGCTCAAAGGCTCCCGGGAAGACAAAGTCATCGCTGCCGATGGCCCAGCGCCTTCCAAACATGACCATCCCAGGCATCGTGGGGCCCTTCTAGATGCTCTTCCTTAACTCCTGCAGAAGAATTAAAGCATGAAAGAATTACCAGCTTTTTATGCCAATCTGATTCAAATTTTATAAGGTTCAGAATTACTCTACTGCTTCCCATCAATGAGGCAGGCCTCAAATAACGCATGACAACCTGATTCATATCTTTCTGCTCCTATTAAAACTGGTCTTGTAAATCTTGTAAATCCACATGTTCAAAGCATCATATAGATTTACAACCAATTTGTTCTTGTTGATTTAAAGAACAAGTGTACATACAACTTGTTATTCTCAAATGGAGAATGATATTTAATTGTCCTGTTTGTATTACTCCTCTTGCTCCTGGCAAAAACAAAGGCATTGAGGTGGCACTTGGTGAATCTAGGAATCCAGTTCAGTATTTGTCTTACCCTGTTTATTAAAACATCTTTGCCCATAGACAAGCCTTTGTTTTCAAAAGCAGAAGCCATGATGTATATGTTCTTTTGCCTAATAAAGGTATAACTACAATATGGACTTTGAATCCAATCTACATACACAATAGAGGGAGTGTTGAAGCAGAACAAAACATGTTTTCCAGTTGAAATGGAAGACTTTGGAGAGATGGGGCAGGATATAAATAAAGATTATTATAATTATTATAATAAACAAAACGGCTGATACTGGTCCTGTGGATATAGTAGTCGTATTGCCGCCAAAATACCAAAACATTGACAAAATCCACAATTTTTCAAAATGCTTAAGTGGCTGAGGGGGAAAGGGAATGGGCCTGAGGCTGTTAGGGATTGTGGGAGCTGAAGTCCAAAATACCTGGAGGGAGGGCCCAAGTTTGCCTATGCCTGGATTAGAAGCACAATGTGCTAAGGTGCATCTACACTGGCGACTTAACACAGTTTGATGCCACTTTTAACTTCCAAGGTTCGCTCCCAGTTCCCTGCAAGCCAGTGTATTGGGAGTTTGGTGAGGCACAAAGACCCTTTGGCAGAGAAGGCGACGGACCCTGTCAACTCCCAGGATGTCTCAGCAGTCCAAGTGGTGTCAAACTACATTAAATCTACAGTGTGGATGCACCCACAGAGGTGTCAAACCTGGGAAGGGCCCAAAAGTAAATGAGGGTGGGTATATATTGATACAAGACATATAAACATATATAGGTTTAGATTAAAATATGAGGAATTGTATATAGGCAGTGGGCGAAACGTCAGGAGAGAAAGCTTCTGGAACATGGCCGGACAGCCCGAAAGACTCACAGCAACCCAGTCAGTCCTGTTTGTTGTCAGCCCCCGTCGCAGTGACGTCATTAGGAGGCGCGAGGGGGGACTGCGGTGATGACGTCACTGCGACCAAAGCCCCCTCCCCACCTGAGAGCGCCCCCTGTTGGGCTTCTTTACCTGCCGCCTCGCGCCACCTGCCCCTCGCAGAAGCAGGTCATCTTCTACTGACCGCATGACGTCATGACGCACGGCGCCGCCCGCTCTCCTCCCCGCATGCGCACTATCCCCCCTCCCCGGCGTCCCTCTCTCCGACGGCTTGGAACAGAAACAGAAAGGGCCGGCGCATGCGCAGAGAAGGAACGAGGCCAAAGCTGTCATAGAGGACAGGGTTTAGAGACATTGCACCTCCGGTTCTTGTTCGAACCTTGAAGGTGTCAAACAATGAATGGGAGCAGCATGCATTGGAGTTTCCTTTCTGTAATCTCCATTAAAGCAGGCGCCTGCTTTCAAACGGGAACCGGACTTCTCGTTGGGAATATTAAATGCGAAACGCTTTGCCTTTCTGAGTGTTTTTATCCAGGCGCACGCGCAGTGGCAAGTTTGTGTTTCTGTTGACTACTGTACGGCAGTGGTGCTCAGCCTCCACTCAGACTACAACTCCCAGAAATCCCAGCCAGTTTACCACCCTGAGCCCCCCCCCCCCCCGTGAGAAGGGCGGGGTATAAATGCTGGAAATAAATAAATAAATGCAAAAGCATCTGAGGGACCCACAGGTTGAGAACCACTGTATTACTGCCTGATCAAGAAGCCAAGGGAGCTTCTAAAGCTTGCATGCTATCTGCTGTGCTTTGGAGTTAGCCCAGTAAAGTACTATATTATATATATATATATACACACACACACATACATATACAGTAGAGTCTCACTTATCTAACATAAACGGGCCGGCAGAACGTTGGATAAGTAAATATGTTGGATAATAAGGAGGGATTAAGGAAAGGCCTATTTAAAATCAAATTAGATTATGATTTTACAAATGAAACACCAAAACATGTTATACAACAAATTTGACAGAAAAAGTGGTTCAATACACAGTAATGCTATGTAGTAATTACTGTATCTACGAATTTAGCACCAAAATATCACGATGTTTTGAAAACATTGACTACAAAAATGCATTGGATAATCCAGAACGTTGGATAAATAAGTTGGATAAATGAGACTCTACTGTATATGGAATTCTTTATCCAGTGACCTGTTTGCAATGTGACTCCTAATGCCTCTTCTTTTCCTGAACCCAGCTGGAAACCCACCTAATATTTCTCACTCCACATATAGTAAAATAATAATAAATATTAAATGGATATATATCTAAAAATACCTATTTCATATTAAATAGTAATATATTAAATAAATATCCAATAAAAGCATATTTAATGTTAAGCAATAATATATCAAATAAATATCCAATAAATACATATTAAATAATTATATCCCACTTTCTCTCAAAGGAGAGACAAAGCCGGATGTAAATACATTTAATACACACACACACGTGTGTGCTTTCCACCTACGTAACCGTGAAGCCAACAGGAAATTGAACCTCAGAGGATGCCTACCATAGATGTGGGTGAAATGTCAGGAGGGAATGCTCCTGGAACATGGCCATACAGCCCGAAAAATGCACAACAACCCAGTTTTCCAAACCTCCCAACTGCCAGTGATGTACACTAGTTTAAAAATTATAGTCTAAATCTGCTCTTGCAGCTGTTTCTATTATAGAATCATAGAATCATAGAATAGTAGAGTTGGAAGAGGCCTCATGGGTCATCCAGTCCAACCCCCTGCTAAGAAGCAGGAAATCGCATTCAAAGCACCCCCGACAGATGGCCATCCAGCCTCTGCTTCAAAGCCTCCAAAGAAGGAGCCTCCACCACGGCCCCGGGGAGAGAGTTCCACTGCCGAACAGCCCTTCTCACAGTGAGGAAGTTCTTCCTGATGTTCAGGTGGAATCTCCTTTCCTGTAGTTTGAAGCCATTGTTCCGTGTCCTAGTCTGCAGGGCAGCAGAAAACAAGCTCCCTCCCTCCTCCCTATGACTTCCCTTCACGTATTTGTACATGGCTATCATGTCTCCTCTCAGCCTTCTCTTCTGCAGGCTAAACATGCCCAGCTCTTTAAGCCGCTCCTCATAAGGCTTGTTCTCCAGACCCTTAATCATTTTAGTCGCCCTCCTCTGGACGCTTTCCAGCTTGTCAACATCTCCCTTCAACTGTGGTGCCCAGAATTGGACGCAGTATTCCAGGTGTGGTCTGACCAAGGCAGAATAGAGGGGGAGCATGACTTCCCTGGATCTAGACGGTATTCCCCTATTGATGCAGGCCAGAATCCCGTTGGCTTTCTTAGCAGCCGCATCACATTGTTGGCTCATGTTTAATTTGTTGTCCACAAGGACTCCAAGGTCTTTTTCGCACACACTGCTGTCTAGCCAGGCATCGTCCCCCATTCTGTATCTTTGATTTCCATTTTTTCTGCCGAAGTGAAGTATCTTGCATTTGTCCCTGTTGAACTTCATTTTGTTAGTTTCGGCCCATCTCTCTAGTCTGTCAAGATCGTTTTGAATTCTGCTCCTGTCTTCTGGAGTGTTAGCTATCCCTCCCAGTTTGGTGTCGTCTGCAAACTTGATGATCGTGCCTTCTAACCCTTCGTCTAAGTCGTTAATAAAGATGTTGAACAGAACCGGGCCCAGGACGGAGCCCTGCTCGTGGCACTCCACTCGTGACTTCTTTCCAAGATGAAGACGACGCATTGGTGAGCACCCTTTGGGTTTGTTCGCTTAGCCAATTACAGATCCACCTAATCGTAGTTTTGTCTAGCCCACATTTTACTAGTTTCCTTGCCAGAAGGTCGTGGGGGACTTTGTCGAAGGCCTTACTGAAATCCAGGTACGCTACATCCACAGCATTCTCTGCATCGACCCAATCGTAACTCTATTGAAAAAAGAGATCAGATGAGTCTGGCATGACTTGTTTTTGGTAAATCCGTGTTGACTATTAGCAATGACCACATTTGTTTCTAAGTGTTCGCAGACCACTTCCTTAATCTTTTCCAGAATCTTGCCTGGTATCGATGTGAGGCTGACCGGACGGTAATTGTTTGGGTCGTTCTTTTTTCCCTTCTTGAAGATAGGGACCACATTCGCCCTCCTCCAATCAAATTTGCCCTCCTCCAATTACAATGAAATACCTTAAGACTTTAAAGCATGAGTGTTTTGAAGACTGCTTTTTTGGCAGATAAAGATTTCTGGCTTTTCTAGATACGATCAAATTCATTTTGAATGGCTACACGTTTGAATATTTCTTCTTCACAGGCTGTCACTGAGGAATAGTTCCACAACATCATCACAATGTATACCACTTCATAAAATGTTTATTTATTAAGGATGGTAACACAGGATAGGTCATGCAACAGCTCAATTAAAAAAAAGAGAGAATCATGGAAAAATGATAAGAATAGGACTTGGTGCTGCAGATTCAGGAATAGGTTTATAAAAATGATACTAGTGTTCGAAACTGGCACATCTAAAACTGGTTGAAAGCTGAACACGGACAGTAATTACTTGTAAAAGTATTTGTATATTTTTTTAAAGGTTAAAAATTTGCCACCAACCAATTACTTCAATTGGATGACGATCACAGGTTTACCCTGACAGTTGCAACACAAAGATTGCTATTAAGAAAAGTAGGGCTTGACATAGCCCTAAAATGTGGAGCAATTTTGTTGTGAATAAAATAAAAATCACAACTGTCTGACACCGAATCACAAAAGCAAGAAACTCTATAGTCAGAAAAACTTGCATTGGCACCAAATACTTTCAGACGAATGTCTTCAGAAGATAAAGAGAGGACAATATGCATTCGCAGACATTACAAGAGAATCACTATTTTCAACGGGAGACTAAAGTCATACATGGAAATCATGAGACATTTCTGCTATATCTAGTCTGAGTTCAATTGATACACATTGTTCAGCCTCTGGGGGAGGGGGGAAATAAATACAGTGGAATGAAATTTGAAATCAAAAGAATAGTTACCATCCATCAGTCAGCACACAGTTGCGTGCACCAAAATAAAGTCGGAATTTAAAAAGAACCCTTTGAAAATAAGGAAGTGTTTGCACTTATTCCTGGTCATAAACAACCCCACAAAACTTCACTTTTTTTGGAGCTATTCCAATTGAAACTACACACTGAATTAAATTCACACAGTATTAATTTTCTTTATGTAAAAAATCTTTATACATAGTAATAAAAAAAGATGAAGGCAAGATGCATCAAACAGAAGTCTGCTAGTTCTTCGTCGGTCCTCCAGAGCCCGGTGGCTGTTCTTGGCAGGAGAAGGAAGGAGACTCTCTGTCTCAAGCATCTTCACCTTCCGCTTGTGGTAAGGATTGTTCTGTCTATGCACCCGGGACGAGGGGTGCCGTGGTGGGCTTTGGCACTTATGCTGGCAAACTGAGCTTCTTTCCTTTGAGTACTAGGAGAAAGAGGGGGAAATACCATATTAAATCAGCACAATCAGTCCGTCCTGTCATTATGATATAAACAGTGCCGGGTTTTCAGAGTATCAAGAAAAGAAAGCTCCTTGAGCTCCACTTATAAAAACCAAAATATGTTTTGCATCAAAGTTATATTTGTTTGAACTACAAAGGCCATGGCTTGATGGGTCTGCACCGAACACAATCAAATCACTTAAAATAGCTGAGAGGGTTCAACTACAAAACGCCCCACCCTTTCAAGCCTGGGGGATTCAAAAATTACTAAAAGATATGTGGCAAAGCAGGTTAAACCACTGAAAGGTCGGTGGTTCGAATCCGCGGAGCGGGGTGAGTTCTCACTGTTAGCCCCAGCTTCTGCCAACCTAGCAGTTCAAAAACATGCAAATGTGAGTAGATCAATAGGTCTGGCGGGAAGGTAACGGCGCTCCATATAGTCATGCCGGCCACATGACCTTGGAGGTGTCTACGGACAACGCTGGCTCTTCTCAGCTTAGAATGGAGATGAGCACCAACCCTCAGAGTCGGATACAACTAGACTTAATGTTATTATTATTACTACTATTACTACACTGTTAATTCTACAATTTAGCTATACCTAAGCCATCCAGAACTACATAACAGGAAGACTATACATCTTGGCTTACCTTTTGTAACATACAAATAGAAGAAGTCACAGTACAGGATAGTCTGGACCACACCAGCCACAACTGCTATGAGATCAAAGAATCCCTCAAAGTAGTAGCGCCAGATCCAATTGATAAGGTACAAGGCACGGTA
This sequence comes from Anolis carolinensis, assembly GCF_035594765.1. NCBI lineage: Eukaryota > Metazoa > Chordata > Lepidosauria > Squamata > Anolidae > Anolis > Anolis carolinensis. The sequence goes on from NW_026943824.1 coordinate 8,639,875, forward strand.
CAGACCCAAAAAGAAAAGGTAGTGAGTAGTGATGGTCTCTGCTTCCCCAGTTTTACTGATCATAAAAAGTTGGGGAAGAATAGCAACAGATTCCAAATAGATGGAGAAGGTCCACAAGATCTGGAAGAACAAAAGAATCATGTTCATGTGATACTACCATTCATATATTATATTTTATACTAACATGCATTCATTTACTTTGCTCTATAAACTTTGTCTTTTTATTCAACAGTGTGTATTTTCTTCCATTTGCATGTAATTAAATCTATTTGGATAACAACATATATCTATTTACATATATGTAAATATGCTTGCTATGTGGCAGTATCATCTCTGTTTGAGAATATATAGTTCTATAACTGGTTTCTATTCACTTATTACAAAGTCAATCAACAATGGTTATCTCTGTCTCTTTGGTGTTGTTATGTGTTCTGAGCTTGTGAAAGATAAGGCTGACATATATCCTCATTCTCTAAAGAAAGAAATAGCAGTATGGACTCATACACAGATCAGCTAAAACAAGAGATGTTATTGCCATATTTTCTACTCCAACTTTAAAAAGAAATACAAATTAATGAAGGACCAGTAGTTCCCCTTACATTCTCTAGGTGGCACCAAACACTTCTCTTCTGCCTTTTAAGTTACAGAAAACTAAGACCGCAAGATCAATTAGACAAAAGACTGCACTGTAATTCCATTAGTAATAACTGTAATTATGTTATTGTATGGAACCTCTAGGTGTGAGTCTGTGGTCAACTGCCATTGAAGGTTGGCCATAGAATCATTTGGAAAACCATGAAATTCCTAGAAAAAATAAGAGCTTCAAGTGCAGACATTAATCATAATAATATTAATTTTAATTAATATTTTTATGTTTTCTAAAGCTTTGTATCACATGTTGTTTTAACTACAGTAGAGTCTCTTTTATCCAAGCCTCACTTTTCCAAGCTTCTGGATAATCCAAGCCATTTTTGTAGTCAATGTTTTCAATACATCGTGATATTTTGGTACAGTAGAGTCTCACTTATCCAACGTAAATGGGCCAGCAGAACATTGGATAACCGAATATGTTGGATAATAAGGACAGATTAAGGAAAAGCCTATTAAACATCAAATTAGGTTATGCTTTTACAAATTAAGCACCAAAACATCATGTTATACAAGAAATTTGACAGAAAAAGTAGTTCAATACGCAGTTATGCTATGTAGTAATTACTGTATTTATGAATTTAGCACCAAAATATCACGATGTATTGAAAACATTGACTACAAAAATGCGTTGGATAATCCAGAATGTTGGATAAGCGAGTGTTGGGTAAGTGAGACTCTACTGTACTAAATTCGTAAATACAGTAATTACAACATAACATTACTGCATATTGAACTACTTTTGCTGTCAAATTTGTTGTATAACATGATGTTTTGGTGCTTAATTTGTAAAATCATAACCTAATTTGATGTTTAATAGGCTTTTTCTTAATCCCTCCTTATTATCCAAGATATTCGCTTAGCCAAGCTTCTGCCGGCCTGTGCCGTCGCGCCTGGGGCTGTACTCTTAGTGAAAGAGGCATGGACGTGACATCTTTCCCCAGGGGATTGCTTCTTGCCCTCCTTTAGGGAAACTGGAACTCCCAAGGACCAAAACACTGTAGATAACTCAAAAACTGGGTTTATTGTTCACAAAGGGGGTAAAAGAAAATATACATTACAGTCTTTGATTGTTTAAGTCCGTGGAGCTTTTCCAGATCCCTCTTTCTCTGGCTGTGAATGCCGGAGCAAACTCAGCCTCAGTCCAATGACCTATATCTGAAGACAGAGTCTTCCTCTGTTGCCAAAGGACTGATGTGAAGGCGCTTGAGACTCCTCAACGTTGTTTAGGTTGGCCCTGAACATGAAGTGTGAGTCCCAAGGGTAAGAACCTCAGAATTGGTGCTGAGAGGTAACTTTTCAAGGGCTTTCAGAGCCAAGTCTCTCTCTCACGTCCATCTGGTAGAGAGCTTGCTGGTGGAATGAAAGGAGGAAACACTGTCCTACTCCAGGAAGAGGTGGAGCCAAACAATTTTGCTGAGGGAGCAAATAACTGGTGCAAACAACATTGATTGACAGCTATAAATAACCAATCCAACTACATTTACAGGGTAAAGGCAAAATCAGGCATGATACAACAATTCAAATTTTGCAACTTATAGTTTGACATATAGATGGCGCCACTCGCGCCGTCACACGGCCCATTTAGCTTGGATAAGTGAGACTCTACTGTATTTTATTTTACCTTATATTGCAAGTCATTTTGGTTCCCACAATGGGCGAGAAGTGGGATATAAACAAACAAATTAATGAATGAAAATAGTCAAATGAAGGAAGCCTTAACCTTATAACTATATATTAGTGAGTGATTAGAAGAGAACAGAATTCTCTGCAGTTACCCTAGTTTTCTTTGTATCATTTCAGAACCAAATGCTTCATGAAAAACACTAACCTCTAGAGGAGAGAAGTCATGATTGACTAGAAAAGACAGACCGCCAACTGGAACAACAAGAAACTCAATTCTGAATGTATCGTGGTTTCCATCATAAGTAGCCTTGAATTTCATGTAGATCAGGTAGACTGTGGCATACGAGCAAGCAACGTAGATTAGCTGAAAAGAAGGCGCAGAGGAGTTATCAAGCTTTTAATCTCTGTTTCCACCACAAAACAGCATTTTATACATACAATATGGAACAAAAGGGATCTTTGTGGATTGTTCGAGTGACTTGTTCCACACTCTGTCCCATTTGCTTGGTTCCATTCACCAGCATGGTGCACTGTCTACAACTGAATGTATAAATCTATTACCCATTTTCTTCTTATGATTGGCTATTTTATATTATATGGAAAATATATATTTCATAAGAGGAGCGGTTTAAAAAGCTGTCTGTTTAGCCTCAGAAGAGAAGGATGAGAGAAGGGGACATTAGAGCCATGTATAAATATTTGAAAGGATGGCATAGAGAAGAGGGAGCATGCTTGTTTTCTGTGGCCCTGGAGACTATGGGTTCAAATGACAGGAAAGGAGATTAGGAAGAACCTCCTGACCATAAGAGCTGTTCAACAGTGGAACTTTCTGCCTCTGAATCTGGTGGAGGCTTCTTTTTTGGAGGCTTTTAAACAAAGGCTGAATGGTCATCTGTTAGGGGTACTTTGATTGTGCTTTTCTTGCATGGCAGGGGGTTGAACTCAATGGCCCATGTGGTTTCTTCCAACTCTAGGATTCTATGATCACACTTCAAATGTCATGATTTGAAATCAGGATGGTCTTTTGATTCTAATGCTGTCTCTCCAGGGACAGAAACAATTGTAAGCCACGCTGGTTCTTATACTTTTGAATCAGTAAAACTTGACTACAGCTGTTTTGTGCGTAACTGCTCACACTATCTTGTCATTGTTTTTGCTGAAGTGGTCAGAAGAAAAATTTTGAGAGCCCCTCCCAAAAATCAGAAACTAATGGGCAAAGGAAGAGAAAATCCTTGGCAAATGTCAGAGCTGGTCCCTGAGACTAAGTCTATAAAAGAAATGTCAGCTAGATGTCTGAAGATGCTGGACACCATTTTCGGTTTATATATTAACTTAAATACTTAAAATAATCTACTGCTTCCTGAAGAACCAGGGTACTTCAAATCAAGTATGATTTTAATCCATTACATACTGTGGCTAGATAAGAAGTTATGATACTCTGAAGTCTTCAAACCATATCATATGGTATCAGTACCTCTATAGTTATTGTTATTAGCAAGCGTACAATGCTTAAGGCACAGTACATTTATTCTTAGAAACCATAGAGCACATGCCCAGGCCTATAATCTAATACATAAAATAGAAGAGATGGGGAAGAAAGAATGGCAGTAGTTGTTGATAAATTCTCTGGAGGGACAATCCCCTGTGATTAGATATTAATATTGTACTAGCTGTTCCAACTGCTGCTTTACAGAGCCAGAATGAAGACCTTCAACCTTCCTGGAAGATTGCGATCTTGTAAAATCAGGACCAGGTAGCACTAGATGTTTCAAACTCTAAGATCCTTCAACTGGAAAGCCATTCCTGGTTCTTCCTTGTGGCAGGCACAAAGGAGACTCCTCCTCCAAGTGTGTTTGGGCCACAACCTAAATTATCGTCATAATGCTGCTTTAGTATATCAGAAAAGTATTTCATTGGTAGAGAGCTGCCACATATCAGCAACATCACTTAATTACACAGCTTATCATTTAAAAAGAAGAGATCCCATTTGCTATTTTTGGATCTTCTGAAAACTTTGAAAAAGAGGTTACCTTGAGGAAATTAGGTTTCATTACACTCAAGACAAAAAAAAAATACTGTACGCAGATTTCATTTAAAAAAGAATGAGTGACTTGCTCAAAGTCACATAAATGGTAAGAGCTGAAATCCAGGTCAATGTCAAAAGGAAGCAAGATCCTGCTGGACCAGAGTTCCTGTAATCTCTCACTCCTGGTCATGCTATCTGGGCAGATGGGAGTTTTAGGCTTACATCTACACACACCCCACCTGACTCAGCCCACTAAGCCACAGTAGGTGAAAACCAATATATGCATTTCTCAAGAGTATCACCTGCAAAGAATACGTATGGGTTTACTAAGCATAAAGTAAGATCAGCATAAATTGGCATTGTTTCAGTAGTATTGAAGTAAGCAATCACATAGAGAAAAATACACAGAAAGTAGCAACCAGATTAATAATAATGATACCAGAGAAAATTACTGAAAGCAATAGGATGACTACCAGACCAGTATCCATGGATGTCAAGATCCATAATATTCAGTGGTGTAAAACTTTATACAAAATTGTGAAATCAGGGGCCGCTTTTCTGGATTTTTTGGGGTGTGCAATATTTTCAAACTATCGATGGTTGAATCTGTGGGACTGTACTTTCATCATCAAGAGCAAGTATGAAGAAAGGGGGAAAGGAATCAATAACATGTTTGGCTCAATTGTTTTGCTTTTGAAAAAAAAGGGTAATCAGATTGGATGAGTTTAATCTTGGGGGAAAAGATTTCAAAACATGTCTACTACCTGAGGAAACTGACTGTTCCTAAATCAATATTAGACAGAATCCAGGATCACGGGATTCTGTTTTTATTAAACTAAAGCCCTATGGTCAATCAACTGGAGGCAGACGAAAAACAATGGCTTGGGCAGGCAAGCCTATGCAAAATGGGTACCTCTGGCCCAGGAATTTGTGGTAGAGGCTTGGCCCAAGAATGTGTGATCTGTACCAGAACAGTCCTTTCACATATCACCACCATGGGATCACAAAACTCTGAATAAGATGTCTTTCAGTCTTTCATTCTTCTTATTTGATGTACTATGACCACTGGGCGTAGCCAATTAGACAAAGAACTTTGACTGTTACAAAATAAATGGACTAACAAACACTGATAAGAACATTTTGTCAGACGCAAACAGACAGTTTGACTCCAGCTTCTCAGTACTTTTAAAAGCATGTATATTTATCATGATTTGGAATGGGTTAAGCCTCCATCAATACAGTTTCATAACCTCAACAACATAAGGCCTCACAAATTTTGACTCAATGCACCATACCTTCATAGAAGTGTTATAAAGTGAAATGAATGAAGTGAAGAGATCCAGATAACGAGTGGTGAAGACCAGTCCAAAAAGAAGCTGACTTTTTCCAGATATACCTAGATCAACAAAGAAAATATTATGAGAAAAGGTCTTTAAAAGCCAAACTGTGTAAATAAAAACAATGAATTATAAAAGGGACTCTAAGTCCCCAAAGGTAAGGAGAATGCTATGGGGTAAGGCCAATTTCAGCCACCAAAACAGAAGGCCCTAGTAGTGATTACTGTTGGATCTTGGGAGCAGTATAAAAAGGCACGATTGCTTGCAGAGTATCTTTCTATCCATCAATTTCACAAAGAGTTCATTTTGCTGAGCAGGAATCATTGTGGATTAAGGCTGATCTGGAAGGACTTTAAAAAATAAGCAATGAAAGTTTTGCCCATCTCATAATTATCACTGGGGATTTCACACCATCTTCAGAGAGCAGAAATACCCGTTTCAGCCAGCACTTTTTATGTACACTAAGGATTAGAGCACATAGAGAGCAGCTCTGTGCAAATGAACTTGCTTTATAAGAAGATCTAAGATCCTCTGTTTTCAGTGCAGTAGGTGAGACTGATACATTCATATCATGTCATTCTTCCCTAGCTTCCCATCCCATGGGTGAGGCCACATTATCTCTCTTTTGATGCTAAATAAAGGTGTGGTCTGGTCAGCTCTCTTTCTTTCTTTCATTCACTCACTCACTGCTACCAGGTTCACAAAGGAGTAATCTTGCCTTGGTAAGACCCACTAGTCCTGATTCCAGTTTGTGAGAAATCCCCATAGAAACAGTTGCCAAGCCCTATGCCAGTCCACAACCCCAAGCAGCCATCATCCATGGGGAGCTGCTCAAGAGAGACACTGTGCCCTGATGTTCTTCCACTGGCCATTATCTAGCGCACACTGATATGCCTCAATCTCCCACTGATGTGTGCCTATGATTGAAACTGTGACAAACAAGCCATTAACGATCTCTTTCCCACTACAGAAAGTTCTCGGGTCACATTTTTGTAAAGATTCTGTCTCACTGGGTGCAAAATAAAGGTTGATTACAAATTCATGCCTCATTACATTATCATAATGTGATGGCACATGCCCTCATTTATTAGCTTAGTTCCACACAACCCAGTGAAACACAAAACTTTTAAACCATATTTCAGTATGATAAAAACAAAAATAGGTACAGTATGATTATACCTAATTCTGAACATTCTCTTTTGGTTAGAGGAGAGAACTATTACAGCATCCCTCTTCTACTAATGTCAATATCAGCATACCTTCCAATAAATATGATACAAAGAGAGAAAGGATGGGGGAAGAGGGGAATCAAATCAGAGCCACATATCTAGCATTATGTAATAGTTATAATTATCAGGCAAGATAACTAAGGGAGATACTTCTAAGACAAGAAGTACTAGATAACAACTGGTCCCAGATGAACTGGCACAGTGGGCCCTGCTGCCTCATCTCTCACATTGATTGTTTTAGAGTGACAGTAGTTGCTAGTAAGACACTGCTGATATAACACCTAGAAGTGTAATTGTCCAATACCAAGATGGAAGGGATAAAAGTGTGGCTGATAGGAGTGACCCCATCCCATGTCCACATATTTCAGTTAATGCTATAGCCACCTTAGTTGCTTTTTTACACTACCAGGTACCTTATATTTTCTTTCATTAATCATTTGAACAATTCAAATCTCTATCACCGTAACCTATTATAATATCCAGTTCTTTCATTGTAAGATTTATTTAATGTGGGAAAATTAACTAAAAGGAACCACAATTGTAACAATGTATATTGCAACAATTTTGTTTCTCCCAGATAAGTTTCTCATTCAGAAAAGATTGTTGCTATGCTAAACACATTTCTCTGGCTATACAACTAAGTTCCAGAGAAGGTTTAACTGTAAGCATCAAAGCTGCATAATTGTGTGAGTTATCTACTTGTTTTAATGTCTCTATAATCAGATCTCTATAATACAGATCTGATCTACTTCATTTGATGCCACATTCACAAAGCCGATGCTGAATTCCAGGCTATTCTGACATCTTTGAAAATATTACATATATTTCAGGGAGTAGATATGTTAAGAATGTCCAGAATAAGTCCCATCTTTTTCTGGGCTATCCAAGCATGAATATGACTGCACCCCAATTATAATCCTATGTACATTTACTAAACAGCAAGTCCCGATGACCAAAGCCAGACTTACATCTAAGCAGGAATACTATAGGAATATGCTGTAGAGATGTGGCTGTGTTCTGTAAATAATACAACTGTGTCTCCCTATACTAGGACAATGATTCATAATCCCCAATTATTCTGCATACAAGGGATGCCTCCAATTTTTCAGATTCTGGTTGCTTATCTACTGGAACACAAGTCTGCAGCTTTAAAAATCAGCTCCAGTAAAATACCAACTGATTAGTCAACTGTAACTTATCCATTTTGCCACCAGACAGCATTCTGTCTTCCTTACAGAATTAACTCTTCCAAGCAGAATTACAAACACCAACCAGTTTAGAAAAGCCGTTGGACACTGCAACACAGCCCAACATCAAGTCATACACAAGGATGAACTGAAATGCTAAATAACTGAATTATGACAAAATAGCTTAAAAAGGAATCAAAGGACAGAAAGGAAAATGCCAGCAATAAGACAGCAATGATGGCATAAAGTTTTTCTTTAAAACGTTTAACAAATATTAATGAGGAACTGTCCTTTCTATTAAAAACGGGTACAGGAGTGCAGCAGGAACATAAGCCATAGGAACATATCTTGGAGTTTGCCACACCTTCTGTTAGCTGCCACGTCAGACTAGGCCAGGAATCCCAATTGAGAGCCTATTTTCCCAAGCCGGGATTCAGTCATTTGCTTCCAGATTTCAACTGCAATTGGTAATGCAAGTAAAAGAGTCTGCCAAGACTTTGAATCAAGCTAGACTGTCATTTAAGCTCTTCCAAAATAAGAAAGAAAGAAAGAAAGAAAGAAAGAAAGAAAGAAAAAGAAAAGAAACTAAGAAGCGAACTATCACAAAAGTTTAAAAAGTCAGGCCTCAACAACTCAGGAGCATAGTTTTGGGAAATGCCAACTCTGCATAAGAATTTGCAATACTTCTGTTCAGCAGGATAACTTTGTCTATGGCATAACTCTCCTCCTTCCAAATTTATTTTGCCAAAACTATTAGCAAAGAACAGCAATGTCTTGATTAGGATGCATGCAACACATTTCCAGAATTTTGAAGCTGTAGCCTTACAAAAGCAAGCTAATTATTATCTTTGATTCAAAGTCCTTTCATACTATCTATGCACATCAGTTCCGTAAAGAATAAGATACAAGAAAAACAAACTGCAGAGAGAAAAAATAAGCATGCTTCCTTCATTTGTCTTAACACAGAAAACAATTTTTCTAGAGCACTACTGTATTTTTGTGCAAGTATGTTACATCTCTATGTCTATTTAAAATATTTTCTTATAATAAAAGGAGACCTAAATACTGAGTTAAACTAAGGCTTGCCTAGATTTTGACCCCTTTTCAAACTCAGTTTCAATTTCACCTGCAGTGCAGATCTTTGTACATAAGAACAAAACTCATTTTTCCAATGAGTTAATTCATTCAGGATCAGCCTGAGTTTCTATTACAAGCATTTAAGAGTAAGGATCCTCTGAAGTGTATAAACCATTTTATATTAAAACAATGTTTCTAAGCACTGACATCCTTTCAGACCAATTCCCTGATCTTCAAAAATTGCATCCAGTGGAAAAAAAACTGTTATTTCTAGAGGCACCTTATTTTCCTCAATCTTCTTAAAAAACAAAGCTGTCAACTTCAACCTCCTTTTTAGTGTATCAAAGGCTGCAAAGGTGATAATCATATTTACTCTTTACAAATATGTGGGTCACAGAGCCACTGAAGAAACATCTTTTCCCATTAAAAAATCTAAATTCCAAGCTTTTTCTGTGGCACTTGGGAGAGTTGCACAGTTTCCTCTTCTGACAACAAACATAAGAGGGAATTCAGGCCAAGGTGGAGTGGTGAGACATAGGGCCCAAGGTCATCCATGAAGCTGAGCTGGAATCTGACACTCACCTGGCTGGTCCTGGTGCAATGCCTTGCGGTTACATCACATTGACTGCCTCACACAGGATCCAGAAAACCTAACGGAGACTCCCCTTCCTACACCAACTCTCAGGAATATCTTTCATGAAATTCCCTCTAGGAAACTGGCATTTCTTACTACCGTTTACCTTTCCAAAGGCTCCCACACTCAAAGAAATACCTTTGCACTGCAATTCCTACAAAGAAGTGAGTGCATATGTGCCTTCAGGTTGGTTGTTGGGTTTGAGTGACCCCAGTATTTGCATAAGAATGCACAGATCCCTTCTACACTGCCATATAATGCAGATTATCAAAGCAGATAATCCACATTATCTGCTTTGAACCGGATCATCTGAGTCTACACTACCATATAATCCAGTGCAAAGCAGATAATCTGGACTTTATATGGCAGTGCAGAAAGGGCCAAGTTTGCCCAAGCCAGCTCTAAAGAGAGGAGAGGACCCTAATCTCCCCCTTTACCTGAAGGGAAGATGTCAGGCCCCTTCCACACAGCTGAATAAAATCCCATGTTAACTGCTTTGAACTGGAATAAAACTGCTATGAAGCAGTATTATGGGATTTTTCTGATTTGATATTCTGGGTTATATGGCTGTGGAAAGATCCTCAGATTCAAAAGAAATAAGATAAAGTGGGTTGCTGTTGGTTTTCCGAGCTGTATGGCCATGTTCCAAAAAGATTCATAAAATCATAGAATCAGTTGGAAGAGATTTCATGGCCATCCAGTCGAACCCCCTGCCAGAAGCAGGAAGCAAGACGCTCCACTGACATTTCACCCACTTCTATAGCAGGCATCCTCAGAAGTTGTGAGATCGGTTGGAAACTAGGCAAGTGTAGTTTACATATCTGTGGGAAAATGTGCTGGGCTGGAAAAAGAACTCTGTTTGGGGCAAGTGTGAATGTTGCAATTGGCCAGCTTGATTAACATTGAATAGCCTTACAGCTTCAAAGCCTGGTTGCTTCCTGCATTTTTATTTTTCCTGGTGGAATATATGTGAATAGTTTTGTCTCTTTTTTGTGTTTTTAAATTAGTAACAATTTAAACTTCAAGATTGTTTCTCTGATATGGTATATCATAAATGTCATATTTTTGTTCCATATGATAAAATGTTGCTGCTCAATTTATTTACTACATCTCTGTTCATGTTTTGTTGTGGAATCAAGTTCCTTTTCATCCTGGCAAATATTCTTTGTGAACCTGGGATTTGTCATTTGTAAGAGGCACCGCTTATTGCTTAAAAATCTCTCCTTACTGCAACACTTTGCCAGCCTGAGGGAAAAGCCTCCCAAGGATTCCCCCAGGCAGGAAGCAGCCAGGCTTTGAAGCTGCAAGGCTATTCAGTGCTAATCAAGGACAACCAGTTGCAACATCCACACTTGCCTCAACCAGGAAAGAGTTCTTTCTCCCACCCTGGAGATCATCCCAGACATATAAACCCCACTTGCCTAGTTTCCAACAGACCCCACAACTTTTGGGGATGCCTGTCGCAGATGTGGGGGATACGTCAGGAGAGAATGCTTCTGGAACATAGTCAGACAGCCTGGAAAACTCACAGCTAGCTATTGATTCCGGCCATGAAAGACTTCGACAACATAATCAGATAAAGGTCACAGGAAATGGTGATAATGGCAAGGAGAGGGCATAGATCCCAGACTTTGGTCTTTGGAAATTCTGGACTACATCTCCCAGAATCCTTCGCAGTGGGCCAACCTAGCCAGAGCTTCTGGGAGTTGAAGTCCCAAAGGCATCTCTGGGGGGAGAAAGCCAGGCATCTTGAGGGAGGCTCCAGGTGTTTTGGACTCCAACTCCCACCATTCCTCACAGCCTCAAGCCTCTTCCTTTTCCCCCTCAGCCGCTTAAGCCAACTTGGGCCCTCTCTCCAAGTGTTTTGGACTCCAACGCCCATCATTCCTCGCTTACGGCTGAGGGGGAAGAGGCCTGAGGCTGTGAGGAATGGTGGGCGTCCAACGCACATGGCGGGAGGGCCCAAGTCGGCCCATGTCTGAAGTAGGCCCACACCCTCCCCTTGCGTTCCCACAGAGGCCTGAGGGAAGGAACAAGGCCTACCCTCGCCCCTCACGCACTCACCGGCGCAGGAGCGGGTCTTCCAGATCTTGAGGAGCAAGATGATGATAGCAGCCAAGTGGGAGAGGTCCCCGGTGAGGCGGAAGACGTTCATGGCGGTTATAACGGCGCTTCGAACAGAGGAGCCGGCGAAGATGGCGAGCGCTCAGCGGGCACCGAGCGACGTGGCCCGGGGACGTGGCCAGAGACAGCCAGCGCGGGCGCGGGGCACGCCGGGAAAAGCCAGCAATTACCATAGGGATGGGGCTGAGGGGGAGGAGCGAGGGAGGCGGGGCACGTCTAAGCCCCGCCTACCGCAGCTTTCCCGGGCGCGCCTCCACTTTCGCATTGCGCCTGCGCACTAGGGTCAACATGAACTCCAGAGTAGTCGTCTCTCTGAATGTGGATTCAAGCTGGGGGTCCTTCCACACAGAATATCCCACAATATCTGCTTTGATTTGGGTTATCTGAGGGCCCTTCCACACAGCCTTTTATCCCAGAACATCCAGGCAGAAAATCCCACAATATTTGCTTTGAACTGGTCTATTTGAGTCCACACTGCCATATATTCCAGTTCAAAGCAGATAATGTGGGATTTCTTAGTTTCTTCATTGTCCAAGCTACACAATGTAGTGGTGGCCCTTCGGTCCCTTCACCCTTTCCTGATCACCTTTAGACTATTTATGAGCCCTATCCAGAGTTCTGCACAAGTTTCTCTGCACGTGTATTTTATGTCTAGATTTTTAAAGCTTTTGATGTGTTTTATGTTTTATATTTATTTTGTCATATTGTTTTAATTCATGGATTGTGTTCGATGTTAGGTTTATCCCCATGTAAGCCGCCCTGAGTCCCTTCAGGAAGATGGAGGCGGGATATAAAAATAAAGTTGTTGTTGTGTTGTTGTGGCCATTGATTCCCCATGAGGCATGGCACAATCAAATTAAACATCCATGGAGGAATGCCAATAGCTTTTAGATAAAGGTCGTGATAAATCCAAAGAAGGAGCCTTCACTGCACTCCGAGGCAGAGAGTTCCACTGCTGAACAGCTCTTACAGTCAGAAAGTTCATCCTAATATTCAGGTGGAAACTCCATTCCTGTGATTTGAATCAACTGCAGCAGAAAACTCTTCCTTATGACATCCTTTCACATATTAATACATGTATATCATGTCCCCTGAACTCAGCAGAAGGTAGTAAGGTAAAGGTTTCCCCTGACGTTAAGTCCAGTCGTGTCCGACTCTGGAGGTTAGTGCTCATCTCCATTTCTAAGCTGAGGAGCCGGAGTTGTCCGTAGACACCTCCAAGGTCATGTGGCTGGCATGACTGCATGGAACGCTGTTACCTTCCCACCAGAGCGGTACCTATTCATCTACTCTCATTTGCATATTTTTGAACTGCTAGGTTGGGAGAAGCTGGGGCTAACAGCGAGTGCTCACTCCGCTCCCCGGATTTGAACCTGGCACCTTTCGGTCTGCAAGTTCAGCAGCTCAGCGCTTTAACACACTGAGCCACCGGAGGTATTTGTGACTAAACGCACATAGGTTTACATATTTTATCAAGGAATCTAGTTATAATTTTTATATATAGAGTCAAGACTTTATTTTTTTGAGGGGGGAGGATATATAGTAGCATGTATACAATATTGACAGAATAAAAAAAGTTACAAAATCAGTGCTGCTAAAAAAAAGAAACCGTTAGCATATGCAGCACAATGAATCCTAAAAGGGTGTCCCTTGAATAAAAGATTTTTAAAGCATGTTTAAAAGCATAAAGGCAATATCCGTGATGAGTTGAAAGCATGATGTGAAGTGGCAGGTTTAAAGTACGACAGGCATAAAAACTGTTTTCAAGAGGAACATCTGCAGCATTATCAACCTCCATTGGGCCAGAAAGTGTTCTGGAAGAACACTCTCCACTACGACGCTTCTTCTTCAATGGACCACTGAAAGTTTCCTACAAGAGAATATACATTTTATTCAAGATAAAGATTCTTTGATCATGAAACACTCCACCCTCTTATCCCAATGTTTACTGTTAATATTAATCTTTTATTTGTTGATGATTGTTCCCTTGTTATTTGTTGGACTGCTTGTATATGAATGCAATAAGCATGCAATGTACTACTACAGAACCTAACAAAATGTTCAATAAAAATAAGACTTAAAAATGTTTTCCAAAAGTTTGTGCTTACCTTTAAACTGTGACAGTAGGTATGGATGCAGGATACCAGATGAATACAGCCAGTACCCAGAGACTTAATCGACATGAAAACGAAGCACCTGGGAAGGAGAAAACATCATGGATCAGCCGCATAAACAACTTGGCCATATGTCTGCTCCTGAATTGAGCCAAATGAGAAAGCTATGGCATAGACTAGAAAGATGCCATGACTCTCCCAGCAAGGCAAGGATGTGGCTGATGTTCTGTATAGAATATTTTCTTATAATAGTGCTATCATTTTGCAGTGCAAATGGGCCACTGAAAGGTTTTCTCTTACAGATGTCCTCCCTCAAGCTTTGTTCTTGCTTCTTTCTGCTGTCTAAAGAGCTCATCTTGCCACTTGTCTCATCATTGCTTTGTTGCCTTTTTTAAATTACTAATATTAAGATCCATAATACCCTTCAGATTGGGCAGCCTCAGAATGGCTATGAGGTGACATCCTGGATAGAGGTATGGCTCAATTTCATATATTAAGGCCAAAAAATAGCCTTGGTTTTGAAAAGGGATTCCTGAAATAGAGGCAAAATTCACACTTGCTGAAATGCAATGACTGGCATGTTAGTTAATTTATTCTGGTTGACTTCTCCAGTCCAGATTTGTAAATTAGTACTAAGAAAAAACAGAGGTACAGTAGAGTCTCACTTATCCAACACTCGCTTATCCAACGTTCTGGATTATCCAACGCATTTTTGTAGTCAATGCTTTCAATATATCGTGATATTTTGGTGCTAAATTCATAAATACAGTAATTACTACATAGCATTACTGTGGATTGAACTACTTTTTCTGCCAAATGTGTTGTCTAACATGATGTTTTGGTGCTTAATTTGTAAAATTATAACTTAATTTGATGTTTAATAGGCTTATCCTTAATCCCTCCTTATTATCCAACATATTCACTTATCCAACGTTCTGCTGGCCCGTTTATGTTGGATAAGTGAGACTCTACTGTACTGTATATACTCGAGTATAAGCCTAGTTTTTCCGCTCTTTTTTTAAGACTGAAAAAGCCCCCCTTGGTTTATACTAGGGTGAGGGTCCTGATTGGCTTATATTTGGGTCAGCTTATACTCGAGAATATATGGTACATTTATTACTTTTCTCTATTATTATTGGTATTATTACATTTATTATTTTTCTCTATTATTGTTGCTACTATTACATTTATTATTATTATTATTATTATTATTAATGATAATAATAATAATAATAGAGTGAAATAATAAATGTATTATTATTTCATTTATTATTTTATTCTATTATTACATGTATTATTTTACTCTATTATTATTAAAAGGATACATAAGTACATTTACATTGAAGATGAGAATAATAATTTGATCAGAGTTGGACAGTCTTATCTTAAATTTTAGCTTTATGTAAATATTCAAAAACATTTAACCTACTGATGCCTCAATTAATGTAATTTTATTGGTACAGTAGAGTCTCACTTATCCAACATAAATGGACCGGCAGAACGTTAGATAAGCGAATATGTTGGATAATAAGGAGGGATTAAGGAAAAGCCTATTAAACATCAAATTAGATTATGATTTTACAAATTCAGCACCAAAACAGCATGTTTAACAACAAATTTGGCAGAAAAAGTAGTTCAATATGCAGTAATGCTACGTAGTAATTACCGTATTTACGAATTTAACACCAAAATATCACGATGTATTGAAAATATTGACTACAAAAATGCGTTGGATAATCCAGAACGTTGGATAAGCGAGTGTTGGATAAGTGAGACTCTACTGTATCTATTTTTATTTCTGAAATTTACCACCCTTGGCTTAAACTGGAGTCAATGTTTTCCCAGTTTTTTTGTGGTAAAATTAGGTGCCTCGGCTTATATTCGGGTTGGCTTATACTCGAGTATATACGGTAGTTAATTTGCTTTACATCCAAACATCAACTGTGTTTCCTTGAGAAAATAGTGCACACCTAAAGGAAGCAATGTAGGCTCAGCTGGGAAACCACAGAAGAGATAGAAGAGATAATGAAGTTCCCCTGTCAGCTGGCAGCTGTTTTTGCTCAAGAGAAACCCACAGGGAGAATTCGCTCCCACTGAGAGAGCATCCCTGCAGAGTAAACGGGCTACTGAGTACTGTACAAGCAAATGTGATTTGCTTCCGTTTGTACCATCCTGGGGAATAAGTTCCTTGTGGCAACATGTCACAGATAGAGAGAATGGTGCCCTAAATCCTGCTGTTCTTCTGTCAATATAAAAGGTCTCCTTTATTTTAATTCAGAGCTTTTTGGCAGCCCACTAGCTCCTACAAATACGGCTTGCTGTTCCAAGCTGGGTGCTGTACCTTTATTTAGTAATTGTTTTTAATTGTGCTTTTAATTTAATTCTGTTTGGGGAGTTCATCTTGTGTTGTGTTTTAATGTTATTCTTCCTTGAGTCTCATTTTTGTGAGAAAGGCAAAATATAAATCCAATACATAAAAATACATAGATACTTGAACAAAAGGAAAAAAAATCTTAATTTGAACATTTCCATTCCAGAGTATTTTATACCCAACATTTTGCCTTTTGCCGCTATCACAATGTGTCAGTGCTTCATAGATCAGTTCTTTTATTTGTTTTACATGGGCAGCTAAAGATTAAATCTGGGCTGGAAATAAGGCAGCGCTCCAGATGTTGTCTGACTGCCAGGTCCAGTATTCATTGACATTGGCTCTGCTGAAGAAGGTTGATGGCGGCTGCAACAGCTGGAGGATCCATGTGATCCCGATGCATGGATTAAACTGGAATATATTTAAGTACCAAACAGCTTTAAAGGAGTGCAAAAGGGCTAAAAGAATTTCATTGCAACATGACGGTGTCTCCGGTAGTGCAGTGGGTGAAACCCTTGTGCTGGCAGGACTGATGACATGAAGGTTGTGTTGCTGACCTGAAGGTTACTGGTTCGAATCCAACCCGGGGAGAGCGCAGAGTAGCTCCCTCTATCAGTCCCATGTGGGGACATGAGAGAAGCCTCCCACAAGGATGCTAAAAACATAAGAACATCCGGGTATCCCCTGGGCAACATTCTTGCAGACGGCCAATTCTTTCACACCAGAAGCGACTTGCAGTTTTCTCAAGCCCCTCCTGACATTAAAAAATGCAACATGATGCTACATGCAATTGGGTTGCAGGCTCTTCCCACCTCTGTGACTGTCCTTTCTAGTTAAAGTTCCATGGAACATTATACAAGGAACTGTATAAGTGTATAAAACACATCTTTGATTGGTCCAAGAATGTAACCTACTCACCACTCAGAACAGAGGTATATGTTGGTTTGATTGTACTTTCCCCAAATGGAGACTGGTTGGTGCTTCTTCTGGTTCCATCCAATGCCTGCTGAAGACTCTGAAGCTGCAGCTCATTTAGATGTCGGTGCTGTGATTCTGTCACCATGGCTGCATTTGTGGGGCCAAGACTGGCTAACTGCTCGGGAGACAGCTCCTAGACAAATAAGACAGGGTGCTTTCATAAATATTCATATTCTACTCTATCTCCCCGAGGGGACTCAGAGCGGATTACAACATACACAGATAGGCAAACATTCAATGCCTGAATACACTGGAAAAGTCAAGATTCTATTCTGGCTGACTTCCTTCCCTGTGCCTTTCATTATATTCAGGGATGGCGCAAACATATCCAAAAACAAAGAGAAAGGCAAGAAAAGAAGTGCTCCATCATGTGTTCTAAATAAATGTATCTATTTCTGCTGCCATTTATTTAAAACAAAGCAAATGTAATTGGGGAGGGGGGGTTAAACTGAATCAACCACATACTTACTTTGAACATTTCATCAGGGATACATTTTATTGCTCTGGGGTGGAAATAAGGCATCAATTCTTTATCAACAGCTTTTAATTCTGTGTCATTTAAACCCGCTGGAAAAGGAGAGAGAAATTGAGAGAGAGAGAGAGAGAGAGAGAGAGAGAGAGAGAGAGAGAGAGAGAGAGAGAGAGAGAGAGAGATATGAGAGATCAGAAGAGCATTGGCACATTAATTGGGAGACATTTGGGGCTGATGCACATTTCCGAGCCAACTCTAGCTCTAACTGATCAATATTTGATTGTAAAATGTTTTCAGTCGCCGCTGGGAAATCATGTCTTTAAGACAACAAGGAGAACCACCAGAATTAAATGGGTATTTGATGTGAAGCAACTAAAATGCACTTTATTAATCCAGTGTTTGCTTTCCTTTGATCCCATTTCAAAGATGCCATTTCCCTTTCCTGCTCCCATCCCTTCAATGTCCCTGGGAAATAACTGGCACCTTGTTTGCACAGGAACATCACCAGTTACATGCAGAAATCAGTATTTTGATCCATCATGTTATCTCTTAGATTGACTGATGACACACAATCCAGGACAACATTAAGCAGATGTAATTTTAGGTGCATCTACACTACAGACTTAATGGAATTTGAAACCACCTGGGAGTTCTAATTTTACAAGCTTTTTAGCCTTCTTTGCCAAAGAGTGCTGGGGCCTCACCAAATTACTTCACTTCACTTTATTTCTTAATCCCAGGATTCCATAGCATTAAACAAGAGCAGTTCAAGTGGTGTCAGACTCCAATAATTCTACAATGTAGATCAGGCTTAAGCAGCTGAGGGGAAAAAGGAAAGGGCCTTTGGATGTTAGGAATTGTGGGAGTTGAAGTCCAAAACACCTGGAGGGCCGCAGTTTGCCCATGCCTGTCATAGAGGCACACTGGAGGGCCTAAAGAACTGATTCTTTTTAAAACCCTTAATATTTAATTCTATTTTAATATTTGTATATTTTTAGGTTTCAAATTGTATTGTATTGGTTTTATTGTACGCTGCTTTGAGTCTTTTTTTAGAGACAAAAAGCAGAGTATAAATATGATAACAATTCCTATAGAGAAGATGTTAATCAAATCCACAAATAATCAAACCTGCAAAAGCCAAACCCACAAACATGGAGGACCGACTGTAAGTTTACCAATATCCTAGTTATTCTCGCAGTATTCTTAACATCCAGAGGTCACATTGAAGGATTAACAAATAGTCCATTAGGCAATTGAACAAAGGTTCAATTAAGAGCATACTCCAGGGATAGAAGAGGGAATAGTGGTATTCTGACAGAGAAAAACCATTGTGATGGATGCTGCCTTACCTGCGATGGTACCAATCTCCTGCAGGATAGATTTATCCCAGGTTGCAGCGATCCCGAATACAGACTCTGCTTTCTTTTTAAAACTTTCCAGGACAATTGAGCTACACAACAAAGAGCCAATTCTTGCAACGACAGCACTGTGAAAAGGGGAAAATATTCACATCCTGCCTTGACTGACACAGTTTAAAGATGAAGATGAAATAACTTCAGAACACAAATGGGGTATAAGAATATCTGTTTCCCAAAGCTTTTCTGAGCATATATATATCAGCCTCTGAAGTCTTCCATCTTCTCTTGTGAGTGTGGAGAGAGGCGCCAGAGATAATTCATACAACAGAAAGGGCACATGCGTCTGCTGGGTCCTGGCAGAGCTGCGGCTTCTATTTATATTATTTTATGCTATTTCATAATTTGGGGTCCAATTTCTCAATATCAATCTTCTCTGCCAAAGAGGGCTGGTGTCTCACAAAACCACAAATCCAAGGATTCTGCAGGATTCGGCATCGGCAGTTCAAGTGGAGTCAAACTGCATTAATTCAAATGTGTAGATTACCCCTATGAAAATCTCATACCTGAATTCATTCGCATTTATGGCTGCAATCTCTGTAGAATTCAGGGCACACAGGCTGGCACCCAGTCCTGCCAAATCAAAGCTTTTCAAAGTGGACATCTCTTGTCCAGAGTCTTCCAGAAAGCCATGTAAAATGGACTGGGTCTGGGGAAAAGAATCATCCAACAACAATGTAACTGTTTTTAATTAGTTAAGAAAAAAACACGATTCTAGATCAAATGAGAAGTTATATATGAACATGATTTTTCTGGAACTTCTAATCAGGAACATATCTTGGGATATTTTTCACGTTACAAAAACGATGCATTGGATGTAATGGAAAAAGTAATGCACTACAAGTAATACTTTAAACTGTTAACCAATTGCTTTGTGGTAATGCCCTTCCTAACTAAGAAATGAGTATTATTATTATTTGAAACATAACAAGATGAGTCCACAGCAGACACTCTGCTGGCTGTTGTATTGGATCACACGTCGGACACTTCCCAAGTGTCTAGGACTATGTGATGTATCGGCGAATAATGCGTGCAGATCCCAGTAAGGTGGCCTTCTGCAGCTGGCAGATGGTAATTTTGTTAGCGCCGATTGTGTTGTTGTTGTTGTTGTTATTATTATTATTATTTTATTATGACACAGCAAACAAAATAGATATGCTGGATTTCATATCACAAAATCACAAGTTGAACACTTCCCAAGTGTCTAGGACTATGTGATATATTTTCGGATGATGCGTGCAGATCCCAGTAGGGTGGCCTTTTGCAGTTGGCAGATCATGATTTTGTCAATGTCTATTGTTTCCAAACGCTGCCTGAGATCTTTTGGCACGGCACCCAGTGTGCCAATCACCACCGGGACCACCTGCACTGGTTTCTGCCAGAGTCTTTGAAGTTCAATCTTGAGGTCCTGATAGCGGCTGAGTTTTTCCTGTTGTTTTTCATCAATGTGACTGTCACCTGGGATGGCAACATCAATGATCCAAACCTTTTTCTTTTCCACAACTGTGATGTCTGGTGTGTTGTGTTCCAGAACTTTGTCAGTCTGGATTCGGAAGTCCCACAGTATCTTTGCGTGCTCATTTTCCAATACTTTTGCAGGTTTGTGATCCCACCAGTTCTTTCCTGCTGGGAGGTGGTACTTGAGGCATAAGTTCCAATGAATCATTTGGGCCACATAGTTGTGCCTCTGTTTGTAGTCTGTCTGTGCGATTTTCTTACTGCAGCTGAGGATGTGATCAATGGTTTCGTCGGTTTCCTTGCACAGTCTGCATTTTGTGTCAACAGCTGATTTTTTTTATCTTGGCCTGAATTGCCTTTGTTCTGATGGTTTGCTCCTGGGCTGCAAGGATCAGGCCTTCTGTCTCCTTCTTCAGGGTCCCATTCGTGAGCCAGAGCCAGGTCTTCTCCTTATCAGCTTTTCCTTCAATTTTGTCAAGGAACTTTCCATGCAATGTTTTGTTATTTTTTGTTGTTGTTGTTGTTATTATTATTATTATTATTATTATTATTATTATTATTATAGATAGCTATTATAATAATAATAATAATAATAATAATAATAATAATAATAATAATAAAACTTTATTTATACCCCGCCACCATCTCCCCAATGGGGACTCAGGGCGGCTTACATGGGGCCACGCCCAAAACAATACAATGTAAACAGCATATAAAAGCTAGGTCTTAACTTTCCTATACAGCAGGTAGGGGCAAACCTCGGCCCTCCAGGTGTTTTGGACTTCACCTGGAGGGCCGAAATGTGCCCATGCCCGATCCGACCTCCCATTGAAAAATGGGAGGACCACCTAAAGTTCCTTGCATCCAACCCCTGATCCACTTACCTGTGAAGGGTTCCATTCTGTCTGCTCACTAAGGGCAGCGATAGTATCAATTGAACTTAGATTGAGAGCTCCAATTTCAGTCTCATTTAATGTGGTGGCAATCCGCCCAAGAGAAACTATGTGATAATTCTGCCAGCTTGTTAATGGGCCCCAGACCTTTAAAAAAAACAATCATGAAATTAAGGATGAAATTAACGTTAGCTTATACAGAAACACACATGTTACCATCTGGAAAGTATGAATGGGACTGCATCCCATATTTCTTGTACCTATAGAAGTACAGTAGAGTCTCACTTATTTATTTATTTATTTATTTATTTATTTCCAATATTTCTACCCTGCCCTTCTCCCCGAGGGGACTCAGGGCGGCTTACACAACTGGTAGGATCACTACCAGTACATCATAATACAATAAAATAAGAATAAAACAGTTAAAATAATTAAATAACATAGTAAATACAATATATAAAAAAATTTAACACAATGCAACACCAAATATATATACCAATCATCCATCAGACCTTGTGCAAAAGCCTTAATCCAATCCATGTCAATGCTAACTGAGTTCATTCATTATCCAACATAACTTATCCAACATAAACGGGCCGGCAGAATGTTGGATAAGCGAATATGTTGGATAATAAGGAGGGATTAAGGAAAAGCCTATTAAACATCAAATTAGGTTATGATTTTACAAATTAAGCACCAAAACTTCATGTTATATAACAAATCTGACAGAAAAAGTAGTTCAATACACAGTAATGCTATGTAGTAATTACTGTATTTACAAATTTAGCACCAAAATATCATGATGTATTGAAAACATTGACTACAAAATGTGTTGGATAATCCAGAACGTTGGATAAGCGAGTGTTGGATGAATGAGACTCTACTGTACCACTCATTTGGGCATCAGATTGTCTTGGGTGTTTATGTGTTGAGTACCTTTCTACCAACACTGAGACTCTACAACTCACCTACCTTCATCTAGGATTAGGGGTAAAGTTTAAAATGGCAAAGAGGGGTGCAACCTCTGACTTTTTGAAATGAAGCCTGTTTCAAATTATTTCAGAGCCATGGCTGTGCCTTGTGTTTTGAGCTTAGTCGTGTAGCTCTGCTAAAAATACCTGCTAGTTGAAGGATTACGCGTGGTTTAGCACATTACAGAAATAAGTATGTATCTGCCAGATGAGCACAGTTGGCGGATGTTTAATCTTTATAGTAATTTCTCTAGGATGAAGATTTCCCTCTCGGTGGAATGTTTAGAAAAGAAAATAGGAGCCGTTCCCAGGCTCATGACAGCAAAGCAACCGATCAATCTTGCTATTATAGACCAAAGCAGCCTAATTTTGTTCTATTATCGCAGTGTTTGATCCTTGAGGAGAACAGCAGCAGCCGTTGTCAGAAGTGGGCTTTTTTATTGGAATGGGAAAACGCATGGGCAAACTTTGGCCCTCCAGGTGTTTTGGACTTCCACAATTCCTAACAGCCTTAAGCCCCTTCCTTTTCTCTCTCAGCCGCTTAAATTGAAGTCCAAAACACCTGGAGGGCCAAAGTTTGCCCATGCCTGCTGTATAAGTGCACCCCATATGCTTTTTATTCTCTGCTAAATTGTCTCGCTCTATTGTAAATTGGGTTCTCTCGTGTACACATTTAAAGAAGTTCCTAGGAATCTAGATTTCACCTTTCTCCCCCAAAACCCAGCCCCTATAGATACCTGCTTAGCTTTCTCTTTTAGCACAGTAAGCTGTGATGCACTCAAACTGCCCACGGAGCCAAGGAGTTCCACAGTCTTATTGAAAGTGCCTGGATCCATGCAAAACAATTCCTGATCTGACCAAAACTTATTTGCTTCTGACAGTTTCATAATCTCATCTGAGGAAGGTGCTGCAACCTCTGCACAACCTAGAATGGAAGAAAATAGGATTTATTTCTGAATCGCTTACATAAGCAACATGGCATTATTATTGTGATGTAATGGGTACCATTTCTTTGTCGTTATGGAAGGGGAGCCATTTCTAAAGAACTATTTTATTATCTGCAGCTGTTGCACAAACATCTAACCCCTGATGTGATACTCTGTATTTTCTCTCTTTTTTTTTTGGTCCAATTAAAGAAAATGTAATAGAAAAGACAAAATTCTTGGCAAATTTGTCAGCCATTTATTGACTTTTCTTTTCAAAAACCCAATGTTAACTAGTTACTTGTTCAAATTGCAAAAAAATTGCAAATAATTATCTTGAAAGCCAACAATCCATGATGTAATCAAACGTGATCAAGCAAGTGTGAAATATCAAGAAAAATCAGCCAAGTATTTGTTAATTACTTTCTTATTATATTTATTCTATCAGGTAGAAGGAGAAGGCACTTTATTTTAATTTGCTGCTGGCAGACTAAAATAATTTGGCTTGCTTTAGGTCCTCCCTACATTTTGAAGTGAAAGGGTGGAAGCATTTGCTGCTTTGTGTGAAATGGGGGAAGCAGGCTTGTTCAACTGTTCCTGAACATGTAAAACCTTAGTGTTATGGTTGAGCCTTCTGGCTCCGATACTAGGAGACGAGGTCGTAAGACTCCTCGAGAGTCAGACTCTTTTGAGGAGCGTGAAAGGAAACGGCTCCGGGACTTATTTGCAGAACCAACAGACGAAGACTCCTTTGAGGGTTTTACCGAGGGAATGGAGGAAGAGATGGTTAGCTCAGAGGAGGATGACATGGAATGGACTCGTGTGAGGGAGGATTTGGGTGTTACTGGCAATGATAGCATGGGAGGCGACTGGCGGGTTGCAGGATCGGACCCGTGGACGGGCTGGAGGGATGGAACGGGATCCACAGCTGGGGATGCTGTGGGGCGTAGTCAAAGGTGTTTTAGTTCTAATGAGGATGATGATGAAGAGGCACCTGGAATTAGGATAGCAGCTGACAGCGATGAGGAGTTATGAACTGGCATAAAATGGGGTCTAGAATCAATGGCTAATTGCGTTGGGCAAGGTAATCTGGACGAACGCTTGGGCTCTTGTTGGGGAACTTCCTGAAGACGGGTGTGATTCGTTTGCTGGATACCTTGGACCTCCGTCGTCTTTTTGACGGACATTATTTGCCAACTCTGGATTGACACTGGACTGACTGACTGACTACGACTCTGGACTAACCCTTCTGTGGCTATCGGTGGAACTTGTGGAACCTTAGATGTCTGCGTTTGGCTTTCGACCTCGGACCGGATTGGGACCCCGCTGACCGTCGTTACCCTGATTGATGTGCCTGGACCTGGTTTTCGCCCGTTGCACGGAGGAGCAACAGCCCGAGTTACTTCTGTAGCTCTTGAGTAGCAGAGGGGAATCTGCTGCTGGGTTTTGTGTTCATTTTGACCTTTTGTTAACCAGTTTTTGTTTGTTTAATTGCCAGGCTGAAGTAAGCACCTTTGATTTAACCCGGATTAAACTTCTGTTTAATCCGGTTTATTCTTTTGAACTGTTTAAACTCAAACGAAGCTATTTTTGTTACTTTTCATACTGAAGACAAGTGTTTGCCTAGTCTTTTGTTTCCTACGGGCAATTTTTAGTTCTGTAACCTCAATAAACTGTGTTGTATTCTATTTGGAGGCGTTCTGTCTATGACACTTAGATAATTTCTTTTTGCAGTTCTGCCTACAGGTCCCAGCAACCTTGGATTTGACCATCCTTTGAAATAAAATAGAATCACAGCTGCTGCTGCAAAGCTGGGCTCTCTCCACAAAACAAATTACAGCAAGGATGTACCAAACAGATTTGTGATCGGAACGGAAGCCAAAGGAAGGATTTATCTCAATCAGAGCCATGCAGAAAGCAGCAGAACACCCTAACAAGATTTCATCAAACAAGGGAGAGATAAGACACACACGCAAAAGTCTTATCTTCTTCCCGAAGAATCCCTTCAAAACAAAATAGCTCAATGGTTTTACAAACAAAAGAAGAGGTGGTTATATGCCTGTGTAGAAGGGCCCTTAGCTAGATGAACCAAATGTTAAGGCGGGGTTTTTTTTGTTCCTGTAAGTTCCAGAACACATGAAATGAACTTCATAACCAACAGCGCAATCTAAACATCTTTGTGCAGAAAGAAGTCATGCTTTTGCTCAGTGAGCATCCTCCAAGGGCCAGTGGGTCCAGCATTATTCCAGCTTCAATCATGTAAAGCAAAACAAAGTTCCATGCATTTCTATTCCTTATGAAGCAAGCCAACTCTTTTAGCAGTTGAAGCCCATGAACGCAGTAGTTACTGGAAACACACCGAGTGATAATATTTTAAGTAACAGCACAGACAGTTTATGAAGGGCACAATGTCACAATGCTAATGTGACAATGGATTAAGGAGAAATAATCTGTAGGCTCAAATTTACACAGACTTTCTCTTTTACAAAGAAAAAAACCCAAAGTTAAATTAAATCAATCAAAATAGTGATGCACAGTATATTCTTAATGTTATGCTTGGCAGGCACATTATAAGCCAAACAAATGTGACCTGCAACATAGTGTTGTCGTATGGAGTGACCTTGATCTGAATTTCAGTCCATTTGTGACCCTATACTTTGATATATCGCTCCCTATGTCAGTCAGCATTCTAGGTCCATTAAAATACATTAACTGGTTGGGTTTGGGTCCCCTGCTCCCTTAGGTCCTCCATTAAGACTCCATAAACAAGAGTAGTCAGAGCCTGAACATCAGAAACAAGAAGGCAATACTTATAAAATGAAAGAAGCAGCACATACTGCTTCTGTAACAGTTGTGTAGGAAACAGCTGAATCAACATACACTGATGTGTGACAAAGGATTAAGTGGGAAAATAATCTGTTGGTTCACATTTACATACTTTCTGTTTGGCTTGTTCTTTTAAGCAGGGAACACAACAAATTAAAATAAAAAAACTGTTGTTACCCTCTGAGGTTTTTTCCTAGCATAGATTTCAGCAGATATTTGGAAAGTTCACAATCAGACTTATTTCAAAGAGCAAAGACTTCAACCAAAAGACCAAAACTACATTTTAGTTTTTGATTGTCTCAAAACACATTTAAGTTCAGCAAGATGAAGAAAGAAGTTAGCTGGACTACAGCACAAAGGCAACAAAGAATTACTCACCAAAGGTTCCGTTTGGCGCACTAAATGGGATGCTAGAGTTGCGAACCCATTCAAAATAAGCCAACAAGAGCTCTTCAGACGGAGGAACTGGTCCAGATTTCTTTGATGCGATATCTGATATGAAACCAGGAAACTTTTGTGGGGTGGAGGAGGGATAAAATGTGATTATTTAAAGAGAATTATTGCTTTGATAAAAGGAGGTTCAGAAGTAATAAGATAAAATAAGACAAACTGTGTTTTAGTTTTATTGATAGAATAAAGCTGAGGTAGTGCATTCCCTGTAAATAATTTATATGTAGTGATATCCAAATTTCAGTGCTGTTTAAGAGATTCCCCACTTCTCCTTCCATCATACCGTTTAATTTCATTTTTAAAAGGAAGGAAGGGAAAATGAAATGGAGAATACTGGAAAAGTTTGAATAGAATTTTGAATAATGCAACACTGCATCATTTTGTTGCAATTCTCACTTAGAATTAATAAAATAGTTGCCATACTCTTGCCTTGGGAGAAAGACGGGATATAAATAAATTAAATAATATCAATTTAAGTAGAAATACTAACTACAGAAATACCTTTTCCACAAGGATGCTCAAATCAGTCTTTGTCAAAAGAGCTATAAATGGACCAATGTCTTGTGTTGTCTCAGTCGTCCAGTTTCTCGGAGAACTGAAAAAAATGTTTTGGAATACTATCTGAGTGAAGTAGTCCTAGAACAATGTTCAAATGCCATAAGGCTCAAATAAATTATGATGTACATATTAAATTCAAATGTTGGAACAACAAATACAAGTTCCAGTAACTATTATCTCAGTGCTTTCCAACCATTTCATATTGGCGACACACTTTTTAAAAATGCATCTTTCTGCAACACGGTAATTCAGTTTTACTGGCAAACCAAAAGTTAAACTCAACCCGTTATAAGAGATATGGGCACATATATAAACTGTAATATCAAAATGTATGGGACACAACATCTCTCGTGAAAACCTTTCATTTATATTTTTAAAAGGATATATTGCTTATTTCACATAGTCAGAGGTTTCTCATATTCTCGCAACACACCTACCTACACACTACCACCAATACGTGAACGTGTTGCAAGCTGCAACACACCGTTTGGAAGGCTCTGCTTTATCTGAAACACTTGGGAACAGAAGCGTGTTGGATTTCAGATTTATTTATTTTGGAAAACTGTATTTGCATGCAATATCTGCTTATTGCCACACAACTAAAGGCTGATGGGACAAAGTCCAGAAAGACATACGCTGACATTTGTTCTCTTTGATTATTGTTATAAATTTAAGGAGAAATTGCTATGAAGACAGTGGTAGATTGTTTTTTCTCCCACTACATTGAGTTTTGACCCACACAGATTATTCTCTTACCCATACAAATCAATGATCCAGCGTTTAATGTCCATCTCCTGTTCATGGCTGAGATGCTGGCATTGTCCAAACTGTTGAAGGGCTGTGGCCATTGTCTCCAATGATCCCACACAAATTAATGCTGGGGATAAATGGCAGATGAGGTTGCCAATCAAGTCAAGGTCATATTCATCAACGATGGAGCCATTCTGAAATAAAGGAGGCAAGAGTTAATGTGTGAATGACTGTAGAGCTTGGAAAAGTCAATGGCCAAGCTGGTTTTGGGGATGGGAAGTTCTCTCAAGCCACATGTTTCTGTAGAAAAGGAAGGATTTTATAGTCTGTGGTTATCCTGGAATAACTGTGCCACTTTCTATAGATGTCTACAGCATTGAAGCAGTTAATGTGGTGTAAACTACTACACTTCTGCAGTGTGGATACAACCTGTGTCTCCTCGTGAGGTGGCTAAGACTCTAACATGGCCCACAATAACCAGCTTCATTTTCTGATGGGTCTATGGACTGTAATAAATGTTGTTGTATAACCAAGCTTCATTTGTGGCCTTTGCATACTTTATAATACAATCCCACCTTCCTCAACCTTGTGTCCTCTAGCTGTGCTGGCCCCAAACCCAAATGTATATATCTTTTAACAAAATAAAAATATTTCTACCAGGCAGTTATGGACTTTTTGCAGAATTGCATTTTTCTTCTGCTCATTTAAAACGAGACGATCAAGTTCAATCTTCCTTAGGCTGGTTATGAAAGGGACACAGAGCGATCCTGTAATGGCTTCCAGATACTCAGGACTAGAGGAAAGATTTATGACAACAATTTAGTGCAGAAAAACGGAGACCCGTTCAAAATGCAGCAGCTGTAACGTATGGGAAAGGGGACAATTTCACCCCTAGTCCCTTTCTGCAATTTGGAGATAGTATTATTAATGTCTGTCCGGGGTTGTTGCAAAAACGGTAATAAAATAATGTATGTGGAGCATTCTGAATACGTCAGATATTCTATACTAGGCAAGGGTAAACTTCGTCCCTTCAGGTGTTTTGGACTTCAACTCCCACCATTCCTAGCAGCCTCAGGCCCTTTCCTTTTCCCCCTCAGCCGCTTAAGCGGCTGAGGGGGAAAAGGAAGGGGCCTGAGGCTGTTAGGAATGGTGGGAGTTGAAGTCCAAAACACCTGGAGGGCCCAAGTTTACCCATGCATGTTCTATACAGTTGTGCATTAACATTATTCAGTTCAAGTGCATGCATTCTTGATTACTAAAACATTTTTTCCTAAAAATAATGGAACAAATGTAAGAAAATTAACTGGAAAAAAACTGGCATTCTGGGGGTCTATCATATTTCATTTTCAGACGTCTATTAAAGCTTTTGAATTAAAAAATTAAGTATAAAATTAAATTAAAAAGAATAACTTACGGAAGCAGAGCTAACAAGTAGGGAGGTGTGGATATATTAGAGATCGTCCAGTATTTCCAAGCCATACAACTGATCTGCAAATAAGGTACAGTAGAGTCTCGCTTATCCAAGCCTCTGGATAATCCAAGGCATTTTTGTAGTCAATGTTTTCAATATATCGTGATATTTTGGTGCTAAATTCGTAAATACAGTAATTACAACATAACATTACTGTGTAATGAACTACTTTTTCTGTCAAATTTGTTGTATAACATGATGTTTTGGTGCTTAATTTGTAAAATCATAACTTAATTTGATGTTTAATAGGCTTTTTCTTAATCCCTCCTTATTATCCAAGATATTCGCTTATCCAAGCTTCTGTCGGCCCGTTTAGCTTGGATAAGTGAGACTCTACTGTAGTTAAAAATCATTGAATTCAACCAGTTACTCCCACCCTCTCTTAAATACAAGAAGGAACAACATATTTTAAGGGGAAAAGAAATAAAGGAAATGTGGAGGGTTCTTTATGTTGTGTTGTCAAAGGAAAGGGCCTGAGACTGTTAGGAATTGTGGGAGTCCAAAACACCTGAAGGGCCAAAGTTTGCCCATGCCTGGCATATACCCATTCCTACATAATTTCCACCGTGAAAATGTCAAGAGTCAACATCCCAGACATGACCTCTTGCAAGCAAAATAAAAGAAACACACGATGCCATTTGGTCTGTTACCTGATATGGTGAAAGCAAGTGGAGATTCTTTTCAAAATATTTGAAAACATTGACAAAGGTGATTGGACTCATTCTGTCAATTTGCCAGCATGTTATTCCTTTCACCATTTGGTCGATGCTGAATTGAAGAAGATGGAGGAGGAGAAGGGAAGTTATGTTGTAAACATTTACAGGATTAACACCCAACATTAAAAATAACTTTTTTTCTCCAGGTGTTTTTGACTTCAGCTCCCATAAGCTTCAACCAGCTTGACCAATCAGGAATTTTGGGAGCGGAAGTCTTAAAACTCAGGGAGGAACAAAGGTCAGGAACCCATCAGATGTCAGGCATTGCTTTATGTGGGTAAATTTTGAGCATCTGAACCACCATTAAAAGAACAAGTTATGGATGCTGGTCCTGTGCTTCTTGGTTTGCTATTCAACCATAAAACAAATATTAAAACAGGCTTAGCACAATGGGTTAAACCACTGTGCTGCAGAAAAGTCCTACCGATCAAAAGGTTGGCACCCATTGCCACCCCTAGCTCACCTGCCCACCTAGCAGGACAAAAGCATAACTGCAAGTAGATATATAGGTACTGCTTCTAGACAGAAGGAAATAAAGTGCCCTTAAGGACATCGATCAGAAGGAAAGCTCCTTGGCATAGAAGATGGAGCGACAGCACCCCTCCAAGATACTAGAAATAAGATGGGAAAACTGCCTTTATTTCTGTTTGTGTTGTCTGTCCTGTTAATTGTATAATCGGCATTGAATGTTTGCTGTATGTGTGTTTTGTAAGCCACTCTGAGTCCCCTTCGGGGTGAGAAGAGCGGGGTATAAATACTATAAATAAATAATTAAAATGTGCAGCATTCAATGTCAAATCATCACACCTACCTTAAGAGCTCAGAAAGAGGTGTCTTCTTTGATAATAATTCATACAGGAATAAGGCCTGAAATGAAATCAATATAAATAAATAAAATACTTAATATCTATCTCACATATAGTAGTCTGCCTGTGTAGGTACGCATATACTACACACAAGTATGAATTCTACCACAAAATGGGACTATGCCCCTTTTCAGGGTTCCCATCTCATTTCCTCCACCTTCCAGATGATATTTCAAAATCGGCACTTCTTGATTGTCAGGACAGGTTAATGCGTTTGTTCTTTTTGTTGAATCCTCTTTCTGTTTTTTTACATAAACTTATGTATTTCTGCATGGCAAGGAGAGCCATATTCAGCCTATAGCATATCTCTGCATGTTGTTTTCTCCCTTTGTGGTTCATGTCCTCTCCCCTGTGCACTGACAATTTGTTGGAAACAACCACTATATCAGGCATGGGCAAACTTTGGCCCTCCAAGTGTTTTGGACTTCAACTCCCACAATTCCTAACAACTTTTCTACTGGCTGTAAAGAATGCTTTCCCATGCCTGCACTATAGCAAGGCTAAATGAGATAACTATTAATATTATCAGACTGCTTCCCTCCCCACGTCCCCTTTTCATAGGATTGCCAGATTCAAAATAAGAGAGGGCTCGTATAGCTTCGATGACTGTGACAAAGGAAGTTTAGCAGGTATTATCTGTTGCACCACCAATGCTGCTGAAATTCCTTTATCTACCCAACAAATTTTGTGATTCTGTGACTCTCCTATCCACCGTGTCAACAAAATGTGAGATAAGAAGGTCCAGCCAGACATTATTTACCTGACTCGGCCTCAGTTCCCTTTCTTTCACTAGGGAAGAGTTGAATCCCTCTCCCGTCCACAAATCAAAAAGCGACAGCTCCTTAAAAAAGGGTCCTTGCATATCTGCAAACACGGATGATAGTTCTGTGGATGCAATAATCTATAGGAGGGAAGAACACCATAGTGTTATCATCTATCTATCCATCCATCCATCCCTGCATATCTGGATTTGCCTGAAAACACTGAATTTGTGCAAAGGTCAAAGTCAGCAGTGATTAACAGACTTATTTGGAAATACATTTGATTGAACTCAGTGGGACTAATTGAGAACAAAGTGTGAGAAATATGAACTGTTAAAGATTTGAGAACCTCTATCCATGAAGTTCCAGATCCACCTCAGAAATGCATTTTAAAAAGGATCTTACAGAGCACAGGGTTCCTACAAGCTTCCTACATCTAAGCTAGGATGTTTTCTCATTTGTGAAGTCCATGAGATGGGACAGAAAGGGCAGGCATTAGGGACGGGACCTTTTCCATCTCATGGGCTAAATTCGATGTCAGGAATATCCTTGAGAAGATGATTCTAAAGGGGGGAAAGCAAAATGACGCAATCTCAAATACCCATCTGTAAGGATGTTATGAGTTAACAGAAATTATTATTAATATGATTTTATTTGTTTGTTAAAAAAAAAAAAGAAGGAGTTATATATTAACGAAGGCAGGCCTCGCATAGAAGCCAGCTGGAAACAGTATACAACAGGTTGCCATAGCAACATAGGCTTTCTTTGGAGGAGAAGGGGGCGTGGCTTAGTTGGCAGTTAAAGCTTAAACCCTTTTTTAAAAAGTTAGTTGCTGTTCGACTTTTGAGGAAGTGAGGGGGCTGTTTGAATCAGCTGAAGAGAGGTTGCTCTTTGACAGCTTAGAAAAGCTGGGAAATTGAGGCTTGTTCACACAAGCAGACGGCAGCTTATTGTCATTCAGGGAAAGGCTGAGGATATAAGCTGACCGGGAGTTTAGTCTAGAGGGAGTCAGTCAAAAAATAAATAAATAAATAAAAAGATCAATCCACGGCTTGATTGTTAAAGTGATAGTTTGATCTCTGTTCTTTGAAGAGTTGTTTAAGAAGTATTCATACAAATAAGACTGCACTGTAACTCAAGATCCTGAAACGTCTATATATTGCAACCACAAGCTTATGTACAAATAAACTTGAACTTCGTTGTTGTTCATAAAGATCAGTCTCCTTGCCTCACTCTGCACCTGGGGGAAAGCCATTACCATTTACCATTTACCATTTACGTTTAAAGACATTACCTCACGTTGGTGGCAGTTACTGTACCTTATTATATAAGTTACCATATTTACTCATATAAATTCCTCAGTTCTGTTATCCTTCCTTATCCTCCAATTCCTCCTGATATATATACTCCCTCCAGACATATTTTCCCTCCATATTTTAAGGACCGTTCACATCATCTATTTCAGGTTAAAGTTCTTATGATCAGTAAATAAGCTTTGCAAGAAGCATTTCAATCTGGAGGGAGGAGGCTGCAGAAAAGGTGGGAAGAGGTTCAGACACTGAGAAATCTCCAGACAGATGGATTGGGATTTCGGAATCCTCACTTACCTTGCGGAGGATGCCTTGGCGCTGGGCTGGAGATAAATCGGAAGCACGTTCAGCTAATGCTCCTCTGATTAACTGAGACAGCTCTTTGGGGCTCATACTGTGGAAAGACTGAGTGCTTATCCCGGTCACCAAAGCACCCATCTGGCTGATATTATGAAGTGAGAGTATCTACATGCGAGCAGGAGAAATATAAGATAGGAATAGCATTTGAGCAGCAAATG
The DNA here is from genome assembly GCF_035594765.1 of Anolis carolinensis. Classification (NCBI taxonomy): domain Eukaryota; kingdom Metazoa; phylum Chordata; class Lepidosauria; order Squamata; family Anolidae; genus Anolis; species Anolis carolinensis. The sequence goes on from NW_026943824.1 coordinate 8,673,581, forward strand.
GCTGAAGTGTCAGACAATAACACTTTTGTCCGATACTCATTTCGAGGTGTCTTTAGCCCCTTCCCTGAACCCTCTATTTTTCCCCATCTATATTCAGAGTCTATGGGTGGTTTCCATGCTGGATTTCAGTCTGATCAATGCAACGTGTTCAAACTGTTTCACAGAGCATGTGTTGTATCTGGAATAGTTGCTTCCCACTTCAAACTAAAACAGTCAGATGTGTTTATGTGTATCATAAATAAAAGACTTCTGGAATACTTGTGTTCCATTATGTTTTTGTTTGTTTGTTAATGCAAGATAGAAAGCAAAGTCATTCTAAACACACACACACACACATACATATATCAAGATGATATAGTTAATAATATGATTCCACTGCAAATGCAAGAAAACCACAGTATGTTGTTAAACCTATCTGTGCAAATGTCCTGAATCCAGCCCCTTAGAGTTTGCAACCTATAATAGTCGCCTCGAGCAGTCATTCATGATTGCAGAGCTACTCTGAGGCTTTTTGCAATCCACATTTTGGAGGAATTACAGTGTTCAAAGCTAGATTTGTAGTTCCAAAACCTGCTTTTTATTTTGAATGGTTTTATTTGTAGTATTAATATCCAGCTTTTTCTCAAAGGAGTTCTGCACAGGAACCCTTTATATGTGTTTAGGCTTATAGAGAATGAATGGCCCAAGGTCACCTAGTACCTAAAGCACACTGCCTAATCTCTCCTGGAAAAGTTACTTTTTTTACTAGAGCTTCTGAAACCCCCTAGCTAAAGCCAGAATGTGATTGGGATCCTAAATCTCTCCCAATTATTCAGCCTGTTAACTTTGTTTTGTAAAATCAATCATATATAGAAAGCTGAAACAATATGATTTACTTCAGAACCTATATGGAACCAACTTGCTTCACATTTTGCAGATTTGGTTGAAATGGGATTATGGAACTGATACATTCGTTTGTGTGAGCCCAATATTAAAGCTGTTTTTAATTCCCTTTACAAAAATACTACCATACCTTTTCATACATCAGATATTTCCTGGATAGAATCATGATTTGGCTTCTCGCCCACCCTGAAACCTGGTTTAATGTTTGGATCGCGTTGTGCACAGCCTCCGGGGAGAGAGAATCCAGCTGGTTGGTGCTAAGTCCTACCACCGCGTCCGAGAGGGAGCCAAGGGACTCATTCAGCGTCTGGTTTTGCAGGGCAAGGTCAAGCAGCTGGGATTTGAGCTGAAACCAGTTGGAGAAAGGGATTTGAAGAGCCGACGATGAAATGCTAAAAGGGGTTCAGGGACACATTTTGAAATGCAGGAGTGGATCACGATTCTGTGGGGTGTGTATATTTGTGTGTGCATGCTTATTTATGAATGGTCAAGATACTACAACATCAGACATAACAACAACGATGGATCTCCATCTCCATTAGTTACACCCCAGGATGCTACACCCTTTCATCCCCATCTGAAGATTTTTTGATATGCTGCATTTCAGGATACTAGCAAATTATATCTGCAATGGGATCTCTCAGTCATAGGGTGCATCACAGCAGATGGAAAGACTCCCTCCCCCTTGGGGTTCTATCATAACTGTTTGTCTTCATGTGCTCTGTAAGTATAAGAATGCTGCAGACACCTATCCTCAGTGTTTCCATCGGCAATGGCTCAACTTTATTCCCCCCTGAGGAGGTGGGGGTGGGATACCAGTGCCTCCATTATCCTTCTGCAAGACAAGGCTGTGGCACAGGCTGGTGAGCAGCCTGCTTCAATAAATCACTCTGACCATGAGGTCATGAGTTTGAGGCCAGCCCGTGGCGGGGTGAGAACCCGTCAATTAAAAAATAAAAAATAGCCCCTGCTCGTTGCTGACCTAGCAACCCGAAAGATAGCTGCATCTATCAAGTAGGAAATAAGGTACCACTTATAAAGTGGGGAGGCAAATTTAACTAATTTACGACGTTGGAATGAGGCAGTGCCATTACAGTGGATGATGAAGCAGCTGCTCCCTCCTGTGGCCAGAATCGAACATCCCCTCAGGAGAAGGTTAAATTGCCTCTGCATCTGTCTCTGTCTTGGTTCTACCGTGTTTCCCCGAAAATAAGACAGTGTCTTATATTACTTTTTACTCCAAAAGATGCGCTAGGTCTTATTTTCAGGGGATGTCTTATTTTTCCATGAAGAAGAATTCACATTTATTGTTGAACAAAAAAAATGAACATGTATTCTATACTGTAAAGTAGTTGTCATCACAAACCAACATAACCAAACCAGACAAACTGTGACTTCGGTCAAGAATTTCTTGTTACTTCCATTATTTCCATATACAACTGGTATGTACATTTACCAATCCTGCATGCTATGGTGTTTTGTTTGGTGGGTGCCGGGCATGCTTCCAAACAAAAACTTTACTAGGTCTTACTTTCGGGGGAGGCCTTATATTTAGCAATTCAGCAAAACCTCTACTAGGTCTTATTTTTTGGGGATGTCTTATTTTAGGGGAAACAGGGTATGTGTATATGGGCATTGAATGTTTGCCCTATATGTATATAATGTGATCCGCCCTGAGTCCCCTTTGGGGTGAGAAGGGCGGAATATAAATACTGTAAATAAATAAATAAATAAATAAACATGACACGCCAGAGCTAGTAAGCGTGAACTCGACACCAACCTTCTGAATGTCAGCCTGGGACCCTCTTAGATGGTTGCATTTAATCATCTGATGAAGTAAAACCCGAGCTACATTGGCATCCATCTGTTCCAGGTCATTGTAAAAACAAACCAACAAGCCTAATCTGTGTGAGAGAATGCAGTAGGTTATTGTTTTTATTAAACAACAACAACAATAATGCATTTTATTTGTTACCCACCTCTCTTAACAGCTCAAGGCGGGGTACAACAAAGTCAAAACTTAATTGGGAGTTTCTGAACTTGGTACAGAGGTAGACCAATGTACAGCACATTGCAGAAGTTCAACCATTAGCAAGGTTATTTACATCTTGCCTGTTTCCCAAGGTAGTAGATAAAAATGGTTTACAAATAAAAATGATTACAATTTCAAAGATCCTACATCACTTACTTGGTTACACACGTAAGGTCTTCTGGTCCTAACTCCCAACTGTCCAAACTTACCTTAAGGAATAAATTCCACTGAATATCAAAAAAACTAATTGGTAAATAGATGTGCATTGAATCAGAGCGACATCTGAAAACCTCCCCAGTTTGACTTTCTTCTTTGCCATTAATTCATTCATTGACTCCAGCATCTCATCCAGGAATAAACAATGTGGCCTTCCTTTCCATGATTGTTTTGAGGATCAGAATAATAAAATGTTTTTGAATACACTTAGCACTATATATGGTAAGTGTTATATAGGGTTATAGCAAATTATTCTCAGTGACATTATACATCCAGAAATAACACAATCCTTTTGGGAGTGCACCATATCAGAATGTAAGATGGAATGGGTTTGCTCGAGCACTCTCCTCTTTAAAAAGGAGGTATGATAATGTGGCATGCTCCAAAACAGAACCATTCATTAACAGTGTTTAAAACCTCTATTTTTTCTGTTTTCCCAAACTCAACCAGCAAAAGGATTCTTCAAGATCAAATCTTGAATAATGGAACTTGCCTATAAAGTGTTGATATGTTTTTCATGTCAAATCCTGATGCGTTTATTCTTTCCAAGAAAGCTTGTGCAAGGTCTGGGGTGATATCATATACGGTATCGAGTTGCTTTGTTGCATTGTCATAACTGATGAACAATCTCATCTAATTGGTAAATAACAGAAGAGTGTGTTATTAGACACTGAACAAACAAAGTATATTAAATATGCATATTCAGGGACAGAGTGGAGATGAATGGAAGGCTGGTTAATAACAAAATTCTGGTATAATCTTGCAGCAAAAGACCCCACAAACCTACAAGAACCTTATTTTAGTGTTGTAGACAAGTCAACCAGAGTCCTGTTTTAGTTTGACAAGGATGAGGAATCAGTGGACATTCATTTGTTGGACTTATCAGCCATGTTTCTTTAGAGGTTTACAAAATTCTTAAGAGGATTCTGCAAATGACATTCGTCTAAGCAACCCAGCAGTCTTTGGAAAAGAATGTGACTACTTCCTTTTTTTAGCAGTAACTCTTATGTTCTGGGAGTAGTCCTTTATGAAAGTAAACTCCCTGACTTCTGAGCATCATGCCTACAGAGTATTACAGGTTCCACAAACAATATCCTATTGTATACTTCAATTTACTTACTTCGTTAGGGTGAATTTTCCAAATTTCTTCGAGTGGGAGATGAACCATGTATCTTCCTAGAATCCATAGGTTTTCTGCACTCACCCATGAAGTGGCATTCTCTGAATTGAGAAGAGATTAAATGAAACCATTCATAAACAAGTATGGTAATACAATCTGGATTTATGAACAAATATTAGTGAAATCTGCAAATGCTGCAGGAGGCAGAGCTTGTATATAGGGTTCTATAGCCAGATAGTCATAGCTTTTGTTCCTTTCCTGTCCCTGCCATTTCTTCTTTACTCCCTTCCACAGCCTTAGAAAATAAATACTTTCTAAAAACTTCTGTCCATTTACTGATTCTTAACTTACCACTGATATTGTAGGATTTTTGTAGGATCTGCATCATCCAGTCATATAGAGCCCTCTGTGAACTTGCAGTTATCCTGTCATATAGATCTCTGAATACTGATGATCTGAAATACAACAGAAGAGGAAGGCTATGGTGTTCTGTCACGCGCTGGGCCTGTGACTGATTGTCTATTATATAGGACGTACGCTTTACGCCCAGCGGGAAGCCAGGGTGCCTAAAGAAAGGTTGTTGAGAAATTTCCTTGAAAAGATGGCCTTGAAGTCTTTAAAGAAATAACAAAGTCTTTATTGACGAACAAATAATAAATCTTCAAGGAGTCCTGTCCCCACAGGACAGGCGATAGGCTTTGAATAACTGTGAAACCCTCTTATAACCTCTCCCAGGCTATCTAATATCTGGGCCTGGCTGGTCTGGGACCCACTGCCAACTCCAAGTGCGTCTGGTTGTTGAGTGAACCTACCAGCCAAGGCTTGCAGATGTTTCTGTGCTGTTGTTCTGTATCCTCGGACGGTCAATATCCCTGGTGTTCTGGTATATGAAGCTTTTCTATGGGACGAGCTGGTCTATGTGCTATAGCTGAGCTTCCTAAGTGAGACTAACTTAAAAATGGCTCCTTCCCTCCCAGAGCCCTGAACAAGGGGCGGAACCAAACTTAATGGTGATTGACAGGTGGCCTGTCCTATTATTGCAAATTTTTGCAGAAAGAAAATAAAGCTGAAGTTTCTGGTACAGCTGTACCAGAACATATGGACAAATGGATGAATTAGCAACATTTGGTTCTCTAGTCAGGACGCCTAAGAATCCATCAAAACAATTAAAGCTAAATAAAACTGAATATGATTTGAACTCCAAAAGGAACCAATGGGTTCAATTTCAAAATCGTCACTACCTTCAGTTATCAATGGCAAGAAACTACGGTAGCTTACAGGTTTCGAAAAGCATCTTCTTGAAGGTCTTTGGGGAGGTTTGGGATGGTGTGGACTTGGAGGTACATAATGGAAGATGCCCGGAGGATCTGGCTCAGGATGTTCACACATTCTGCGGAGCTCAAACTCTGAAAGCACCTCTCCAAAGTAGTGAGGAATAATGTTCGGTTTCCTCCTGGACTTTGGAAAATTCTCTCTCTTATCCCAGCCAGGTCGATAACAACATTTCCCAACTCCTGCTGACACAAGTTATATATGAATTAGCAATTGTATTATTTCTACAAGCCTACTGGCTGTTAGGAATTGTGGGAGTTGGAGTCCAAAACACCTGGAGGGCCGAGGTTTGCCCATGCCTGTGTTACATAGTAGGGAGGCAGAACTTTTGGCCCTCCAGATCCTTAGGATTACAACTCCCACAATGTCTTCCCATTGGGCTTATTGGTTTTGATCTCCAAAAAAAGAGAATTAAACAGCCCATTGCTTCTGTTATACAGCATGCATTAAAATAAATTAATTATGCAGTGAGTCACTTTGTGTCTCAATTAAGAGATAGAAGTGGAATATAATAACAACAATAATAGTAATAATTTGGAGCTAATGGTGTTCCTATTTGGCATATTCTACAATCAAAAACAATTTACCAAATATTCCTGCTTGTTGCCAAAGAGATATTTCATTGCAGTCTGGAAACGCTGAAGATTCATTTGTTGAAATTCAGACAGTAGCACTCTGGGGTGGTATAAGAGGTTTTCCAGATAAGTTTTAACAGAAGCCTAAAAAGAATAGGGTGGGAATGAGACAACACAAGAGAAATACACAATTGCAATATTTCAAACTGCTAGGTAAGCTGAAGCTAGGGCTGATGGCAGGAGCTCACCCCAACCCGTGTGTTGAACTGCAAACCTTTCAGCTTCTGTAGCTGGTGGTTTATAACCCACTGTGCTTGGCAGTTAAGACGGCGTCAAACTGCTATAATTCTGCTTCCAAATCAATCAAAAATTGATGAATAATCTTTTAACACTGGAATTTCCAGAATCACAAAATTATTTTGCTTGGGATGGATGCCTGGCTTTTAGGACGGACTTCAGGGGGATTTGCAGTTGTGATGTCATAGTCATAAATGTGAATGCAAAACAGTGATGGGGTTGAAAACCTATCTCATTGCATAGCAGGATGACAATTTTTTAAAAACGTACTTAAAAGAAATACCAGTATTATACTGTTTAGCATGCCTACTTCCTCTGCACACCTACCTCAAAACACCGTGGCATCAATAACAATTAGCATTCCATGTATAAAAAATATTGATTGTCCACATAATGGGACCGGCCATCATGCTGCCTGCTAATTACAGCAACACCAAACAACAACAATTAATAACCAATAACAAAAACAGCCAATCATTTTAACACTATTTGACTCCTAATTGCTTCCCAACCGTATTGGAAAGTTTTAGGATCTATACAAACCTGTATGTTGCTATAAGTAACTATAATATTCTGAGCATCAAAGTATGCCAAGACTTTGTTAAGGAGTTCGGTTGTCCACATATGAGTGCTGTAAAAGGGAGAAGAAAAGGAGGGCAAGTATCTCCCATGATTTATATTGCATGGATAATGTATCTACAATTATACAACTGAGGGCATTACTAGGTTCTTCGCCTTTTATATACATAAACCAGGGGTCCCCAAACTAAGGCCCGGGGGCCGGATGCGGCCCATCGAAGCCATTTATCCGGCCCCCACGGCACAAGGGCAGAAGGGGGTTGGGCTAAATGACCCAAGGGTCTCTTTTTCTCTTAAAGCTATTATTATTATTATTATTATTATTATTATTATTATTATTATTATTAGAAACCCAACAAGATAAGTCCACAGCAGACACTCTGCTGGTTGTTGTATTGGATCATACGTCGGACACTTCCTAAGTGTCTAGGACTGTGTGATGTATCGGCGAATAACATGTGCAGATCCCAGTAAGGTGGCCTTCTGTAGCTGGCAGATGGTCATTTTGTTAGCGCCGATTGTGTTTAAGTGCAGGCCAAGGTCTTTAGGCACTGCACCCAGTTTGCCAATCACCACTGGGACCACCTTGACTGGCTTGTGCCAGAGTCTTTGTAATTCAATCTTTAAATCCTCATATCGTGTCAGCATTTCCAGTTGTTTCTCCTCAATCCTTCTGTCACCTGGGATTGCAACATCGACAATCCATACTTTGTTTTTTAACACAATTGTGAGGTCAGGAGTATTGTGTTCCAAAACCCTGTATTATTATTATTATTATTATTATTATTATTATCATCATCATTGAGGCTGGGTGGCCATCTGTCAGGGGTGCTGTGCTTGTGCTTTCGGTGCATAAAGGCAGAAGGGGGTTGGACTAAATGGCCCAAGGGGTCTCTTCCAACTCTCTTTATTATTGTTGTTGTTGTTGTTATTTATTATTATTGCTCGGAGGCCAACTATAGTCCGGCCCTCCAACAGTCCGAAGGATCTTGAACTGGCCCCTTGTTTAAAAAGTTTGGGGACCCCTGACATAAACCTTAGAGAAAGGAACAAATGCCACCAGGTGGTGTAACAGGATAGTGCACACTGTATTTATAAAAACTGCATGGAACTACAGTATTTGCATATTAAGCTTGTAACAACTGAAACAAGCTAAGGCAGGTATGGGCAAACTTCAGCCCTCTAGATGTTTTGGACTTCAACTCCCACAATTCCTAACAGCCTAGATCTTTAGGGGATTTAGGTCCTATTCGAAATTGGATAATGGTGAGAAAATGGGCTGTCAGTCAGTACTATTTGCCCCATAGAACTTGGACCTAACACTGACATTAAGAGAGAAAATAAATATACATCCTAATATTAGATTGCTGTAAGTTTTCCAGGATGTCTGGTCATGCTCCAGAAGCATTCTCTCCTGACATTTCACCCACATCAATGGCAGGCATCCTCAGAGATTGTGAGGTCTTTTGGAAACTAGGCAAGTGGGGTTTATATATCTGTAGTATAATGTCCAGGGTGGGAGAAATAACTCTTGTCTGTTTGAGGAAAGTGTGAATGTTGCAATTGGCCAGTTTGATTAGCACTGAACGGCCTTGTAGCTTCAAAGCATGATTGCTTCTTCCTCGTGGGAATCCTTTGTTGGGAGGTGTTAGCTGGTCCTCACTGTTTTCCGTCTGGAATTCCTGTTTGTTTTTTAGTGTTGAGGATGTCTGCCAAAAAGTGGGCAAAAAGTCAGGAAATAATACTTCTGTAACATGGCCATACAGCCTAGAAAACTCACAACCCAGCGATTCCGGCCATGAAAGCCTTCGACGACATATCCTAACATTATTTTGCCAAACCTGACCTTGATTCTGTATCCTATAGTTCGATTATTCTCTAACTCCCATACAAACGAAAGCCTCATAAATTACCTTTGGTAATGAAGGATATCAAGGAGAGCTAAGGAAGAAAGACACACAAAATGTTAATGTACACAGTCATACAACTGGATGGCAAGTCATAAGTAGGAAATGTGCACACATTTACCATTGAGATAATTTCCAGCCATAACTTCTTCCTAAAAGAGATAGAGAGAAGCAATGTGTGCAAAAATTCAAATATAACAAAAACATGAAATGTTGCTAAAAATATAAAAATACTGACCACAATGTTTTGTAGTTGTGGTGACAGGTCTGAAAAGAAATGTTTAATATGGTGAATTGAAATAGCAAAAATAGACACAGTTCAGTCCTAGGTAAGAATATGCTTTATGACAGGTATGGGCAAACTTGGGCCCTCCCTCCAAGTGTTTTGGACTTCAACTCCCACCATTCCTAACAGCTTCAGGCCCTTTCCTTTCCCCCCTCAGCAGCTGAGGGGGGAAAGGAAAGGGCCTGAGGCTGTTAGGAATTGTGGAAGTCCAAAACACCTGGAGGGCCCAAGTTTGCCCATGCCTGCGTTACAACTTTCTTGGTTTTATTCTGCAATAAACATTTCCCTGCCAAAAAAAATTACCAACTTTGTAATGAATCTGGTACTTATTTTTCCCAAATGATATCCAATTTGTTTTGTATCTATAGATGTCTTAATGCAGACGTTTTGATGATACAGAAAATTTTCTTATTTATTTATTTATTTATTTACAGTATTTATATTCCGCCCTTCTCACCCCGAAGGGGACTCAGGGCGGATCACATTGCACATATAAGGCTAACATTCAATGCCATAACATAGAACAGAGACGGAGACGGACGCAGGCACGGGCGGGCCTCGAACTCATGACCTCTTGGTCAGAGTGATTTGTTGCAGCTGACTACTAATCGGCCTGCGCCACAGCCCAGCCTTCTTACCTTGACCAATGTCCTGATGTCTTGTAGCTTCTGCCTGACTCATTAAAACCAGCAAGAAACATATCCTCAGGTGTGGTGGCATTTCTCCTAATGTTTCCTGGAGCTGAGAGAGAGTTAGATGATAAAATAAAAAGAACAAGAAAGAACTTCCACGAAACTCTTACATTTAAATAAATAATACTTGCACACTTTGCTTGGCTTGATGGTATTACATAGTTTTTTCTTGTCTGATTGTTTTAATTGTGTATTTTAGATACTTCTACAGCGGGTTAACTGCCAGCGACAGAAGATCTTGCTGACCGAAAGGTTGACAATTCAAGCTGTGGGTCAGGGTGAGCTGCTGCCATCAGACTAGCTTCTGCCTACCCAGCAGTTTGAAATCAGCAATGTGAGTAGATAAATAGGTACTGCTTTAGCAGGGAGGTAAAAGGCACCCCTGAAAAACATGCCGGTTTGATCGTGGAAGAATAGAACAACAGCACCTCCGCATAGCCGAGTTGAGCACAGCCTCCAGATGCAGGAAATGGCAGAGGGAAGCCTGCCTCTGTTTATGTGTTGCCTGTCTCTGTCAATTGTATAATGGCATTGAATGTTTGCCATACATACCTGTAAATTGTGTCAAATTGCTAGTTCTACACAGGGTTTTCTACTGCGTAGCTAAGTGTATATCTAACTACATAATATACATGGTGATATAGGATTATTTTTAGGTCAAATAAATAGTTAAGATGCCCAAAACAGTTTTGCCAGGTAAAGCATTTGGTTTGAATAAAGTAACACCAACAATAGTGTGATTGAAGATTAAAAGCATTTGATCTTGGGAACAAGCTTGACTTTATGAGGCCCATCTCTCCTCACTGCGTGAAAAGGGACCTGTACTCCTCATTCAGCTCCTTCACAGAGAGTTCTCCAGTCATTTATAAGGATCCAGTTTCTCAAACAATGAACTTGGTTGTTTTTTGTGTCTGCCTTTGCCCTCTTCAGTTTACAAGATGGTTTGTGGTTACACAGCAGGGCTCAACAAATCCAGCCCTCCACTGATTGTCATCCCAGATTTAAATGGCAATTCTGAGCAGGTTTACTTAGAGGCGAATCTCACTGAGTCCAATGGGGCTTACATTCGAGAAAATAGGCACTGATTTTCCACCTCCATTACTTGCAGTTTGGAACATTACTGCAGTGTAGACTCATATAATGCAGCTCGAGTTAGACTGGAGTCTCTGAGTCTACAGCAGGCATGGACAAACTTCAGCCCTCCAGGGGTTTTGGACTTCAACTCCGACAATTCCTAACATTAAGTCTAGTAGAGTCTGACTCTGGGGAGTGGTGCTCATCTCCATTTCTAAGACAAAGAGCTGCCGTTGTCCGTTGATGCCTCCTAGGTCATGTGGCCGGCATGACTGCATGGAGCACTGTTGCCTTCCTGCCTAAGCGGTACCTATTTATCTACTCACATGTGCATGCTTTTGAACTGCTAGTTTGGCAGAAGCTGGGGTTAACAGCGGGAGCTCATCTCATCCCATGGATTCGAACCACCGACCTTCCAGTTAGCAAGTTCAGCAGCTTAGTGGTTTAACCAGGCTACAAATTAAGGGGGAAATATATTTTCAGCAATTACAGCAAAAAGAGCTAAAAATTCCTCTTTTAGTTTTAAAAATAAACTCCACATCCAATCATATATTCTCAGCTTGCTTTCAGTTGCAGACTACCCTCAGCCCTTCAGTTACTCCTTGCTCACAGAGGAAGATCTCTGAAAAACAGGGGGGGGGGGGGAGAGAGCACTAAACACAATCTGCCTTGTACTCGGAATGATAAAGTTTCTTTCGGGGGAAAGTTTTCAATAGTTGATCCAGTAAATGAACAGGAGCTTCTATTTTGCTTTTGAGGTCCGGGTGATAAGGCGAACAATCCTTATCACTGGATTGTTTGAGGAAAACAGTGCCCCAGTGAAAGCCTCTGTCCTGATCTCTAGTTGGCATTGGCATTATGCTCAGCAAGACCCAAAAAGCACAATGAACAATAATAACAGGCACTAAAAGATAGCCAATAGCAACATCTCACCATTGCCAGTTGATTAGTTTGAAATTTATCAGGGCAGCATTTTAGTTCTGGAACAGGTCTGGGCAAACTTTGACCCTGCTTTGAAGTCCAAAGCACATGGAGGGCTAAAGTTTGCCCATGCCTGCTCTGGAAGGAAACGAAATGTGGCTAAGTCTCCCCAACAGGAAATCAATCTTTCAATGAAATTTCTAGGATTGTAATGATTTAATTTTTATGTTTAACTCATACGTGATAAGGGATGTTATTCTGTATATGTTGGGAAGCGAGTCCCCTCCTATTGGTTATACTATGTAACACTATTTTTGTTCCTGGGTTATAAATAGTTCTATCACATTAAAGCAGATCCTAAACTACGAATTGAGTTCCCGGTTCATTAGTGTTAAATACTACTACTTAATAATAATAGCAAAGCAGATCCTAAACTATGAACTGAATAATAATAATACTCATAGCAAAGCAGATCCTAGACTATGAATTGAATTTCCGTTTCATTACTGTTAATATTACTGCTACTAGTACCGTGTTTCCCCAAAAATAAGACAGTGTCTTATATTAACTTTTGCTCTCAAATGTGCTCTAGGTCTTATTTTCAGGGGATGTCTTATTTTTCCATGAAGAAGAATTCACTTTTATTGTTGAACAAAAAAATGGACATTTATTATATACTGTACAGTAGATGTCATCACAAACCAACATAACCAGCCAAACTGTGAATCCTATCAAGAATTTCTTGTTACTTCCATTATTTTCATGTACAGCAATCTATGGTACGTACATTTACGAATCCTGCATGCGCTGGTGTTGTTTGGCGGGCATAATTCCAAACAAAAAACTTTGCTAGGTCTTACTTTCGGGGGAGGTCTTATATTTAGCAATACAGCAAGATCTCTACTAGGTCTTATTTTCTGGGGATGTCTTATTTTCAGGGAAAAAGGGTAATAGCAAAGCAGATCCTAAACTATGAATAATAATAATAATAATAATAATAATAATAATAATAATAATAGCAAAGCATATCCTAGACTATGAATTGAATTCCCATTTCATTAGTGTTAATATTACTGCTACTAATAATAGCAAAGCAGATCCTAAACTATGAACTGAATAATACTAATACTAATAGCAAAGCAGATCCTAGACTATGAATTGAATTCCCGTTTCATTAGTGAATACTGCTGCTACTAATAATAGCAAAGCATATCCTAGACTATGAATTGAATTTCTGTTTCATTAGTGTTCACACTACCACCACTACTACTACTAATAATAATAATAATAGCAAAGCAGATCCTAGACTATGAATTGAATTCCTGTTTCATTAGTGTTAATACTACTACTACTACTACTACTAATAATAATAATACAGTAGAGTCTCACTTATCCAACACTCGCTTATCCAACGTTCTGGATTATCCAACGCATTTTTATAGTCAATGTTTTCAATACATTGTGATATTTTGGTGATAAATTTGTAAATACAGTAATTACTACATAGCATTACTGCGTATTGAACTACTTTTTCTGTCAAATTTGTTGTATAACATGATGTTTTGGTGCTTAATTTGTAAAATCATAACCTAATTTGATGTATAATAGGCTTTTCCTTGATTCCTCCTCATTATCCAACATATTCGCTTATCCAACGTTCTGCCGGCCTGTTTATGTTGGATAAGTGAGACTCTACTGTAATAGCAAAGCATATCCTAAACTATGAATTGAATTTTTGTTTCATTAGTGTTCATACTACCACTACCACTACCACTACTAATAATAATAGCAAAGCAGATCCTAGACTATGAATTGAATTCCTGTTTCATTAGTGTTAATACTACTACTACTACTAATAATAATAATAATAATAGCAAAGCAGATCCTAAACTATGAACTGAATAACACCAACAACAATAATAATAACTTTATTTATATCCCACCATCATCTCCCACGAAGGGACTCAGGGCGGCTTACATGGCAACAAAAGTGCAATACAGAACATATAAAATACATAAAAGTTTGCCCACAAAAATAATAGCCAAGCAGACCCTAAACAATTAACTGAATTCCCAGAGATTATATAAATGCAAGCATGTAATCATTAATATGACCATTGTCATCTCATAAATATAATCATGAACATGACCATCATTACTTCAGCCAATGCAAAAAAGTTACCATATGGGAAAATACCTTATGAAAGGTAATAATTGGGAAGCCTCCAGTTCGGACTCACCTTCTGCAAAACCTGTGAAGTTGGTGAAACCGAGGATCCCAGCAAGTCTTTCTTTCCCTCAGCTTTAGGGCTGTGAGTCAAAGATGTTCACTTTCTGGAAGAAAGGACCACTACAAAAGGTAAATTCTCCGCCTTGAAAGGTGAAGAGGGGGAGACTGAGGAAGAAGGAAAGAAATAAAGGGAAAGGAAGTCTGGAATGCAGAGGGACAGAAGGGACTGTTGAAAGGCAAGCGAGAAGGAATGAAAGGAGGAAGGAAAGAAGCACATGAATGTGAAGCAAATAGGAGATTCCAGGAATGTGAAGCCTCTTGTGTCCCCTCACAGGAACAACACTTGCACACCACACACAAACACACTCCTGTGATTCTGCTGCTTCTAGATCAGTTACCAAGCAGCTCTGAACCCAGCAAAGCAGTTAACTATACCAGAACTTTCCAAACAGTGTGTTGGAACACACTAGTGTGTCACCTGCAGTCCACAGGTGTGTCGCATTAACATTGCTCTCCCTACTCCACTGGAAGCAGCCCAGGAAGGGCATCCAGTCCAACCCCCTTCAGCCAGGCAGGAAGACACAGTCAAAGCCCTCCCAATAGATGGCCACCCAGCCTCTGTAACTCTTATAAGAGGTTGGTTTAACCTCCAGCTTGCTAGTAAAATGGAATTACTGTGTTGTGAAAAGATAGTGTGTGTCACTAAGGTCCCTTCCACACAGCTGAAAAAAATCCCACATGATCTGCTTGGAACTGGGCTGTGGCGCAGGCTGTTGAGCAGCTGCAATAAATCACTCTGACCATGAGGTCATGAGTTCGAGGCCAGCCCGTGGCGGGGTGAGCACCCGTCAATTAAAAATAAAAAATAGCCCCTGCTCGTTGCTGACCTAGCAACCTGAAAGATAGTTGCATCTATCAAGTAGGAAATAAGGTACCACTTGTAAAAGTGGGGAGGCAAGTTTAACTAATTTACGACCTGGAATGAGGAAGTGCTGTCAGAGTGGATGATGAAACAGCTGCTCCCCCCTGTGGCCAGAATCGAACATCCCCTCAGAAGAAGATTAAATTGCCTCTGCGTCTGTCTGTCTTGGTCTCTGTTTGATGTGTTTATGGGCATTGAATGTTTGCCCTATGTGTGCATAATGTGATCCGCCCTGACTCCCCTTCGGGGTGAGAAGGGCGGAATATAAATACTTTAAATAAATAAATATATGGCAGTGTGGACTCAGGCCCCTTCTACACAGCCATATAACTCAGAATATCAAGGCAATATCTGCTTTGAACTGGGATATTTGAGTCCACACGGCCATATTCAAAGCAGAAAATGTGGGATTTTATTTAGCTGTGTGGAAAGGGCCTCAGATATTCCAGTTCAAAGCAGAAAATGTGAGTTATTCTGCCTTAATATTGTGGGTTATATGGCTGTGTGGAAGGGCCCCAAGAAGAACAGTTTGTAAAGTTCTGCTTTTAATAGTTGTGTGGAAGCAGGGCTTTCAACATGCGTTCGCGGGTTACCTGGTGGAACTGTTGAACACGGGACAGCATTAAAGCTACATGTAATAGCATATCAAAGCATTTGGATGTGAATGCACATTTCCATTGCAGGGATGTACTGCACATTGCCCTGACATGGTGTGTTGTTGGCCAAATGCCATGACATTGATCTGTGGAAGCTGTGCTGGGTTTATGTTCGGTACAGGCACTCTCTGAGTTACAAACACCCGACTTACAAAGGCCTCATAGTTAAGAATGGGGCTGAGACAACAGAAGCAGGAAAAATCTGCTCCTCGATGGAATCACACTTGGCACAGAGAAGCCCCATGACCAACTGAACATACTGCAGGGGTTAGTTGGAATGGACCTTGGTTTGGGGAGTTATAGTTCACCCTTATCCAGACAGCACCGAACCCAGCCAACAATGGGTCTGGACCAAACTTCAGTGATATTACCTAACACCTAACATCCTAAAACAATGCCTTCTTCTAATAACCCGGACACCACCGGGTCCCCAAGCTAATATATATATAGTCTCACTTATCCAACACTCGCTTATCCAACATTCTGGATTATCCAACGCTTTTTTGAAGTCAATGTTTTCAATGCATCGTGATATTTTGGTGCCAAGTTCGTAAATACAGTAATTTCTACATAGCATTACTGCGTATTGAACTACTTTTTCTGTCAAATTTGTTGTATAACATGATGTTTTGATGCTTAATTTGTAAAATCATAACCTAATTTGATGTTTAATAGGCTTTTCCTTAATCCCTCCCTATTATCCAACATATTCGCTTATCCAACATTCTGCCGGCCCATTTATGTTGGATAAGTGAGACTCTACTGTATAACATGTTTTGGTGCTTAATTTGTAAAATCATAACCTGATTTGATGTTTAATAGGCTTTTTCTTAATCCCTCCTTATTATCCAACATATTTGCTTATCCAATGTTCTGCCAGCCCATTTATGTTGGATAAGTGAGACTCTACTGTACACACACACACACACATGCATATACAGTAGAGTCTCACTTATCCAAGCCTCGCTTATCCAAGCCTCTGGATAATCCAAGCCATTTTTGCCATCAATGTTTTCAATATATCGTGATATTTTGGTGCTAAATTCGTAAATACAGCAATTACAACATAACATTTACTGTGCATTGAACTACTTTTTCTGTCAAATTTGTTGTATAACATGATGTTTTGGTGCTTAATTTGTAAAATCATAACCTAATTTGATGTTTAATAGGCTTTTCCTTAATCCCTCCTTATTATCCAAGATATTTGCTTATCCAAGCTTCTGCTGGCCCGTTTAGCTTGGATAAGTGAGACTCTACTGTATTGTTGTTTTTTTCGTCACCAAGACTAGTCTGAAGACATCTGCTACCTGGATGTATCTATCAGTCGAGGCAAAGGCCTAAATCACTTTGGGCTTGGCTTCAAGGCCTGGCTTCTCCTGACAGGTCCAGGTTGCCTCAAACCCCATCTTGTTCTCAGAGCCCTCACAGAAATAACACAACTTGGGGATTCTTGCATTTACTGATACATTCAAAACACTACAGTTCCGCAACATGCTGTAAATCTTAAATAACATTTAAGGGGTGGTTGAATCTCCTCTGCTTAAGAAATGTATTAAACGTGAGGGAAGCTTCTTGTCCACCAGTCCATTTTGTTATGTTTCATCTCATTGTTTTTAGGCATTTGCACTGAGATCCTTGTCTGCCTTTTTCCCACCGCAAAAATTGTCCAGCACAAGGAAATACTCAGGGTTCGCCATACACAAAACCTGCTTTCTTAAAGCCACACAACGTCAAACCTGAGCTGCACTGCCATCTAGAGAGAAGGCAGTGGGACAACCGAGGCCCAGATGCCTGTCCTGGTTCTGTCATCTGTCCTGAAGTCTGATGGTAGTAACTTAACCCACGAAGAGACTGATCTGGGAGGAATTGTCATGGACGATAGCAGTCAACCATGCTCTCAATCTCCTCGGGATGTGGAGATTTGTGTTCACAATCTGTTCGCTTAAAGATAAACTTAAGGGAAGTACATTTCAAAATTGTCCCTGAACAAAACTTACGGCGGACCTCCGTTCCATCTATATATATAAACTAGCTGTGCCCGGCCACGCTTTGCTGTGGCGAAGTCTGGTGGTATGGGAAATAAAGTATTGAGCAATTGGTGGTAGTTAAGGTCAAGGCTAAAGGTGCCAGCCTGTTTATGTTGGATAAGTGAGACTCTACTGTATATTTATAATCTTATATTATCTGCTTAGAACTGGATTATATGAGGCCCCTTCTACACAGCTGGATAAAATGCACACTGAAGTGGATTATATGGCAGTGTGGAGTCAAGATAATCCAGTTCAAAGCAGATAATATAAGATTCTAAATGGGTTATATAGCCTAGTCTACACTGCCATATAATCCAGTGCAAATTAGATAATCTGTGGAAGAGGCCTAAGTGAAGCCTAACTCTGCCTGTCCCCTGGGCTGAGTCAGTTGCTAGGAGACCAAGTGGGCGGAGCTTAGCCTTCTAACTGGCAGCAATTGGATAAAAACAATTATTCCTCTCCCTCTAATTAGGACTTTATTTTTCTTTTCTTTTTGTTATATCAACCTAGAGCCGTGGATGATGGGTTGTGTTGTCAAATTTCGAGGTTGGGGGGCCTGTAGTTTTGTTGTTTTGTCCGCTGCCCTGATGCCATCACTCTTTTATATATATAGAAGGGTAATGAAATTTCGGCCTAGGACAAAACAACACATCCCAGAAACACTAAACTTGGCAGCACAACTCCTCATCTATGCCTCTACGTTCATACAACAAAAAGAAAAGAAAAATAAAGTCCTAATTAGAGGGAGAGGAATAATAGTTTTTATCCAATTGCTGCCAGTTAGAAGGCTAAGCTCCGTCAGGGGAAAACCTTTACCCTTTACCTTAACTACCACCAATTCCTCAATACTTTATTTCCCATACCACCATACTTCGCCACAGCAACGCATGGCCGGGCACAGCTAGTCTATATATATAAAAGGAAAATGGCATCGCTCCACCGGGCAAAACAAAAAACTAAAGGCCCCCCCAACCTAGAAAATTGACAACACAACCCCTCATCCACATCTCTACGTTCTTACAAACAAACTACACATCCCCAACCTCCATGGGGCCAAAACAACAACAAAAAAACCCAAAACTGGAATGCACCGGTTGAAGGGAGGACGCAAAGGAGAGAGGGTGCCCCTGAGCATGTGCCGAGTGCCAAGCAAGGAAGAAGGAGGAGGACCCTCCTGGCTGAGAGAAAGAATGCTGGGAAAAAGACAGATGCTAGATACGACAGGGGTTTGGGAATGTGTCCTCTGAGCATGTGCAGAGTGCCCAGGACCACAATGGAAAGGGCTGTTAATGATATCTGGTGTATATATGTGTGTGTGTATACAAGCATATTGATATTCACACTGCATCTCAGAGACTGCAGACCATGTACAGACTCCTAAGCAAAGCATTACTACTACTACTATTATTATTATTATTATTATTATTATTATTAAAACACTAAAATTAGAATACAGTAGAGTCTCACTTATCCAACATTCGCTTATCCAATGTTCTGGATTATCCAACGCATTTTTGGAGTCAATGTTTTCAATACCTTGTGATATTTTGGTGCTAAATTTGTAAATACAGTAATTACTATGTAGCATTACTGCCTATTGAACTACTTTTTCTGTCAAATTTGTTGTATAACATAATGTTTTGGTGCTTAATTTGTAAAATCATAATCTCAGTTGGTGTTTAATAGGTTTCTCCTTCATCTCTCCTTATTATCCAACATATTCACTTATCCAACATTCTGCTGGCCCATTTATGTTGCATAAGTGAAAGTCTACTGAAAGGTCGTAGGTTTGAACTGGGGGAGCACCCTCACTGTTGGCCCCACCTTCTGCAAACCCAGAAGTTCGAAAACATGCCAATGTGAGATCAATAGGTACCGCTCCGCCGGACAGGTAACGGCGCTCCATGCAGTCATGCTAACCACATGACCTTGGAGGAGTCTACGGACAATGCCGGTTCTTCGGCTTAGAAATGGAGATGAGCTCCAACCCCCAGAGTCAGACGCGACTGGACTTAATGTCAGGGGAAAACCTTTACCCTTGACCTTAACTACCACCAATTCCTCAATACTTTATATTTCCCATACCACCATACTTCGCCACAGCAACGCGTGGCCGGGCACAGCTAGTTTTATTATAGAGTTGGAAGAGACCACATGGACCATCTATTTCAACCCCGTCATGAAGGAAAAGCACCATCAAAACACCCCTGACAGATGATATCCAGCTTGTTTCAAAGCTTACAAGGAGCTTCCACCAGACTCCGAGGCAGAGAGTTCCACTGCTGAACAGCTCTTACACTCAGGAAGTTCTTCCTAATGTTCAATGGAATCTTCTTTCATGTTGAATCTGTATGAAAGCTGGAATAGTACAATTCCAGCCATATATATTATTGGATAGCACAGGGAAGGGTTAACACCCCTGTGTTGCTTCCTTTGCTGTCTGTGCCCGTTCAAAAGATTTCGCCTCACTTTCTATCCCTGTGAGACTTGGATTTTGAAAAGTGTGACTTGTGGAAATAAGGATGTTAATTTAATAAGTTATTTTCCCTTCTGAGTAGACTCCTCTCACTTCCTGTTGTCTCACCAGTTTGTAACTAGGTAAGTCAGATGTTTCTAACTCGGAGACTGGTTGTACTACGTTTCCTGAATCAGTTAATATGTATATCTGTTGGATGGCTTGGAGCGTCCCAAAATATGCCCAAAAGCTTCAACCTTTTTTGGCCCAGCAACTACTAAAAATGGGATGACAACAGGCATGGGGAAACTTCAGCCCAACAGACCTCACAACGTCTGAGGATGTCTGCCATAGATGTGGGCGAAACATCAGGAGAGACGGCTACTGGAACATGCCATACCACCTGGAAAACTCACAGCAACCCAGTTCTAGGAGTTTCAGTTTTCAACAGGAACAAGTCATTTTTAAAATTCAAAGGTATTAAATGCTTCAACATCACCAAGCACCAAAACACATTAATTGACAATAGGGCAAATGCAAAACGAAATGTTCCGGGACAAGAGTCATGTCAAAAAAGTTTTATTAGGCATGATTAAAAACATGTGCTGAAGACCAACAGATAAAATAACTTCATAAACATGGAAGAAAATCTATCCCAACACTTCATCAACCCAAATTTTATACCGAGCAAGCAGCTTTATCGCCAGGGTTCTCTTCCGATGTCCTGGAGAAAAACAATGCACACGGGTTCAGTTTGTGCAACCTCCTGGCTATTGTTGAATCAAGTCCTACCGTTGTCAGGTATAAAAATATCTTCTCATTGTTGGACTGCAGGGACCTCGTGGGGGTTAAGAAATCATCAGCGGAAGAGCTCTGTCTTTTTTTCTTTTTTAAAAAAGATGTTCTTTTTAAAAAAACATACTACAAGAAAATTAGTATTTTTTTGACCTTCAGACTTCATACATGACGTCGATTTAGAATGGACAACCACAATTTTTTCCTCCTTTCCTGTAATTAATAATAATAATAAAAAACAAAAAAATCAAAACGCTTCATTCACAGGCTGCTTCTTGGGTTCGACTCAGAAGGTACATTTACACTGGTTTGAGGACGAAGACAGCATCATCTAAGACATAGTAGTCATTATACATATCACCTTCACATAAGTAGGGCAGTCTAGTGAATGCCTCTATGGCAAAGCCAGCTTTTTTGAAAACCTCTGGCAGGCTGTTCACTTGTTCCTCCCATGTCAGTCCTTTGATGTCCAAAACTTCAGAAGGTTTGTCCCACTTGCCACCTACTGAGAGAACATACGGGTTTTGTTAGGTATTTATTTTTAATAATTCATATCTGGTTTCAATCCTGCCATCTATGAGGTGAAGTCCATTTATAAACAAATCTGGTACAAAGTGGGCAAAACTAATTGGTTGGAAAGCACAAAAAAGGGAGGGCAAGCATTTCCAAAACATTAGGAAACTACTGGAGGCTTACAAATAAAAGCAATACTCAGCTCAACAAACTAAAAATAGAGGGCAGAATGAATTTACTTTTAGGTTGAAATGATGAAGAGACCTGTGGCACTTTAATGACTTATAGTAAAGTTTATGCTATAATAAATTGGGTTGTCTGTAAGGTGTCAAACCATTGGTTTAACTCAATCAGACTGACTTGGCCACTCCTTCAGATCCTATTAGGCTGAGCAAGGTGGACTGTTGAGGCCCAGTCGATGCTCTTGGCTTGCAACATCAGCTTAGGCACCATTGTAATCTACTATTACAACCTCGCTGTTTTTAAATTCTATGTTTTTAATAAGTGTGTTTTTATTATTTTTGGTTAATGTGCAAATATTACAATTTATTATTGTTTATGGATGTATTGTATATTGTTATTGTTTTGTATTTGATATTTCTGTGAGCCGCCCCAAGTTCCCTCAGGGGGAGATCTTATTATATAATAATCTTATTATTATATAATATAATAATCTTATTATTATTATTGTTAATGGTGAAGGATTCTGGGAGTTACAGTCCAAAAACACTGAGGCCACACCATCTTACCCTTGGGTCTGGGAATCGCAGTGTTTTTCACATCCTGGTGTTCCTCAGGTTTTTAACTATGTGCGGACCCATAAGATTTTCATGAATGGTCCATGGCTGGGCTAGAGACCCATGAACAAGGTACTATTTTTGTTCTTCTGATTTATAACCAAGAGGTTATAAATATTGCTTTGACTAATGGTCTCTTGGCCATGCTAAGCTTCCTGCATGGCTGTGTTTTTCTATGTTAAGGATCAAAACACCAGTGTGAAAAGAAGCCCATGAAATTTAAGCTTCAGGAAAACTTCCACTATGTGCCTTTCCCTCTATCAAGCAACATTCCCCATTATATGTCTGGTCTTTCTAGCCTTCACTGATGTCTGGACAAGATTGTAGAACCAAGCATGTTGGTTTCGATGAGTGAGTGTGAACAAACTGCAGTGAGCATGGGATCCGCTTTCAGTTCTGACCAAAAAAAAACCCCCACTGAAATTCATTCTAACTATAGCTGAAATCCAGAACACCTGACCATTTATGCTGGAGAGAGAAAATAAGTCCAATGATAAAACTGATATGAAATCAACACCTAAAATTAAAAAAATGTTTCAGGGAAAAAGCGGGGGAAGAGTTGAATACACATGCCATTAAAAGTGATGCTTGTCTCAAATGATCTTGAATGCTCTTAAAACTGTGTCATGACTTTAGCCTAGAGTTATGTTCAAGACAGTTTTTCAGTGCGGTTTCTTTGAGGGAAGTGAAAGAATAACTTGGATGAGAGAGTGCAGTCTCAACCACTAAACCACTAAACCTTACAAGACAAGAAGAACTGCTGCACTCTGTACAGTACAGCAGATAGACAAACAACTTGCAACTATGGTCTGTTTTCCTGCCAGGGAATCACTTGTGGAATGTTTTGTTTTAGGAACCAAATAGATTGACTACTTTTGAGTATTGCTTTGGGTAGGTTATGTAAAATGTAATTTCTTGAAACACTTCAGACAGCAAAATGTCTCAAGCCTATCCTGGAGAGAAGACACATGTATGGCATTGGAATCAGTTCATTCAGAAGGAAGACAAACATGATCTGTGCTAAAAACTGCGACATCAGCTTTCATCAAATAAGCCAAGATATTTTCAGAAAACAGAGCCTTATGCTTCCCCATACTCTCAGGAAGTTCCTTTCTTGAGTAATAAGAGGGCATTAACTACGAAGAGTTTCCTATTTTGGTGCTATTTCAGAGTGACTTACTTCCACTTTCTGAAGCTAAACCCTCTCAGAGAAAACTCACAGGCAAAATGATAACCTCCACACGATGGGTTCTGATTCTGGAATTTACCTGGCTATCATATTGTGCTGGTAAGGAATCTTTTTTTAATCAATGCTTTCAGTTATTATTGAGCTTTAAAATAACAGTCAACAGGGCTAGCCTTATCATAAAGCAAAATGAAGTAATTGCCAGCTTAATGTGTCGTGGTTGCATTTTTCTTGTTAGCGGTGGGGAGAGCTGCTTGAGAAATTTTCTACTTAAATCAAAATACTTTGATTGGCTTTGCGGACTATAGACTTGAATTTAACTGGGGGCACTTGTGACCCTGTCTAAGGATGGTTTTGGATTCACACAGATTTCTTACAGAGAGTAACAGAAAATGAGTGTTCTGCGTAAGCCTGGACGGGAATGGGTGAGGCAAACAGGGGGAAACAATTTCCTAACCAAGTTATTTCACAAATTTAGAGGGACACACCACATCTTGCCTCACCCTACCTTCTATTGAGCAGCTGACAGTTCTGTGGAAATAAACCACGATAGTTCAGAGGATTTAGTCGCTAATAAGTGTGCTTGAGAGTGACCACAATCACTAGTAGTCCTAGCTGGGCTGAGTAGAAGAAGCAAGAATGAGAGCAGATCTCAAACATCAATGCAGCTCACTCTGAAGATTACCAATGCACATTTTCCCTCTTTTCAATAGGTAACCAATGTACAGTGAGTGTAAGACAACCTCAATCCTTGGAAGGTTTTACCGAATCCAGCAACATTACTATATTGTGCACCTTTTCTGCCCAGAAATGCCCCATGTCATCCCTTAATATTCTATGGTTTCGGTATCTTGCAAAAACCCACGAGGATCTGTGTACTCCTGAGTGTAAAAACAGAGACAAATTCGAAGTGCTTCGCCCAGCAGATAATCACACTTTGCTTCAAATTAACATGCTCAGTGCTGATGACAGTGGAATTTATTATTGTGGGATAGCATTTCCAGATTCCAAAGCACCTACCTCCAAGACCACAGGGGAAGGAACACTGCTAGTGATCAGAGGTCAGTTGCACTTGTATTTTGAGTTTTTTAACACTTTATTAAAGAGATTTAAAATCCACTTTCCTATCAAAGAATGCCCCCAAATATAGTTTATTGTGTGATTTTACAGGCATAATCATATGGTACCGGGTATGCTCTGTATACAGAAACCACTAATTTCATCTTTAGTATTACAAATGGAAAGAAAAAAACACCCTTACCGGAGACTCTAGGGAAGTGTTACCTATTGTGTTTAGTACAAACTGCCTGATTACTTCCAAGTTGAACTCAAGAGGCTGTTACTTCTTTACAAAGCCTTCATTTTGAGGTAAAATATCTGAAAGGCTGCCTCTTGCCCAGATTTTAGGACCCTCAATGGAGGATCTTTTGTGTGTTTAATCACCCCAACTGGCTGAGTTAGTGGGCACACAAGGGAGGACCTTCTCTCTTGTATATCTGCCAACCTGGAATTGCATTGCAAGGGAAGCTTGGCATATTTTAAATATATCTGAAGTACCAAAGGTGACATTTGAGGGTAGGAAGCAAGATATAAAGCATTAATATAAAACCAAAGCCCAGAGTCTTCGAATTGTAGTGAGGATGACAAAATAATTCATACTATAAACCTGATACGAAATGGGGAAATGAACGACATATCTTGTATTCTTTTTTTGTTTACTATTAACAAAGAAACTAAGATATACAGCAAAGGAGCTATCAACATCATGGTGACCATATCACTGCTGCTGTTCTTATACATCACTGCAATTTTGGCAATTTTGAAGTTCTTCTCTAAGGTAGATTCATGATTGCATCTTTCTTTATTTGCTTCTGCATAAGTATCCAAACATGTACAATGTTTTTGCAATGACTCTGAAAAAAGTTCATTTTTGGACCACGATTTCCAGAATCCTTGAACTAGAAAAGTATCTGTAGGTTGTATAAGAGATGCATGACTTTGTTCATGTACACATTTATTATAGAGACAATAACACCCTTTGCACTTCTGCAAATTATCTCAATCTGGGGCAAAGTAGAAGTGAGAGCACCAGATTTTCTTTTAAAAGTGCCAAATGCACTTATTGCATTTATTTAGTTAATGTAATACTATTAGCCCATTTTCTGCATTGGATAACTACAATATACTCTTTCATCTGAACAGAGTTTACAAGCTGCATCTGGTCCAAAATGTTCTGCCCAGCCTGCTGCCCAGAGCAGTTTATAGAAATAATGCAACAAAAATGAACCACATCCTCTAACATCTGCAAGGCTACCATCTTTGTTATGTACTCAAACCATTCATATTTACTTTCTTTTATAGCCAAAATTCAAGAAATCTGAAAACGAAGACCTGAGAGGGAAGCAAAATGTTCATGTAAGTGTTAGCTATTTGAGAAACTATGGTAATAGCAAACTCATTACCTGGCTGTAGCTTCTGGAGAAATAAAGGAAGGAAGGAAGGAAGGAAGGAAGGAAGGAAGGAAGGAAGGAAGGAAGGAAGGAAGGAAGGAAGATAAGGGGAAGGGTATCAGAAGGTACAAAACAACCCCAGTCTGCAGAAGTTAGAAATAACTTGGGGAACACACTGAAATAACTATGTATATGGACATGGGCTGGAATCCTCTTGGTGATTTATACTGTGCAAATGGGGTTGCATCCCTGGAAATGCTCTACTGGACATTGCAAGAGGAGGTATGCGATAAAGGTTTCGCCTCCTTTCGACCACAACACTATTCAAAACCTTTTTTTAATTTCCCAGGCTAAAGAGACCAGAGATGCTTGTCAAGCAATTGCAAAGGAGATCTATAAAAAGAAGAAAAGAAAGCAGTGGCCTGTAAGTAGCCAGTAGCATCAAAATGGGTGAAAATGGGTTTGCATGTATATTCCCATGGCATTACAAAGGGAAGGAAGTGATATACTAAGAGGCAGTAATGAGATTGGATGCTGTACTAATATATTCTATATGAATGAGAAGTGAAATAGCAAAGCAAGCTATAGAATACTGGTTTTACCTGTAGCTGGTCATGTTATAAATATTCTTTAAAATATATTTAATTGAAGCCTGATATTTGACTTTGTCAGTGTGTGACAGTGTGTGACATACAGATGCTTTCAGCAAATGGATCTTGGAAATGTGCAAGGGTTTGGGGAAACTCAAGTCTAATTTTCCTCCTCTTATACATATGGCATTTGTGAAGTATCAAGTCAGATTTTTTTTTAAAAAAGAATGGTTTATGACTGAAATCCATATTAAGATGCTACATGATCTTTTTTCCTCTGTTTTCTTTTGTTTGTAAATTATTGAATGTGCTATTTTCTTTTCTTTCAGGGGCATCTGGCTAACTTCGGCAAAAGACATGTACCATCCTAGTTACTTTTTTATTTCATGAGTCCCACAGCTGAGCATGTGATTCAGATGCTCAACATCTGCAAGAAAAATATCTCTATGAAGACTGCCACTTACCAGCAAAGTATTTTGCACAGGGACTAAGTAGAATTGTTCGCCCTTTGTTAACATCTGTCCATGTTTGTTTATTTTCACTTGGGTTGTTTGCCTTTCATTTAATTGTAGTTATCCTTTTGATTTATTCATTTTACTTGATGTGTATTCACACTGGATGAAACTAGTATGTAAGAGTTTTGTATTTTGATAAAACTAAACGAAACAGGACTTTTTAAAAAAGAACATTTATGTGCACACATGATATTTAAAAAACTGAAAAATCATACGTTAGCTTGGTTTTGTGATGAAGAGGGCTTCTGTGCAACTAGAGCAAAACTCTTTGAACCTGGAGACAAATGCAGAACATTTGGAAAGTGCCTGTTCTTCTGTTCTGACTGTGGTCCATGGTTGTCTAAAGTCTCCAAAATAAGTCCTTGTAAGGACTACGTCACATGTAATTAGAAGTAGGGTGCCTGCTTCTTCTGCACTGACTTTACTACAGTTCTATGGTTTGGCTGTGCCACTTGGCATAAATTTTAAACATTCCCACACAGTACAAGAACAGCTACAAATGTGATGCCTACCACAGAGCAACCGGCAAACCATAAATCAGCCTCCAGTTCTAAGAACTCTGTCATAAATAGTCCTTCTAGTATGCCACAGCTTGCATTCCATACCAAGCATTTATCCATTCTCCCTTTCTCAATCACTGCCTCTACTGACCTGCTTTTAATTTGGAATGACATCAGTTTCTTAAACTTGCCTGACTAAAAAGACTGAGCATACATCCTACTGAACCCCGTCCAGCTAGTAATAAGCCTTAAACATGACAAGACTTAAACATTGTTAGAGCCAAGGATGCAATACTGGAACTACAGCAAAGCATTTATAAAATGAGATTCAGATCAACTCACCATAATGTGGTTATTTGCATAGGTTGCTTAGAAAAACATGAATTTAGTCAATGTGTGAGTCAATTTTCCCTATGGCAAACAAAGTGTGCCACACCTGAAGGAGTCAAGGCATAGTCCTTTAGTGTGCTCTGAAGGAAGCAACAAGAGGCAATGTTTTGAGGCCATGAGATAAAGCAACTTTTCTGGACTAAAAGAGATGTGGGGTTGGCTCTCATTTGAATGGGTTTTGCCACCTTGAGTCCCAGAATAAATACAAAATACTCTGTATTTTCAGGGCATGTTTTGTGAGGATCAAAATTACACAAGGTTTTAAAAAAAATACACCTTATGTCCTATTTGTGAGGTAGGGGAGAAGTAAATAAGTAGTGACAAAATACAAATGGGAAACAGCTTTAACACACAGTAAGTAACGGAGTCAAACTAGGCACACTTAATCATTTTCGTATCTAGGGTTAAGATCACCACAACCACCTAAAACCATACTTTCATTAGAATGACAAGATAAGGAAGGGTTAAACTTCAAATGGCAAAATGTTCTAGGCTCACTACATCACCTTTCAGAAAACTTTGGTACCAGCATATCCATTCTCAGGCAGCTCCCGGCAGCCAACCATGGATAGTGTGTCAGATACCTGTCCTGTGTATTTCTCTGATAAAAGAGGAAAAATGGCTGTATCTGGAGCTATTATTTTAGTTTTCCACAATACCTTGGAGTACTAGTATATTAAGGACATTTTTGGAAATTTAAATCAAGATTTCCAGGTACAACAAACTGGTGTTTCAGCTGCATAAATGGAAGACGGTCTCATGGTACATGGCTATGGAGGACAATAGAGGGCCCGTTATTCAGAATCCTTCAGCACTGGAGGTAGCTTTGGTTGTTGTCCTTCTGGTCAAACCCAATCCCAAGCTGATAAGAAGGTCCCAGAAGATTATTTTAAATATATATATAGGTGTTCTTTACATGGGGCAATTCATATGTGCCTTTTTCTCAACAAGCATCAGGTAGATACTTACCATTTTCCACATACGGATGAAAAGGCAGGACCAATGCCAGGATAACTCTGCCTCTCGTAGGCTCCAGTACACTTCTAATATCTTTTAATACAGTCAATGGCTGATCACAGCGATCAAGCAGATTCAAGCAGCTGATGACATCATACTGGAAGCCCGCATTTTGCCATTCGTTGATGCCGAGTATTCTGAAAAAGTTTTTAAAAAGCACAGGCTTACACTTAGATAATGGCTTATTTGCTTACAGCAATGAGAAGGTGAGGTAACCAAAGAAAGACTTCACCTCATTAAATCTAATCCATCAATAATAATAATAATAAAATAATAAAACTTTATTTATATCCCGCCACCATCTCCCCAACGGGGACTCGGGGCGGCTTACATGGGGCCATGCCCAGAACAATACAATATAGCAAAATATAAAAACAACATATCATAATACAATTACAACAATACAAAAATAATCATGTACAGTACAACACAAAATCAAAAAAGCAATATAACAGGGCGGGCCGCATGAACACTCAGTTAAAACCTGGGGTGAGAAAAAGATAAGAATAAAACCATGGGGAGCAGAGACATAAAATAGCAAACAGTCTGGAGGATAGATGATGGGGGGAGTAACAAAAAAGTGTGTAACAGTTACTCTCCGAAAGCACATCGGAAGAGCCATGTTTTTAGATCTTTCCTAAAGTCTAAAAGAGTGGGGGCTTGCCTGATTTCAATGGGCAATGAGTTCCACAAACAGGGGGCCACAGCGGAAAAGGCCAAGCATAAGAAACTTGACAAAGAAAAGGTGATTCATTTCTCCTTACATTATTTATGGATATAATCACTATTATGTTAATTTATATTAATATTATACATTAATAGTATTAATAATCCCCCTCTCTACATATATAGATCTTTAATAAATATTAAAATATGTTAATATGCATTTGGTGAGTGGGGGGTCTAGAAATTGGCAAGACCCAATTGCACTGCAGAGTACAATTGAAAAAAGAGGTTAAATGGACATGAATGGCCAAAATGGGCAATACCCCAAAACTAGCTGCAGAGGATTTCAACTAGGCTTGAGCGATCCATGAAAAAATTGATTCTAAACTCGTTTCAAAAGCAGGGGGCGCCAGCGTTTCGTTTCTGATGTCATTTCCGAATTTTGCCCCCCAAAAAATTCGAAATTAACGAAAATTCGTTATTTTCTAAATTAATTCGTTAATGGCGGACGCGCATGCGCAATTTCCAAAAACAGCACAGAGGAAGAGGACTTTACAGGACTCTCCCACCCTCATTTTTTGAGTGATCTTCTTCAAACTTGGTACAGTGGTAGAACACATTTAACACTGATAGCTCACCAAAATTTGGAACGTTTCCCTTATCCTCTGATTTTTGGCGAATTTTCATAGCTTTTATAATAAACCATTTTTTAATAATTGCAGAAATCTGTTCCTGGTTTGAAAGTCTTATTTCCTGTTAAATTGGGTTGTCTTTACTGTGAAAGTCATTGTTCTACTTCAGAAACTTTGTTTTTGTGGCTGAAACTTTGTTAAATTGGTGTGTGTGTGATATATACTGTGTATATATATATAGTCCCTGCATATGTGTGTGTGTGTGTGTGTGTGTGTGTGTGTGTGTGTGTATATATAGGTAAAGGTATCCCTTGACGTTAAGTTCAGTCATGTCTGACTCTGGGGGTTGGTGCTCATCTCCATTTCTAAGCCCAAGAGCCAGTGTTGTCCATAGACACCTCCAAGGTCATGTGGCCGGCATGACTACATGGAGTGCCATTACCTTCCCGCCAGAGCGGTACCTATTGATCTACTCACATTGGCATGTTTTCAAGCTGCTAGGTTGGCAGAAGCTGGAGCTAACAGCGGGCACTCACTCTGCTCCCGGGATTTGAACCTGGGACCTTTCGGTCTGCAAGTTCAGCAGCTCAGTGCTTTAACACACTTCGCCATCGGGGCTCATGTATATATAATATACATACACATACACACAATGTGGAGAATATGTGGAAAGGTAGATAGATAAGTTGGGAGCCACAGCGAAGGCACCTTCCTGGGAGCAAGGTCTAATAATAATAATAATAATAATAATAATAATAATAAATCCCTTACAATATCCAAGATGGCTCACTGCTACAGAATCTTGGGAGGTTTAGTTTGATATGGTAGCATTATTGGCAGAGAAAGCTAAGCTGTAGGAATTGAAATCCAATCATTTATCCTCCCTATAGAATCAATTTTATATGCATTTTTAGCTACAGAAAAGCTAAAATCAGGACAGTAAAAGAACAACACCAAGAAAATGGGAATTCCAGACAGGAAACAATCAGGGCCAGCTAATACCTCCCAACAAAGGATTCCCCCAGGTAGGAAGCAGCCAGGCTTTGAAGCTGCAAGGCTATTCAATGCTAATCAAGGTGACCAATTGCAACATTCACACTTGCCTCCCACAGACAAGAGTTCTTTCTCCCACCCTGGACCTTCCACAGATATATAAACCCCACTTGCCTAGCTTCGCACAGACGTCAAAACCTCTGAGTATCAGGCCTGAGCTGAGGCGAGGCGGCGGCGGCCATTTTCCCCCTCCGTCTTCCTCCTCCTCCTCCTCGGCCTCCTTCCCCCTCGCCCCCTCCCATTGGCTGAGCCCGTGACGCCCCTTTTGCTGAGGGGCAAAAGGAAAGGGCCTGAATGGTGGGAGTTTGGGTGATTTGCAAAAGCTTTTTTTTCCTAACGAAAAAAACGACGACATAACGAAAAACGGCCTCTCGCGATTCGAAACCGCGATATCCAGACGTGTGGACAATCAAGGCCGTATATTGCTTCAAAACAAACGAAAGTAACGAATTAATAACGGGTAACGGGGAAATCGAATTATTTGAGCAAGCCTAATTTCAACTTTCCTGAATATACCAATATGGGGCTTACAAATGGCAGTTCTAAACAAAAAAAAATCAAAGAAAAGAAAGGCAGAAAAATGAAAGAGAAAAAGCTGAACTCATAAATTCCAATCCATTACACAGCATGCTGTATAGGCTAATACATCAGTCTTTGTAATTGTACACATAATAAAGGAATTTTCAGGAGGAAGTTTTTGTCCTTAAGGGCACTGGCTTCAGATAAGTAGATTTAGTGCTTGTACAAATCAATACTAATTAATAACTTTAAAGATTTGGGAAGCATCTATACCCTCATAAAGTTCTATAAAGATTTATAGCCTGGGCCACGATTTTTTTTTTTGTATTTTGCAACCTTCTATCATACACCCACAATTGTTTAATTGCACTTAAAATCTGTGGCTTTAATACTACTTCATCGGTTCATCAAAGGAAGTGGCATGACATCTATGAAAACTAAAATAGCTAAAATATAAATTATTAGTCTGAAATGTACTGTTAGATTCCATTTAACTTTTACTCCTATTTTACTACAGCATGGAAGATAATCTCTGGATTGTGGAGATACCACAACCCATAGATGCCCCAAATCTGTTCCATTGAAAGTCTGATAGCAATTCTCCTCCTCTGTGCAAAGTCTCTGATTATTATTGTGCAGCTACAAACAAAATACTCAATAGAAGGACAGAAAAAGTGGAAGAAAGAACAAGTTTCAAAACCTCAAGAGTGAAGAAAACCCCATGGGCAAATCATTTTCGGAATTTGGACACTGGAGATTCTTCTTTGACAAATATTAGTTGAGCAAAGGCTCAACAGGCAATCTGACTTCCTCAGCCACAAGCCATGGGTTTGCTCCATCAT
The DNA here is from genome assembly GCF_035594765.1 of Anolis carolinensis. Taxonomy (NCBI): domain Eukaryota; kingdom Metazoa; phylum Chordata; class Lepidosauria; order Squamata; family Anolidae; genus Anolis; species Anolis carolinensis. The sequence goes on from NW_026943824.1 coordinate 8,706,255, forward strand.
TTCTGACTTGCTGTTGCCTAACTGCTTTCCTTGAGCAAGCACAAGGAACACCAACTCTTGACAATTCAAAAAAGGATATTTTGTAGACATGAGAACATAATTCTTGATAAGGAAAATTTAAAAGGAAAGCCAGTAACAACTGTCTTATTTGTATATTTCTTGGGAAAAAACTCAATGTCCATATCCTGGGATTCTGAAACATGCAAAAGTCTACTTCACTATGTGTCCTGTAGCACATGTAACACTTCTCACACAATCTTTTTTCTTTATATGTTCTATATTTCATGGAAATCAGCAACAGAATTATTGCTATAGGTTACTTTGAGGCTATGAAAGAAGACTGGGGGGCGGGGGCGGGGGGAGGATAAAATTTTGATGTCCCAGTACCTATGCACCATCATGCCAATTTCTGTGATACCTGTATTTCTTCTTCTGAAGCTGCCATATCATTGTTTCAGACAACTCGGTAACATAGGTTTCTTCAAAATGGGGACTCATGACTTTTGTGACTTCTCCATCTCCGGCTCCTAAATCGAGAAGCCTGCGGGATTTCCAGTCTGGATTTATTGTGAGCAGTCTCTGAAATTGTTCAGGTGAAAACACAAACATTGAACCTCTTCCCAGCAACCTGAAATGTTAAAAGATAAAGATTTATGTACCTCTTTATTTTGGAGGAGAAACATATTCAGAAAAAGGTCACTTTTCTTCAGGATTGTTTTAGACACAGTGGTTGGATAAAGGAGGGCTTTGAGTTTGGACTCGTGGTTTTTGCAAGCATGAGGGTTTAAAGGAGAGGCACACGCTACAAGACTGTACTGTGTAACTTTCTCCCAGGCAGGGCAAGCACACTGCATGCCCATCTGTGTCAGGTAACTTCCCCCCACAGGCCGAGCACTTCTTTAAAAAGGTGGTAGAAGACATTACTGGCCTGATCCTATTCACATAGTCAAGATAGTCCGGGTCAAAATGTATAGCTGAAGGAGAACTAGAGAAAGAATAGTCAAAAAGCAGTCCTAGCCAATGATGAAGAAGAAAAAAGAGCAGGAATAGTCGGTAAACTGATCTGGGTCAGTAACAAGGTAAGTAAGCTAGTCTAAAGAGCAAAAAGATTCCTGTATATGTGATTTCACAGAGACCACGAAGAAAAAAAGAATTAGAACAATTTAGACCAGAAGGTCATGTTTAGACTTCTCTGACTGATGACAATTCTCAAAAGTTTCACAAAGAGGCCATTTTTAGTACAGGCTACTTAAGAGCCTTTGAAATAGGTATTCCAGAAAATGAAAATAGGATTATCTCTGTGTGTGCAGAAAGTGGACAGACAGACTCTTCCCTGTGCTCAGTATCAGAAGCCCAAGGGTGTGTCTATACTGTAGAATACAGTTTGACACCATTCTTAACTGCTATCGCTCAATGCTATGGAAGCCTGGGAGCAGTAGTTTTATATAGTCTGCGGCCTTCTCTGTTTGAGAGTGTCTCACTAACTACAGTGATGCAATTGGATGGTTGTAGACAGCAGACAAACCAAAGCAACTAGTTTTTCATGGAATTTGCTGCCACAAAATGCAGCAATGGTCACCAACTTGAATAAAGATCAAACAAACCCACTTTGATGAAGCTATGAAAAGTGATAAATCATGATAGCTATGTGTCAGCGGCAATGCAACTCATATGCTAGCAGTAAGAAACACGAACATGAGGGTTACACCCTGCTTGTGGGTTTCCATTGGGCATCTGATTAGCTACAGTGCAAAACGAATCCTGAACGACTTAGGCAAAGTGTAAATCAGCATGGATCAGGAAAAACATGTTGCACCACTAAGCTATGGTCCTTCCTAGAAGGCTGGAGGATCATACCTTCCCTCCCTTTCAGAGGGAATTTTCCTGCTTATAATGCCGCTTGAGGACTACTCATTTAAAAACTAATTCCACTTTTTGTTTTTATTCAAAGTACTTAAATAACAAAGAAAATATGAAACAATCATATTATAATATCAAAATATTATTATCATTCATTTTAGTACCTATTTAAAAGATAAAACCTAATTTATATTGGCACAGCATTTCATATGAATAATGACAGCGTGGAGGATACAACACCATGCAGAGGCACACATTAACTTACATTCACAGGGCATTTAGAGACAGAAGATAGCAGATTGTATCCAAAAGACTGAGGTTTAAAAAAAAAACCGACAAGGAAGATGTAAAAGAACAGAAATACCAGAGTGAAAGAGAGGCTGAAGGTGACATGGATGAAGCAGTGGGAGAGGAGATTAATATTTTAAAACTGTATAATCTATCAGCAAAGGACTGCAGTAGCTACCTGAGGCTCTCTTGGATGGGAAAGAACATAGAATAGCAAATGAGCTGTTCATTAAGGAATGTGTGGCAGGGGACAGGCAGGGTCTCTATGGATCATGCCAATGGCATCACGGCCTGCTCTACTTTGAAGACTATATTGTAAGATTACAGTAGCAGCGACAGAGGTTCAAGCAGATGAAAGGATACATAGAATATACAGGGGGAAAGAAAATAATTGGTTAGCAAGAGAAACGAGAGGGGAGCAAGGCATTAGTCTGGTCGACATAGCTAGAGAATCCAAACTGGAGTGTAAAAAGCAATTGGCGCCAAGGCATCTGCCGCTGCAAAGAGCAGATTCATGATCAAGGGAGAGGACAGAGGAAGGAGAAAGAATAGGTAGCGAAGACAATGAGGGCAGATGAAAAGTGAGAAAGCACCGCAGATTTATGTGGGTGGAATATAATGGTCCATAGGAAATGACCTGTTAAATGTTGATAACAGTGTTCAAGGAAAGCATTTTGTACAGAATACCACTTCGGTTAAAAGACCAACCCCCTGGTGGTACTTTTCAGTGTCAGATAAATTGGCACAAGGGTATTATTCCTAAAGGCATGGGGAGAAGAGGTTCAAAGCGATAGAACCCCTTTTTGAGCAGAGGGAAAATGGCAAAGAAGGCAAGAGGGTGGAAAGTAGTACTTGACTGCACACTCCACAGGAAATGTCTAGCTGAAAAGTATGATTGGCTCTTAATATAATATTATCCCTCTCTCTCGCGTTCTCTCTCCCTCACACAGACTTATGCCAGCTTCAGCAGATCAAACTGCAGAAGAGGAAAATGCGAGGTGGTGGGAAAGGAGGTCAAAAAGTGTAGTGCGATAGTCATTCTGCTAAAGAAGATGTAAAACCTACGAGGCATGATGTTTTGGATTTTAATGGGATCATTCAACATGATGGAGCCCCCAACAGCGCAATGGGTTAAACCCTTGTACCGGAAGAACTGCTGATTGAAAGGTCAGCAGTTCAAATCCAGGGAGCAGGGTGAGCTCCCATCTGTCAGCTCCAGCTTCCCATGTAGGAACATGAGAGAAGCCTCTCACAGGATAGTAAAACATCCCAGCATCCCCTGGGTAACATACTTGCAGATAGTCAATTCTCTCAAACCAGAAGCGACTTGCAGTTTCTCAAATCACTCCTGACACACACACACACACACACACACACACACACACACACAATGCTCTACTGGCAACTTTGTGGGCTCCCTACTCACAATGTGATGAATCCTAGATTTAGGGTTCATAATAGGAGCTTGGACAAAGCACCCCTACTTTCTGAATAACCTCTTTCCTTGGCCCTGTTATTACAGTCAAAAAGTACAGGTCAAAAACATTGACTGGTATAACATTAAACCACAATTAAGCAAATGGTAATATAAAAGAACAATGGAATGAAAGATAATTTAAAACAAAATCAGCAAGGTACAAGATAAATCCATACATTCACCAGCAGATTTTCCATTAGGTCCTTCTGAATTAAAAGGCTTTGAGCCAGGGTCTTTGCAGTGCAACACAGATACTACATTGTGAAATTAATAATGAAGAATTGTCAGTGCGTTCCAATCAAATATCTGCCACAAGGCAAAGGATCCTCATGTGCCTTATTCAGCAACCAAAAATAAATGAAATGTGTACAATGAACACTGTCAGGAATGTTTGTGACTCAGGACAAGACACTTGGGACACATCTTATCCAAACACATTGGCATTCTTCAAAAAATATTTTATGTTGTCTAAGGCAAGCTTATACCCAATTACTTCCAAAACCCAATGCACAGCCAGCTATCTCCCTGCAAGCAAGGGTTTTAGATCAAACATTGGATTACAACACTGAGGGCAATTCATGGGCAACTTTCCTATTTCTGTACCCCTATTCATCCTATTTCCCTCTGTTCAGTTGGGTGGCAATGAAATTTAAGAAGCAAAATAAAATAACTGTTCTGAATTAAGGCATGCTTCCCCGTGTGCCTCATTTTAATGTAGAAATGGCACTGTGTATGTATGAAATTGTTGGTAGATTGCCAGACTAACATGTTCTCTTAGAACGACTGTGTGGCCCACCCTGAATCAAAGTGGACAAAATGGAGCATATGAGACACACATAGTTCCAATTAGTAGCCCATGAAGCACCCCAAACCTTCCAACCTTCCGACAATTTTTCAGAATCCAAAGCCCCAAATAGGTCCAAACCACAACAAAACGTAGCAGTTTTACCTTCACAGGCCCTCAACCCCACATGTCACAAAATCATTTTAAAAAAACCCAAAATTGGTTGAAAAGCAATTGAAGCTAAAACAGAAGTAATCTATGTTGTCCATTTCTAGATCACATGGCCCTCAAACAAGAGAACCCAGGATAATTCAACAGAGCTTACATTTTATTGTAGGGGCAAACAGACTGTGTTTGGTGCTTTATTTGTTTTCATTTCTGAGAGACACCAACTTGAAACTGATAGATAACATACATACTTAGAATTAAGACATTCCGAGCCCAGCAGTCTGTTTTGAGCATTAGAGATAAACACAGCTCCCAGTTCTGCCATGCAAAAAAAGACAGTCCTTTTCTATCCACAATTTTCTTCATTTCTGTATAATTTTGGCAAGGAAGGCTGTCATTTTGGAGTGGTTGTTAAGCAATTGAGTGTTAGAAATGTTTTCTGATCTATTGCAGATCATCTGGAGATCTGTTTTCTGCACATTCTTGCCTTAATGGTCAACAGGAACAGCCCCCACTAAGAAAAAAAAAGTAGCTCACACAAGACTAACATTTGCATTATAGGTTTACCAAAGGTCAGTGCTAAACGATTTAATCAGTAACTGACCTCCATCATTGCTATTGAAACAACCAGGGCTTTGCCTGGTATTTGGGATTCTGATATATGTTTTGGTTCAAGTACACATTATGTGTTATGAACACATAGCTTCTTTGGCTAGTTGATGCTGTGGTTAGAACTTCCTGACCCAGTCTGTGCAATTATGCTGTCTAGGGATGTGCTACAGCTGAACACGACACAACAGTGATAGGCTGTCGAAGTTTAGAACACTACAGCATTCATTCTCGTTGAAGTCGACAGTTTGCACTGACATGTTCCAATAAGATATGGGGTGGTTTGATATCATGGATCAACTTGCCTCGGATATCAAGCTATCGTTTGCTAACCAGCCACAAACCACAATCTGAATCTACAGTTAGTTGCTGGTTTATTACCGCTGATTTTTTTAAAGCATGGCTTTCTCTGTTTACCTTTAAACAGTTGAAATAGGCAGATAGTGGTGAGAGAAAACATGAGAAATTGTGAAGATAAACCATGGTTTGTTTGGTCATCTGGCATGCAATTACTATAAGGAAAAATGGTTCATCTTAAAGGCAGTTTATAGTGACAGTTTGGCCTGTTAGAACATAGGCCACAAAAAAGCATGAAGACAACAGTCCATGCCTAACTGTTATTCAAAGAGATATTGCTTTTGAATATGAAGATCTCAAACAGCCTCAAAATCAATTTGGTTAATTCAACTCAGTTGAATTTAACATTTCTTTATCCATTTTGTACAATTTTATGCATGCTTGAAGTTATAGCAATATAAAAAAATTAAGAACACATTCCAAGCTTGATGATTCCATTTTTTTCACTTACCCATTAATAGACGTCCTAGACATAAACAAGCTAAAAACGGAGGACACGAAGGAATGGTAAAGTTGAATGAATAGCCAGCCAGATTTCTCAATGCTGTTATCTAAGAAGATCTGTGTTCCTTGGTCAAGGTAACTCTGGACGAACATAGGCTGAAGAGATTCACATAGCTGCTCTCTATTGCACACGTACCACTAAAAATGAGCAGGGGAGAAAAATAACCAAGAATTATTATTCACATTATTCTCACTGCCAACTGAGACGTTAGTAAAGAAGAATAGTCTTGAGAGAAGTGAATGAATATAGCTCAACTGTAGAGTATGTGCTCTGCATGCAGAAGGCCTTACATTTGATCCTTCACATTAGTAATTTTAAAGATTAGGCACCCAGATATGGCAAAGAGACTCCAGAGAGCTGCTGTCAGTTAGAGCAGACAAAACTGGGATGGATGGACACAATTTGACTTAGTATGACAGTCTGATAAACACCTTGAAGATTTTTCAGAATGGCTTAGAACTTTGCCAAATATTATAGGATGTCTTTATTGAACATATATAAAGCTGAGCAGACAATGTGTAATTTGCCCACCTGTAGTTTCCAGGTCAATTTAGGCTGATGGTATCAGAATATCAAGATTATGATGCTAACTTTGAGGATCTATATTGCTGAGGAGCTCAATAAGAATAGACAGGAGTGTGGAGTGGAAGAGTCTCCTTCTGTTGCAAGTGATTTGATTGTGTTCCTGTATGGCAGAATGGGGTGGGAACTGATGACTCTTGGGGTCCCTTCCAACTCTATGATTCTATGGTTATTCCTGCCTACCTGCCAAAGACCTAGTTCTCTTATTGCAACGATCAGGATAACACATCAACCAATTGTGGCACAAATCAGAAGGCTACAAAAACCTACAGATAGTTGCATCATTCACCAAACAGAGCTTAGACAAGGTAGCCTTTGGACTATAGCTCTCCGAATCCCACAAACAGAATAGCAGATTATCCTTAAGAAAATGTGGCTCTAAACAGAGAAAAAAATTCCCAATTATTGGCTAGATAAACTCTAAATATAAGACAATTTTGAGCAAATGAGGTATGAAATAAGCAGTCTGAATTGTTTCAGCTGCCTATTGATGAAAACAGCTCAAATCTACACATCATCATTGCCCAGGATCCAATTATATCCTGGGCCTTAATAATTGGTTCTAGTACACTGCCAACACCTTGTTTTGCATTCCTTACACATAAGCTGTGACTCAAGTTCCTTCCCATTCTGAGCAACTGTGGACACATCTCACTAGCACTTCCTCTGTATTCCTGGAAATGTCCTAATCACTACAGCCAGGTTCTCTGCTGCTTTAGTTAAGTTCCATAAAGCTTATGATTTTTTTCTGTCTTTTCCTATGTTTCTAAAAGTGGCAAAGCAGGGGGAGATTGAAATTTTCCCCATTACAAATAGCCTAATCAAACAGATTGAAATTGTTACAATATCTCGTGAGAAACTACCATTTACATAAAACTTTTTATCATTTCATCATTTTAATTGACTTGGGAATCTGTTTTGTGTTTTAATTGGATTCGTTTTGCTTGATAGTATCATTATTAGCCATCTTGAGAGCTGTGCTTCAGAAGCAAGCTGGGGCATAAATCCAATAAATTAATAATTCCGGATTCTAATCACATAAATTTCAGTGGCAGCAGGGAATGACCTTAATAAACTTGGCTGGCAACCTGTTCAGTAGTTACAGGATTGGAAGGTGGATTTACAGTCTTGTTACTTCTAAGGATTCATGTTTATAGTCTATTATTACTATTATTACTATTATTACTATTATTACTATTACTATTATTATTATTATTATGTTGATTTATACTCCATTTTTTCTCTCCACAAGGAGACTCAATAACTGCATACAACTGAAAACAACTAGTTTCTATTTGGCAGCACGACAACTTAATGATTTCCATGGTGCTGCAGATAGCAATGCCCTTCCAGTTGTGTGGTGCCTTCAGACAAGTAGTTGTGGCAGGACCTCAATATCTCAATGTGTCCCATAACTAGAGCAAATTGCCGATGTTATTTCTTTTTTATTATTTTATATTTTTTATTATTATATATGAATATTTTAATTTTTTGATACAATAACATTTTTAAAACATTAATAGTATTAATGATTACTTTGGGAGACTAAACAAGGTCTTACAAAGGACTACTTTCCCATTACAACTGGTGTGTGGCAATGGGAGATAATGATAATAATAACTCTCCTTCTCTCTCTCTTATTTATTTATTTATTTATTTGCGACATTTATATACCGCCCTTCTCACCCCGAAGGGGACTCAAGGCGGTTTACAAGTATATATACATACAATATATTATATTATACAACTATATTGCAATATTATTAGTAATATTGTATATAATATAAATATACAATTATAATAGTAATACAACATAATATTATCATTAATATTAATATTATATATATTCATGTGTGTGCATGCGCACACACACACATATATATATACACACACAAACACACACACACATATGTTATTTCTGAGTGGCTCAATCTACAGAAACCTTTCAACTGAGGCATTCCTAGGCAGAAACAGTATGGGCAAACTTCGACCCTCCCGGTATTTTGCACTTCAACCGCCAGGTGTTTTGAAGCTGTAGTCCAAAACACTTGGAGAGCTGAAGTTTGCCCAAGCCAGCTTTAGAGCAACATCATCATCAGACATAACTGTAGTTATGTAGGGCTTTAGCCATGAATTTTGAAGTGACAAGAGTGTATTAGCAGAAAATACATCTCTTCCACTTCTTTCAATGAGAAATTATTAAATCATCTATGAATTAAATATAAACATATAGTATTTTATCCTTACTATAAATGATGGAAAAACCTGACACAAGCTGCCCTGATATCTAGGTTGGAGAGTAAGAGTATAAAGCTGCTATCCACTGGAAAAAAACTGATAAAAATGATAGGCAAGGGAAAAAATAGAATGAAGGAAAAGCAATCCAACGAACAGATAAAACCAGTCCACCAGTAGATAAAAGGATAGACAAACAAATATTTTCACCTAGTGGTGAAAACTCATAAACAGTCAGCAGGTGCTGGGGGAATCACCCTGGACTAAAGATATTCCATAGCTGGAGCATTACAATGAAGAAAGCTGAAGCATCACAATGAAGAATATCCACTCCTTGGTCAAGGTGCCTCACTTTAATAGGAACGATACTCAAAAATAATATCCCTAGATGATTTCAAGGATTAGACAGGTTTATTGAGAAGCAGTAAACTATAAGAATACACATATCCAAAGTGATCACATGGCTTCTGACTGCACAACACCAAAAAGAGAGGTCAGAAATAATCCTGTTTAATGATAGCAATCATAGATATGGTATCTGGAAAGCTTTACACCAAATAGCTTTAGTATTCCAGTTTTCCTTGGTCCCAGTTCATGGCATCTGGAAATGTTTACACCTACTGTTAAAATAAACATTATCAATATTCATATGATATCCATTGCTACTGTCAGTTTAACTGTATAAAAATGTACATATACATCTGAAACTATTCAGGTGATTCCCTGAAAATGAATTCTTTACAACTGTACAAAATAAAACAGGACCAAAAAGATGGTCCATAAACCCCCATAGATTCCAAGTTGGTTTGGGTATTTTTCATCACAACTCTATTTTCCCCGCTTGGCTTTTAAACAACTAAATACAGTACAGTACTCTAAAGGTAATGTTCCACTTACTCGTCTTCTCTTCGTAGTTGCCATTGTACACTAAAAGGAGCCGAAAAGTGTCCTAATTTACCTATAGCCACGTTACTAGAACAGATGGATCTGAAAGTTTTACGGAACTGTAACATGCTTTTATAAACATGTGTCTAGGTAGTTTGCACAACTGCTCCAGTATTTCTTTTTTAAACAACTCCGCCTTTACTGATTCTTTTCCTGTTTGCAAATATCTCAATGTATTTCAGTCTACACATCCCTGCTTTGGAGGTCAAATTGCAACATTATTATCACTAGGCTTCCTTGTAGGACAAACATCTCCAGAGAAACACAATGAATGAGATCACATTCACCCATTCGAAGGAGAGAACTTGTCCCTTGAAAAAGGAGGAAATTTGGGGGCCTTACTAGAGCAAGGAGAGAGCAGCAGGTATATAATTCTTCCTGCAGATACGTCTGTGATGCTTCAGGAGAAAGCAGAATAGAGGGGAATAACCACATAAAGATGGATGTGTAGATGGAATTAAAAGAGCCAGAGTTGGGTAATGATTTTGAGTGTTGGACTATGACTCTGCAGACCAAGATTTGAATCTCTGCTTGGCCATGGAAACCCACCAGCTGACCTTAGGCAAGTCCCATTTTCTCAGACTGAGAGGAAGGCAAAGGAAAACCAACAAAGGATAAATCTTGAAAAAAATGATAGGTTTTACCTTCGGGTCACCATAAGGTAGAAACATATTGAAGGGACACAACAACCAATATAATTAGAATGGGCTAGCATGTTAATTGCACTCAAATTGTGGCAATAAACGGATAGTTCCTGAAAAGCTAAGGATGCATCTACACTGTAGAATTAATGCAGTTGGACCACTTTAACTGCCATAACCCAAGGTTACGGAATCATAGGAGGTGCAGTTTTACAAAGCCTTTAGCCTTCTCTGCCTCACCAAACTACAAGTCCCAGAACTGCGTAGTATTCAGCCATGACATTTAAAGTGCTGTCAAACTGCCTTAACTTTACACAGTAAATGAACATTCTGACTCTTTGTATAGTTTCCTTTCCCTTATAATCTAAACCAGAGCTTTCTAAACTTTGTGTTGGGACATACTAGAGTGTCGCCTGTAGTCTCTTGGTGTGTTGTGTGAAAAACGCCCCCCCCCCCCACACCCACAAACAAAAGCTGATGCTGCCCAAGTGTAGGTACTGTTATAACTTTGATAATTTGCACAATTTGTTGATTGATTTGCAGTAATTGCCACTAAATTGGGTAAGATTCTATTTAAGAAAAGAAAATCTGTTAACAATGATGTTTGTGATGAACCACAAGGAGCGGCGGTACAGAATACTACACAAGAATAAACTGTACTACATAAGAAATATACAGTAAAAATCCAAATCTCGTTTATACAGCAAATATTATATGAAACACACACATATATAGGTTGGTTGAACCTCTAGTTTGCCATTAAACTGAATTACTGTGCCTGGATATTCTGGGATTTAGGGCTGTATGGAAGTGCCCTGAGTCCACACTGCCATATATTCCAGTTCAAAGCAGATATGGTGGGATTTTGTGCCTGGATATTACTTCTCTGCCTCACCAAACTACAAGTTCCAGAACTGCATAGTATTCAGCCATGGCATTTAAAGTGCTGTCAAACTGCCTTAACTTTACACTGTAAATGCACATTCTGACTCTTTGTATAGTTTCCTTTCCCTTATAATCTAAACCAGAGCTTTCTAAACTTTGTGTTGGGACACACTAGAGTGTCGCCTGTAGTCTCTTGGTGTGTTGTGTGAAAAAGATCCCCCCCCCCCCGCACACCCACAAACAAAAGCTGATGCTTGTGATGAACCACAAGGAGCGGCAGTAGAGAAAACTACACAAGAATAAACTGTACTACTTAAGAAATATACAGTAAAAATCAACATCTCGTTCATACAGCAAATATTATATGAAACACACACATATATAGATTGGTTGAACCTCTAGTTTGCCATTAAACTGAATTACTGTGCCTGGGATCTAGGGCTGTGTGGAAGGGCCCTGAGTCCACACTGCCATAGATTCCAGTTCAAAGCAGACATGGTGGGATTTTGTGCCTGGATATTCTGGGATCTAGGGCTGTGTGGAAGGGCCCTGAGTCCACACTGCCATAGATTTCAATTCAAAGCAGATATGGTGGGATTTTGTGCCTGGATATTCTGGGATCTAGGGCTGTGTGGAAGGGCCCTGAGTCCACACTGCCCTAGATTCCAGTTCAAAGCAGACATGGTGGGATTTTGTGCCTGGATATTCTGGGATCTAGGGCTGTGGGGAAGGGCCGAGTCCACACTGCCATAGATTCCAGTTCAAAGCAGACATGGTGGGATTTTGTGCCTGGATATTCTGGGATCTAAGGCTGTGGGGAAGGGCCGAGTCCACACTGCCATAGATTCCAGTTCAAAGCAGACATGGTGGGATTTTGTGCCTGGATATTCTGGGATCTAGGGCTGTGGGGAAGGGCCCTGGGTCCACACTGCCATAGATTCCAATTCAAAGCAGATTTGGTGGGATTTTGTGCCTGGATATTCTGGGATCTAGGGCTGTGTGGAAGGGCCCCCACCTCCCTGCGTGCGCGCCCCCTTCCCCCCAGCAGGAGGCGCTCTCCCCGTGGCTCTTTGGCGTGAGGGGGGGGGGGGTAAGGAAGGCCCAAGGCCCGCCGCCGTCGACAGGGCCACTGCTTCCCCGGCTCCCCCTCCGGAGGAAGAGGCCTCCCTGTGCCTTTATGACGCCCACACAAAGCGCAACACGCCGAGAGAGACACCTTCCTTCCCCTGACTGGATCCGTGCTAGGCCTCTCTTTCCAGGGAGACAGGCTCCGAAGGAGACTTTCCCTCAGAGAGAGAGAGCTCTTCCCCTCCCTTCTCGGCAGGCCCCTACCTGGTGGTTCTCCTTGAGGCCCGGCGCCGGCTGGCCGTGGCTGCCCATCATGTTGGCGTAGAGAGAGCGGGATAAAGGGCTCCTGAGGTAGCGGGCAGGGCCAGACCACATCCTCCTCCTCAGCGCCCACAGGGACAAGGTGCAGCAGCCCAGCCAGGCCAGCCAGAGTCTCATGAGGGGCCCGGAGTCGGAAGGAGGCCGAGGAGGAGGAGAGGGCCGCGCGGTCACCCCCTCCCGCCTCCGCCGCCTCTCTCCATGGCAGCCGCCCGCGCCCAGCTCCCCATTCAGTGACCGCACACACAGGCCGAACGCGGAACCCCAGGCCTCGGGGAGAGCGGGGCCGGCCGGACGGGATGGCCGGGGACACACACACTCACTCACACAGACACACACACAGGCACTGGCCTCGGGAGCGCGCACGCCGGCGAGCCTCCCCCCCCCCCCCGAACCGCTCCGCCAATCAGGGAGCGGCGCGAGCGGCGCCTCTGGGGGCGCTGCTTTTGAAAGCTCGCGGAGGCACAATGGGGCCGGCGGCGCGCCTCTGTTCCTAGGTGGGCTCGGGCGCGCGCCTCGTCCCTGCCAAAGGCTGCCTCCTTCCAAAGCGCCTGGCCTAGAGCAGGAGACTCTCCTGAAAGCAAAGCCGCTTTCTGATCCCCCCAAAAGCCCACTTTATCTTTCTTTTATTGAAACAGAAGGCCCTAGACAGCTCTAGAACCCATCATATCCAGGCAGATCATCCACAATATCTGCTCTGAGCTGGATAATCTGAGTCCACACTGCCATATAACCCAGTTCAATGTGAGTTTTATACAGCTGTGTGGAAGGGGCCAAAGTCGCATAAGCTATGGATAAATGTTTTCATCATTTGAGGGTTTCTAACTGTATTTTGTGATACTGTTAATACAGACATGGGCAAACTTGGGCCCTCCAGGTGTTTTGGCCAGTAGGAATTGTGAGAGTTGAAGTCCAAAACATCTGGAGGGCCCAAGTTTGCCCATGTCTGCATTAAAATGTGTAATTCTATTGCAATGTTTTGCGGTTTTTAAAAATTGCATCGGTTTTACTGTCAGCCACTTTGAGGCCCCTTCTACACTGCCATATAAATTCCAGATGATCTGCTTTTTTATATGGCAGTGTAGACTCAGATAATCCAGTTCAAAGCAGATGTGGATAATAATAATAATAATAATAATAATAATAATAATAGGCTCCCTGAGTCCCCTCGGGTGAGAAGGGCGGGGTATAAATGTTGTAAATAAATAAATAACTTATTTGTTTCTAATTCTGAACACTGAAAACTAGGAAGGAAAATAGGAACACTAAAAGAGGTTAGAACATATTACTCCTATTTATTAACAAATCAGAATCCCATACAGAAATATTTTGTACAGACTTAGACACAATAAAATCTTCACTCCATTTTCAAGTAAACATTCTTAATGGAACAAAATCCCAAAGTGATTTCCATAATTTATAAGTTAAACTGTTTTAAAAGAACACAAGCAAACTTGTACAACTCCTACTCACTTCAATGGGGCATGAGCAGGAGATGCTGCTGGTTAGCTGTGCAAAATAAAACACCACAATAATTGCCACAAATGTGCAGGACAAAAAAAATCTGAACTTGAAAATCCATTCCTTATGCATGCCATTAATATAAATTTGTTCTAATATATAAATGAAAGGTACCAGAAACATTAGTACAAATAAATAAAAATATAAATAAATTTGGCATATTACTGCATTTAAACATAATCAGGCATGTGTACCATCATTATTAATTGTAATAAAATGCACTTTTGCTTTATGAACAGTTTAGTCCAGTGCATATAAACCTAGGTTGAAAGATGCTGCTCAGATCTATGACTTTTAGTGTTTAAAGGCAACATTTTAAATTTAATGTAGGCATTTTCTATCAGATCTCCTTTAATACATGTTCAATAGTCAATTATTTCATTTTACTAAGCAATCAGGGACATGAGGGAAAATGTTAACATGATTTATTCCATCTCATAGAGGGCTAGAATCTCGTTCCAAATTTTTGTTGGTCGAGATTAGAGAACTACAAACTTCTTAACTAGGAAAAATGTCTGAAATACGTTCTGCTTGATTTGACCTAATTGATTTTTAATTCATCTAGCATTTGTTAACATGAACTTGTTGAGTCTATAGACTGTAATGGAGTGTTGTCCTTATAGGATTTAATAATCTATCTACTTAGAAGCAATCCCATTGGAGTTAAGCTGTATAACAAAATAAAGTCCAAATCTCATTGTGAACAAGTTTTCTAAGAAGTCATTTTCTTCTTCCCATGTTGTATTAAAATTCAGCTAAATGGTCTAGACATTTACTCTACTATACAGCGTAAAATGATTCTATATATAAATTACAGGGCTAAGATAAGGATGGTAGTACTTATCAAATCATAATTTAGGCTTTATGACATATCAAGTAGCATTACCTTTTCATTAGGCGTGATTTCCATCTAGAAGATGAAAATTATAAATGTCTTTAATAGTCAAATTCAAAGGACAGTTCTCAGTTATTAGAAATAATATAAATAAAACTGGTCAGGCAATCCAGTTGGACCACCAAAGCACTAGAATGATACATTATATCCCTATTTGCATTGATAAAACTATCCAAAAAGTCCAAAACCTTCTAATTACTAAATGTGCATGTGTGTGTGTGTACATTATAAATACATATTCCTTATGTAAGGAAATGCTGTTGGAAGTCATGGGGTTGCCTTGAAGCCACATGATAACAGCAACGACGACTACTATTGTAGTCTTACAGTCCAAAATTCCCAAAATGTTGGATTTTCCAAATTTATTGCAACATGTTTAGGAAGAACAAAACCCCTTTTTCTTTCATTATGAATTATCTATGAAAAGATTCAGGCTTGGTGGAAGTGTCTGCTTTGTCTCAGGCAATAACATGCCTGCTCTCCACCCAGATTTCCTACTTACTAACCTGCTTCTTTTTCCTACCACTTCCTCTTTTACAATGTGACAAATGGCAGTGTTTCTAATATAACCCCTACTAAATACATATATTGATGTCTGTGCCCTCCACAAAGCATCTACCTTCATTCCCCTTCAATTACGTTTCCCCTTGATTTTTGTTTTTTTACTAAACAGTTCTTATAACTTCTACTCATCTGCTTTAAATGGTTACAGCCATTAATTCTTCCCTGCAAAGTATCTTATTTAGGAAAATCATATCGAGTTTTTCATACTGGATGTTAGGAAGAGAGAAATGTAATAGATTTTTCTATATTTCCTGGGGGGGGGATGACATCTAATTTGCACATGTGGAAGTAACATTCCAGATTTTCAGAATATTCAAATGCACCCTTTTGAGGTTATTGTGGGCCTTTACATACTCTAAAAGGAATCCAATTTGAGGATATGGAGGTAGCTCACAGAAGTCCAGTTTACCACTAACTTTAATATGACATAGCAGCATTTTAGTGTCTTCCTCAAGTCTTTTGGAGACCCTGAACATCTTCAGTTACTCAGCTAGAAAGAGATACTTACTTCATGTCATGATAATCAGTGATAGAATTTCCAGGGCTAACAATTAACCAATAAATGGCTCAGGTTGCATTTGATCTATATGTCCAAAGATACAAAGAAGTCCAATGTTTGAGTTCACAGCTGTCATTGGCTATTGTGTGAAATTCAGTGCCTGGTCCCTCGAAGGCCATGTTTACAATTTAGTGCATTAGGTGGCTATTTTGGATAGAAAAAGGTGTCCATATCAAAATCTGTATGACTGCAATGCAGAGAGGAATTAGGCAAATCATATAGAACATGGCATCAGGGAGACCTAGAAACAAACTGGGGGAGAAAGAGCACTCATCACAAAACCCAAGTAATTACAGTACATATATAGCAAAATTCTGTTGTCCTAACAGAAAAAAAAATAAAATCATATTAGCTTTCTTTTGCTGAACAAGTAAGTAGAATGAAAGAACTACATGTCAATTCAATTTAAACAAATAATGGCACATGCAATTCTGAACAAGTGGTGCTGTTAAAGCCATGTATACTCTGTTTCTATATAACATTTTTTCATGTTTTGCTATCCTTGAATTTTACAAAGATGTCCTGCAAAATATGTGCCTCATTCATTTTAAGAGTCCATACAAACTGGGGAATTCTCTGGAGGTGTATGCTTCTGGAATACTTGAGGTTTAGAAAACAATATTTAGTGACAGCTCGACACAAGAACTTTACTTCTCTGCATGTCCATTCATGTCTATTTCTCAGTTAACAACAAACAAGTAATTCTGTGGGAAAATGGAGCTGTGAGTCAGGAATAGACATTTTTTCCCAATTGCTCCAAACACAGGATTCACTATAGTCGTGGTCTGTGCACAGACTAATTTGTATTTTGGTTATTTGTTTAATATACTAAAGGACAGACTGGTCTGACTGTATGCGATTCTGCCTTTGGAGACCTATTACTCTGGAAGTGATGATGAAATCTGCAATATACTAAAACACATCCCCGACTAGTGTATCTATGCATGTGTGTGTGTAAAACATTTGCAAACAATAACATTTAATATCTTTCTGCCACTTACAGTGGGTCAGGCTGAATGGTTTTGTTATTCAGTTGTGCGTATCCAAACTGATTTAGTATTGTAACCACAAGCATAGGAGCTAAAGACTGGGCTGGTTTTGTAAACAGGGCGTTTGTTCCAAAGACCATAGAAGAAAGTGGTGACCTGAAAAGTCAGCAGAGATTTTATGTTGCAAGCCATCAATGTGAATAAATTGTAAGATGTCATTTTACAGTAAAACAGACAATGGTTGAACAAGAATTAGAAAGGGAAAAATGCATTGGCCAGTTATACTCTGGTTTGATCAATTAACTTTCACTATGAACGTAACCATGACCAAGCTCGGATTCTGCATTCTGATTTTTCAAATCCTGATACAGAGGGTGCTTTTCTTATCAATAATGAAAAGAGCAACTCAGCTTCCAGAAACATATAAAGGTGTATCTTCTATCCCACAGTTCCCAAGATATAATTAACATAATTATTACAACATCTCTATATCGTAAGATCTTGAAGTGATGAGCACATAAAATCAGTATAAACAGGTTTAAACAATTTTAAATAGTAAAGCATTAAATAGTCTAAAAGAATATTAACCATGTTAAGAAGTTAGAACAGGATAAAAGGCTCAATGTATAAGGTTTAAGTTATCATCTTCAGTAGCATTTCTATTTTATATTCAGAAACTCCTCCTAAAACCTGTGTCGACTAAATTTGGCTGAGTCACCATTTAGTTCCATGTGTAAGAAAAGAAAAAGAAATAATGTGTAAAAGGGTTGATACAGAAGAATTCACCAGTAATAGTTTGCAGTGAACTCAACTCTTTGCTGATCTGCCAGTAGTCAGTAGTATGTACAAAATAATTTAGCATTATTATCTATGATAAATGTGTATATAAGGAAAAATACTACCTTCTTTTATGTTTTTTTAAATCTTCATCCACAATATCAGCCAAAGGCAGATTAAACAAACTGAAGGCAGCTTGAACAATTACCCTAAATAGATAGGAAAGCAGGTTAGATATTCATTATTCTGAAGAAATAAAATGTGTATATGAAGCATTTTAAAACCACAATATTTGCATAGTGTACCCTCCACAAAAATACTAATAAAACACAGAGCTGGAAATAAATATCAGGACTCAACTAGTTGCCAAAACAAACATTCCAGAACTGAACAGATAAAAATCCAGTGCACTTGAAATGTGTTAATAATTGCTTTTTCAACCCAAAATGTAGTTTGTTTACCTAATTTCCATACATTCCGCATTTGGATAATTATGGAATCTCACTGACTTTCATTTTAAGACAATTGCAGTTTGTTCTACACTTAAATTACATGGTGAACCTGTGTTCCTTATTTCCTTGAATTAATATTAAAAATAACAGTAAACAGATACAACAGTATTTAATACTAACTTTCCCAATGGTGTTAAAGTCTATTATTAATAGTTCTAATAATTACTATAAAAATTCAAGAGTCCTTGTAGTTCAGAAGTCCATCTATTCCAGCTTTCTACAACTTCTCAGGTGCTCTACCTATAATTTCCATCAGTCCCTAGATTGCCTGGCTAATGTAGGGATGACTGAATCTGTAGACCATAGGTCTGATCTCTCCAACCCGAAGAGTTTGCCATGAGTATAAACAACCAACAGTTTCCAGGAAATGCACAATCAGGATGTGAAAGGAACTTGTCAATAGTAAGGCCATCCAGATGAAAACGTGCAAACAAAGCATTTGTATATGAGTTTGTCTAATACCCCTTTAAAGGCACAGAGGTCTTCAGTAATATCTTCCAGGTAAGTTAGCAGTACTGTATAAAAAACATTTCACATTGCCAAGACTGGGAACAGAAACAGCCATCTTTACAGCCTGGCGGTGGTTTTTCTTCCACCATTCTAAGGCATAGTAAGCCACTGGCAATATCTTGCCCAATTCATCATTGCCCTTTTCTCAAACCCAGGCAACTTTTGAGCACATCTAAAGGAGCTTTCTGAAAGGTATTTAGCACGTGGAAAATACTTACATATTTCCTGTAAGATAGGCAGCCAGAAGGTAGTAGTGTTCTAGGCCTAGATAAAACATGGCAGCTGCAGCCATCCCTTCTAAGTAGAAGGAATATAGGACAATCTTATAGTAACCAAACTTCCGCAACAAAGTTTGACTGATGAGCACAAGGCACTGAAAGATAAAAGAAAACATTTATCTCCCTATAATACTGTAATCCCGCTAAAGAGATGCTAAATATTGCTAGCCATGCTTTACCTGGATTTTAATAATTAGAAACAAAGATAAAAATGTCACTTGAGAACATTGGTTTTTGCTCAGTAAATTGGCTCTCTAATATCTATATACTGTATATAAAAGGGTAATGAAATTTCGGCCTAGGACAAAACAACAAAACTACACATCCCAGAAACACTAAACTTGGCAGCACAACCCCTCATCCATGCCTCTACGTTCATACAACAAAAAGAAAAGAAAAATAAAGTCCTAATTAGAGGGAGAGGAAAAATTGTTTTTATCCAATTGCTGCCAGTTAGAAGGTTAAGCTCCGCCCACTTGGTCTCCTAGCAACCCACTCAACCCAGGGGACAGGCAGAGTTAGGCCTCACTTAGGCCTCTTCCACACTGCCTATAAAATACAGATTATCTGATTTTAACTGGATTACATGGCAGTGTAGACTCAAGGCCCTTCCACACAGCTATATAACCTATTTATAATGGACTTAATGTAAGGTAAAACCTTTACCCTTTACCTTAACTACCACCAATTCCTCAATACTTTATTTCCCATACCACCATACTTTGCCACAGCAACGCGTGGCCGGGCACAGCTAGTATCCAATATAATGTTCCAACATCAGGAAATACAGGCTCAGTCAGTAGAGGACTCAAGGACACAGTCAGGGTGTGCTGCTGGATTCAGCACTGCCTAGCATTTGGCAAGAATGAATTGCACATTTAAGACTAGTGACAGTGAGTCAACTGCACTGTCCAGAAATGCCTGAACTGACTATGGTGACAGACTGTTGTTCTTTTATTTCCACACCAAAATGACATTTAAGAATGGCCACGCAGTTCTTATCACTGCAAACACACATTCATGTGCAACTGCATCAAGTACACATACCGCTCACAGTCAGAGGCACGTAACGGTTGACAATGCAGACAACTGAATCTTCTCAGCTGTTTTATTGCATATATTTTCTAGAAACTCACATGATATAAATTCATTTCAAAATGTGAAAGGCAAATATTTCATCCAGTCAAAACTGCAAATATGGAGGAATGACTGTATTGTCTTGTTTTATTATTTAATACATGTGGGGAAATGATTTAATAATAATAATAATCATAATCATAGCTTTATTCTTGTATCCCATCACCATCTCCCCAAAGGGACTTACACAAGGCACAAGGTGCCTAAAAACAAGACATGAAATAAAACACAATATAAAATAAAACACATAAACATGTAGCAACGCCATAAAACTCAGAATAAAACAGCGCTCATCCATCAGTGGCGATAGCTAATGTAAACATGGACAGGTTGCAAACAACAGGGCCAGGGAACGGGAATAAGTACAGAGCTGTAACCATGTGACGAGGGCATGGGATAAAGTGCATGGGATAATAGATCAACTAGGGACTAGGCATTCTCAAAAGTTTAGTTAAGTATTAATTGTTCCTAGACCTTCTCCTTTTAAAAAAAGGATAAAATAAGTTTGTAGTATAAATGTATATGAATTTTAAAATATATGCTGGGAGAAAATGGGAAAGAATTGAAGCTTCTTTGTACAAATCCATCATGTCAAAAGACATATGATTACTGTAGAGGAGGAAGACAATAATGCAGAATTATTAACATCAAGCAATGAGAGGAATTTTCTAGGATTTAGTACATTTCCTTTTCAAGAGAAATAAAAATGAGTTTGTTTGTTTTGCCTACCTGAGGACAAATAAAGCCTGCTCCGTACATGATACTTCTGACAGAGGATGCAAGAACATCTTGGGGGATTAGATTATCTGCAAAGATCATCATGAAATTGTTGCAAAAGGCTAGGTGGAAGACTTGAAAGAAGTTCATGGTCACAAAAAGCAAGAAGTTTTTCTGGGTCATGATCTGCCTGGTCAACAAAATTATAGAATGCCAAGACAGAGACCTCTCAGTGCTTTCTGAAGCAACCCCTTCTGCAAGAGTCTCCTTTTGTTCATACTCAGTTGTGCTGTAGAGTCCAGTGTAGCACATGCAAGCTGTTGCGATAACTCCAACTAGAACTGTAAAGCCTTGGAAAGAGACAAAGTTCTCCATATTATCTGTAATTAAACCACAGAAAAGGATACTGGTAGATCCAACTAAGCTTGCCACCTGGTTATACTTAATCAGCTGGAGCCTACTTTCATGTCGAGTGGAAATTTCAGCAAAAAGCGCACATTGTGCTAGTAAAACAAATGTAAGCAGGCCGTCAAAAGCGCACAAAGCAACAATAAGATGAAGCCCGCTAAGCCAGTCATCATCTTCATATTGTTTCCAAGGAAACCAAGGAAGCAGAAAGGCCAAAGCATACAACGGAGCACCATACAGAATGGAAAACTGGCGTCTAGAGCAGCACGGTACTCTGGAGTTATCTTGTATATACCCAAAGAGAGGATCATTAATGGCATTCCAGATCATAAAAACAACCTAAGTGAAAACAGAATACAACCATGTGTTATTAAAATACTCCCCCTCAATTGCATCATTCAGTCACAAAGCATGCTATACACATGAGCACAATATAGCAAATAAATACAATGTGAAATGGAAATATTAAATGTGTTAATTAATTAAATGTGTTAATTAAATAATTGATAACTGATCCATTAAAAAATGATGTAGAAAAAAACATAGAAAAATAGTGAAATGGGGAATAGATTATGGTTTGGTGCAAGAAGTGAAAGCTTACAAGAAAATTCTGTATACATAATAAGTCATTTTAAAATTGCATCCTTCATCCAAGAAACTCAAAACCATGTAAGTAACCGCTTCCCTCTTATTTCTCCACAACATTCCTACAAGGGATGCTAATAAACCTAATGAATTTACAGATCCTTAAAAAAGGACTGGGACAGAATTGTAGATTCAGTAAATATAAGAGATGGTCAAAAAGAAAAAAACCCAGCATCTAAATTTATCAACGATATATGATGGCTAGAGTGACCATGTTAGGCAATATACTCAAATCAGACAATTATGAACATGAAAGGGAACTAGAACTAACTACAATTAAGAAAGGGAAACTTAAAAATTATAAATATTTGAAAGCTGACTACTGGAAATAAGCCATTTTGGTCATGATCATCTATATATATAAAAGGGTAATGAAATTTCGGCCTAGGACAAAACAACAAAACTACACATCCCAGAAACACTAAACTTGGCAGCACAACCCCTCATCCATGCCTCTATGTTCATACAACAAACAGCTCCAGCTACTCCAGAAAACGGCCAGGCTTTGAGACTGCAAGGCTAGTCACCTCTATTCCACCTGGCCAACAAAAGATTCCCATAAGCCACAGCAACGCATGGCCGGGCAAAGCTAGTGTCTTATAACATGATCCATTAGTGGTGGCTAGGTACAGTCTCAGCCAGCATTACAGCATAATTTTTGTAACATACTATTTGAATCTGAATTCAAAACATTTATCTACTGAGAAGCAAACCCCCAAACCCAATGTACCTGTGCTTGATGGAATGCGGTTTCTGAGATTTTGTATCGATTTAGAAAAAGTTTAACATAATAGAAACTGAAGATACTATTCATCATTCCAGCGCCCAATGTGGTCATGGAGTATGCCAGTGCATTGCGATGAATTCCAGAAATAAACTTCATTTCTCAAATGTAAGATCTCTGTTGTCCCTAGGATAAAATACATACTTGTGAAAAACAGTATAGATGCTTGTAATTTTTATCAATAGCTGAGCATTGAAATAATATTAGTAAGCCAGTCTTATACAGAAGTAAATCCTGCTTTCGGAGAGGTAACGCTTTTACCTGAGAGAAAACCTTTCTAGGGATTTTCAGGTCCTCCAATATGAGTCTGTGGCCAATTTTTGCTGGACATTGACCACATAAATGCACTGCAGGATCTAGAGATTCAGAGAAAGAGGATTATAATCAGATCTACAAAAGTCACACAAATGTGGAGAGCTAACTTATCTCATCATCCATTTGCCAGAGTAAACTTGTGATAATAGCAACATGTGCCTGTTAACATTAAATATTAAAGCCACAATTCAGCCAATATTTGTTGGCAAATACTATTGTTATGTATTGTGTTCAGTTAGGCATTGTGTTCTTCTCCTGTTAATATGCATGCACTTATGTGTATAAATTTATTTATTTATTTATTTTTCAAACTTATATGCCGCCACTCCCCTAGGGCTCAGAGCGGCTTACAAGAACCGGCTAAAATCAACAATTTATGTAAGCAAGTGAAAGCTTACATAACAATAAATGTAAGCAACAATAAATGTAAGCAAGTTTTGTGATCCTTTACTATGGACAATTTTTCATCATTTATGAATTCCTACTGTATGAATAATTTTGTGGTTTTATTGATAATTTGGTGTCAAAAAGGGGATTCAAATTTCTAGTGGGAATCTACAATAAGGAAGCCACAATAAATACTGTGTGACAGTTGTAGTAAAGTATTGACGTATATGACAGAACATAAGATTATGTTGGATTGTGATGTGGCATAATAGATGGTTTGGGGAGAAATGAAATTTGTGATACACATGATGTATGCTTTTAATCATCTCTCTCTTATTTGAATATTATGGAAGTGATGGAACTGAGTGCTTCATTTCAGGTAGATTAAACCAATGTTAACTTTTCCACTTAATCCCTATTAAAGGGATAATGTGTTGCTTCAATCATAGCGAATGTAATCAGACCACACATCTTTATGCACATTAATTACAATCTTCACATGATCCATAAGAGGGCAGCATTTCCTTATCTATTTGCCCTTGCTTCACTGTATGCTATGGGATGGTTCTGCATTTTGCCAGAGTTCCAAGGAAAACAAGCAAATAAGAGAAGTGTAATTAAGGGACAGGTGAGGAAGAACATAAGCATATCTCCCCTCAGTTTTCAAGATAATTTCTTCCAAAACTGGGATAATTAGTCCACAACCACAAGCCCATTTTGGTTCCAGCAGCCTTGGCTATAATAAGAAATGTTTTTGGGGGACAAGCTAAAAAAACTGCACAATATTTGGATTCAATCATAGGGTGTATCTACCATGTATGTATATGTATGTGTGTTTTGTGTATGTATATATGTGTGTGTGTGTGTGTATGAAGAGGGTCAAAGTTTTGCCTTCTGTGTCATAAAAATGTTATGAACATATAATAGCAGAAGTTGCCACAGATCATAGTCTGAACTATCCTATATGCCAAACTATGTTCAACATAAAGGTAAACGTTTTCCCCTGATGTTAAGTCCAGTTGTGACCAACTCTGGGGGTTGGTGCTCATCATTTCTAAGCCGAAGAACCGGAGTTGTCCGTAGACACCTCAAAGGCTGGCATAACTACATGGAGTGCCGTTACCTTCCCGCCGGAGCGGTACCTATTGAACGACTCACATTTGCATGTTTTTGAATTGCTAGGTTGGCAGGAGCTGGAGCTAACAGTGGGCGCTCATTCCGCTCTCGGGATTTGAACCTGGGATCTTTTGGTACGCAAGTTCAGCAGCTCAGTGCTTTAACACACTGTGCCACCAAGGCGCCATCGTTTAACCCAGGCATCAAAACCATTTTGGAAAAATTAGTTTTGTTTCGTGACCCATGATTTTAAAGCTGTTTTAACATCATTCAAGTCATTAAATTTGAGACCACGTATTGTCTTTCATGGGTCCAAAATGACAACCTATGAGCTGATGTGGTTTATTCAATGCAATTTTTCTGAATCAGCACCCCAAATAACCAAACAGAATCTAAAGTTGACCAAAAAACTGATTCGTAACCCACATTATCTGCTTTGAACTGAAATATTTGACAGTGTAGACTCAGATAACACAGTTCAAAGCAGATAACATGGCATTTTCTGCCTTGATATTCTTGAGATACAGGGCTGTGTAGAAGGGCTCAGTTTTCAACCCAAATGGCTCAGCAGATTTCCCAGGTTAGCCTACTTTTTTCAATGATACTGAGAGCAGGGTTTGAACTCAGACTAAAAACAATGTACAAGGCGTGCACTGTGTGGCATTTAGAGAAGTTGGGAGGCAAAGGTGGTCATCAGAAGCTTGATGCATTGGTTGCTAAACCATTGGTGCGATGGAGAAATGCATTAGAAGTCTTCAACAGACACTAAAAAAAACAGAGTACCACCAGGACAATTTATGCTTGGCTGAAAACTTCTGCCAACTATGGAAACTATTGTCCTTTGTGGCTGACAAGAAGAAGCAATGATTCAAGGTCTATTACCTGTGAAGAACCTTTCAGGGCCTTCTTCCAAGTCTGGATCCCACTAATGCAGGCCTGGGCCAACTTGGGCCCTCCTTGCAGGTGTTTTGGACTTCAACTCCCACCATTCCTCACAGCTTCAGCCCTTCTGGGGCCCGAGGCTGTGAGGAATGGTGGGAGTTGAAGTCCAAAACACCTGCAAGGAGGGCCCATGTCTGCACTCGGGAAGCCATTTCCGCGTGTATCCATTCTAAGAACGCGACACGCAACAACGGCGCGTGACAAAGCCCAACGGCGTCCCCTCTGAGGCAACGCGTGGGAAGAGGCCCCTCTGGCCTGGCGAGGTTCCCTTGGCAACGACCGCGCCCTCCCTCCTTCACGACGGACTAACCGTGCCTTCCGTCTCGAGCGTCGCTGAGGAACACCAGAGGCGGGCTCTCTCCCCGAAGCCGCATCCCCATTGGCCGGCCGCGCGGGATTGGAGGCCTGCCATTGGCTGCCCGGGTCCAGAAAGGAGGGGGGCGCGTTTTTGAAGAGCGCCTTTGCCACGTTGCTGTTCGGAGGGAAAAAGGGAGGAAGGAGGGGCCTTCGGGCAGAGCCGGAAGCGCTCGGGAAACTTCGGAGGCGGCTTTTAAAACCTCGCTCGCCTGAGGAGAACAAGAGGCGCGGAGGAGGCGTCGGCTGTGGCTGTTCTCCGCGATGCTGACCGACAGTTTGGTGGAGGAGTTCGAGATCCGCGAGGATGAGCCTTGGTACGACCAGCAGGACCTGCAGCAAGGTGAGTTCGGCTGAGGGAAGGAAGGCAACAAAGGAGGCCACTTGCCGGCTCCTGTCAGGCAGGGCGAGGGCGAGGGCGAGGGCGGGCCCGCCTTGAGGGGAGAGAGAGGGACCAGCCGCCCGGCACCCGCTCCTTCCGCCGCCGCCTCACCTGCAGCGCCTTTCCTCATTGTCTTCCCTCGCAACGCCTTTCCTTTCCTCGTTACTTTTCTTCCTTTCCGTTCCTTTCTTCCTTTCCTCGTTCCCGTTCTTTCCTTTCTTCCCATCCTTTCCTTCGTGCCTTGTTTCCTCTCTCCACTACTTCTTTCTTTTCATCCTTTCCTCATTCCCTTTCCTTACCCTTCTTTCCTTTCTTCCATTTCTTTCTTCCTTTCCTCCTTATCTTTTTCTCTCTTCCCATTACTTCTTTCCTTACCTCCTTCCTTCCATTTCCTTTTTTCTTCCTTTCTTCTTTACCTTTCCTCATTGCCTTTGTTTCCTCTCCCTATTATAGTAGAGTCTCACTTATCCAACATAAACAGGCCGGCAGAACGTTGGATAAGCGAATATGTTGGATAATAAGGAGGTATTAAGGAAAAGCCTAATAAACATCAAATTAGGTTATGATTTTACTAATTAAGCACCAAAACATCATGTTAGACAACAAATTTGATAGAAAAAGTAGTTCAATATGCAGTAATGCTATGTAGTAATTACTGTATTTACGAATTTAGCACCAAAATATCACAATATATTGAAAACATTGACTACAAAAATGCGTTGGATAATCCAGAACGTTGGATAAGCGAGTGTTGGATAAGTGAGACTCTTCTGTACTTCTTTCCTTTCTTCCATTCCTTTCTTCCTTTCCTCCTTATCTTTTTTCCCTCTTCCCATTACTTCTTTCCTTACTTTACCTCTTTCCTTCCATTTCCTTTTTTCTTCCTTCCTTTCTTCTTTACCTTTCCTCATTATTGCCTTTGTTTCCTCTCCCCATTACTTCCTTTCCTCATTGCCATTTTCTTCCTTTCTTTCCCAATTACTCATTTCCTTACCTCCTTCCCTTCTTTTCCTCATTTCCTTTTCTTCCTTCCTTATTTCCTTTCCTTTCTTTCCTTCCTTAAATGTCCTCCTTACCTTTCTTGCCTTTCCTCATTACTTCTTTCCTTTCCTCTTTACCTTCCTTTCCTCATTACAGTAGAGTCTCACTTATCCAACACTCGCTTATCCAACATTCTGGATTATCCAACACATTTTTGTAGCCAGTGTTTTCAATACATCATGCTATTTTGGTGCTAAATTCGTAAATACAGTAATTACTACATAGCCTCTGGTGGCCTAGGGGATAAAAGCCTTGTGACTTGAAGGTTGGGTTGCTGACCTGAAGGCTGCCAGGTTCGAATCCCACCCGGGGAGAGCGCGGATGAGCTCCCTCTATCAGCTCCAGCTCCATGCGGGGACATGAGAGAAGCCTCCCACAAGGATGGTAAAACATCAAAAACATCCGGGCATCCCCTGGGCAACGTCCTTGCAGACGGACAATTCTCTCACTCCAGAAGCAACTCCGGTTGCTCCTGACACGAAAAAAATAGCATTACTGTGTATTGAACTACTTTTTCTGTCAAATTTGTTGTATACGATGATGTTTTGGTGCTTAATTTGTAAAATCATAACCTAATTTGATGTTTAATAGGCTTTTCCTTAATTTCTCATTATTTGCTTATCCAACGTTTGCCAGCCCGTTTACATTGGATAAGCAAGACTCTACTGTATCTCTTTCCTTTCCTCTTTACCTTCCTTATTTCCTTCCTTCCTTTCCTCCTTACCTTTCTTTCCTTTCCCCATCACTACTTGCCTTCCCTTTTTCCCTTCCTTCATATGCCTATTTGTTTTATTTAATTGCATTTTATATTTTTATTGTATGTTCTGTTATTAGGTACTTTTGTGCCGTGTGTAAGCCGCCCCGAGTCCCTTTGGGGAGATGGTGGTGGCATACAAGAATAAAGTTATTATTACTACAGTAGAGTCTCACTTATCCAAGACTTGCTTATCCAAGGTTCTGGATTATCCAATGCATTTTTGTAATCAATGTTTTCAATATATCGTGATATTTTGGTGCTAAATTCGTAAATACAGTAATTACAACGTAACATTATTGCATATTGAATTACTTTTTCTGTCAAATTTGTTGTATAACATGATGTTTTGGTGCTTAATTTGTAAAATCATAACCTAATTTGATATTTAATAGACTTTTCCTTAATCCCTCCTTATTATCCAAGATACTCGCTTATCCAAGGTTCTGCCGGCCCGTTTAGCTTGGATAAGTGAAACTCTACTGTATTTCATATGTATAAAGCAGCCACAACAATCACAGAAGAGCAAAAACAATCCAAAAAACCCCATCCATACATCTGTGAACTAAAACTGACAGTCTTACCCAGTCCTACATATAAGCCCCCATTAACAGATGCAGTAATTCTCTATTAGTACATTTTAAGTCTTTCATGTAGTATCAACCCAGATCTCATACATATATATTTGAACACACACATATTTCGTTATGACAATCACAGCAAGTCATAAAAAGAATTTAAAAATACCTACAAACCAAGAGTAAAGACATAAGCTATATCTAAGCTCTCCCCCCCCCCCCAACTTAACTGATGGCTACACCCCTCTATTTGAATGCATCCTTTAAATACAATCTTGGTTACACTTCCACTTTAAGCATTCATTTATCATCAATAAAAACCTCTTCCTGATTTAGTTCTCCTGGCCCCATACACCTGTGCCTTAAATACATACCCTCCTCATCCCATGATTTCTCCCACTTGCCAGGCTCATTTTGAGCTGCTCCTTTTCACCTTTGTCACGTCCTGTTCCTCTCCACTTTGAGTGTATCCCCAGGCCTTTCTCTTTTTCACCCCTTCACATTCATATTTTCATAATTAGTCCTCTTTAACTTGGATTTTTCTACCCAAAAGTCCACTCTAGGGAAATCATCCACTAATGCTTCAGGGAGGTGCTCTACTTCTGATAGTCATTTAAAGACTTAATAGCTATTTAGACCTCAAAAGGTGGCTCCTGGCATAATTTTAAAAGCACATTTAAAGCACATCAGGCATGGGCAAACCTGGGCCTTCCCACAATTCCTAACAGCTTTAAGCGGCTGAGGGGGGGAAAGGACAGGGCTTGAGGCTGTCACCACTTTAACTTGCACCATGGCTTAGAGGCAGAAAAAGAGTATCTTTCTCATAGCAAATGCAGCTAATCCAATACCGTGCAGCTCTGTGCTAGTCACCCTTGAGGACCAAGAATTAGACTTTGCCTTACACCATAAGTTGGAGGTTACAGGGTGCCACCTTATCAGGAAACCCTTGTACTTGTTCACCTTTGGATGTTGAAGAATAGCTCCTGTTCCAATGTGTACCTATTCACATTACATATATTTCCACCAGATATGATATATAATACTTCTCCTTGTTCATTAGGATTATGTCTTTACAACCTGTAAGTTAAACTGCTCTGACTGTAGTTGCGTATACTTAAAGTGGGGAACCTTTTTCAAAAGGTATCTAGGACTTGCCTTATAGCTTGTCCTCATTTCCTGGCAATTTGAAGGTTTTGGAACTGGACCATACAGATCCAAGTGAGAGATCTTTACAGCCAGAGCACCCACTCTCTAAACTGTTACACCACTGTGTTCTCGAAGGCTTTCATGGTTGTAATCACTGGGTTGTTGCGAGTTTTCCGGACTGTATGGCCATCTTCCAGAAGCATTTTCTCCTGACATTTCACCCACATCTATGGCAGGCATCCTCGGAGCTGTGAGTCCTTTTTAATTTCCAGCTGTTGCCCCTTTCGAGGGTGACATTTAAACTGCTCTGAGTTCTGCATTCTTTTAGTGATTGTCTCCAAGTATGGCAGCAGCTGTATTCATGGCAGCTCTGAAGAATGTTGGAAAGGATTATGCTAAATCCTGATTTACCATAGCTACCTTTTGAAAGAAAATAAATCTTTAGTTATTTAATTTAAGATGGATTGACAGAGAAGTTTTCGGTATCTCCAGGGCTTTGAATAAACCTTATGGTTTTCCTAAAATCTTTTCTGCTTCCCTTTTCTGAAAAAATGCTTGGATACTAGAAGTAAACTTCATCAGTCAATTAAAAAATTGGAAAAAGTAAACTTACAAAAATAAGTTAGGACAACAAAGAATGTAATTATGTAACGGTGCTGTTCACATGTACCCAATTTCAAAGAGAACATTACAAACAGCTTATTACTTTGATGGGTTATATTAGAATGTTTTTCTCATCATAGTTCAGCAACAAGAGTGTTGTAAGTTCTCACAGTAAGAACAGAGGTGCTAGTGGCTGGGAATGCCCTTGAGCTTGATATAATAGTTAGTGGGACAAGTTTTAATTTGACCAGCGTTTAATGAACTTCTGAGCATGCAAGGCTTGCGCACACACTTTATATCAACAGAAGTTGGTTTGTTTAAAAATAGCTTGCATTTTCTGGTTTGACGCCAGCACTTGGGTCTACACCAAACTTCAGTGAAGTAACAGAATCAAAAACACAAGAAACCTGGCCCATCAGACTACCATGGCTTCCATATTTGGTTGAACCAAATATGTCCCCTTAAAAGATTTTGTTCGGCATAGAAAAGCGTAAAAATACTTGTCTTGTATTGAGAATGCATTTTTGTGTTGGAATAGATAACCTTGAAATCACCAGCTTCCATAACCCAGTTGTAGAAAAAGTCAGGAAATTCGTACTACTCCCAAGAAGAAAATGAGGGAAATGTAGACTCTTATTTGTATCTCTCAAAAGCTACAGAAGCGCAATTAGTTTTGTTTCTCCTTAGTTTTGAAACATGTGTTGGAAATAATATGGTAACCTAGCCATGGCATTGGGTAAAATGATCACTATTCATTTTAGATCTCCATCTTGCTGCTGAGCTTGGAAAGACACTGTTGGACCGGAACACTGAGCTGGAAACATCCCTACAGCAGATGTATTCGACCAATCAAGAGCAATTGCAGGAAATAGAGGTAACAACTCCACATAGTGACATAAGAGTGTCTATAAGTACTCTGTTTTTCTCATGCTGAGCAATGACTAAGACCAGGTATATGGTGTGCCATAGTACCACTCAATATGGGTTCTTCCTGTTAATATATGCATGCATAAGTTTCTTTTTTTACTTTGTTACAATGTGTTCTCCTTGTCTTCAACATGGTAGACAAAATTAATGTGCTTCTGGTTACACTAGTGTTCTGGCTAATGCTGCCCTTGACTAATCTCTGTGTTGTTCATAGTCTGGTTATAAATGGCAACAGGTAAATAGTGTCTAACTGATGTGCACAGAGTGAAGGTTGTGGGTGGTTGCTCTAGATCCAGTTGTAATCCCAATTTATACTTCTAAAAAATGTAAGCTTACCAGTCTTTTTTTTAATGAAGTGAACTGTCAAGCACATAAGATTTGATTACATAATCAATAGGCTACTTACAAGAGTTGGGACTCTGAAACTTCTAAGCTATCTAAAAGATTTACAGATTTAACCGTTCTCACAAAACTAGAGTTAGGGGTTCAGATATTGTAATAGGGTTTGTGCAACCTGAGTGGCGCATTTCTCCTGTTTCTCCCCTTATTGGAGAGACTTCAAGTGTATTTCTTTCTCCCCTACTTGGAGCATGAGATTAAGTAGTGTGAAGTGGAAATAGAAATCCAGGGTTTGACACTAAGATGCCTCTTGCAAAGCAGCTTAAAGCTAATGGTTTAGTGCTCTTATACAGGAGACCTCTTATCCAAGGCTTTCTGAAAGCAGTTTTCACAACTATAAACAACCTGTTGTGTTTCTTGAATAAAGATGATTACATTTCATACAGATTTAAGCAAAACAGGAACACCCTGACTGAGATTAAATAACATGTCTCCTTCAGTAATTCTCTCTAAGGGGAGAGCAGGAATATTTCATCAGCTAGTACAAATCAGCCATAGGGTGCCGTCTTACTTCATATTGTGTAATTTTTGTTTCTACAATGTGAAGTGCCTGTTTTTCTTGTGGAAATAAATGCTTGCTCAGCATTATTTCAGGTGCATCCAAAGGGGATCTTTTAGTTTGAAACAGGAATCTCTTAAACTTTTCATTTACAATGTGGTTTTTCCATGCAACACAGAGGAGATGTGGAAGGAGATCATTCTTGGGAAGATATAGTCCAGTGCCTCCTTGGCCATGTAGTCATAATCACATTATTTTGGGCCCTGGTTCTGATCTCCTTTCCATTTCCTTTTAGTGTAGAAACAGTATGCTTTCAGAGCTAAAAACAGGAACATTCAACATGTTTGCTTTTATGCAGAGTTATAGAAGACTGGGAGATTACTCTGCCATTATTTACCAATGCAAGGAAAGCAGCCAAAAAAACCCGGCCCTTTTAACTGCTGGTTGAAAGCTAATCATAAATTATTTTTCAGTATCTTACAAAGCAGGTGGAACTTCTGCGTCAGATGAATGATCAACATGCCAAAGTTTATGAGCAGCTTGATGTTACTGCCAGAGAACTAGAAGATGCTAATCAAAAACTGGTTGCCGATAGTAGAGGTGCACAGCAAAAGATACTAAGGTAATGTTTTATTGCAGTATTGTTTCCCGTCATTTATCAACATGCAATGCATCTATATAGTCAGAAGGAAAACTATGTAGAATAGCTGTATCAAGGGCCTTATTAAATTGTTATACTCCTCTCCCTTTGTTGTTTTGGACCTTGTTCCCACCATGTCATCCCCCCATGTTCAACAAAACTTGAAGATCCTGTTTATCTGAATGCAGGGTCTCCCAAATGCTGCAGAATGGAATATTATAGAAGAGGGGAATCCCTTTCTAGGATTATAGTAGTAAAGAAGGAGGCGTGAAGATTCTCCCAGTCTCATTTTGCAGGAGGAGTAAGATCCTGGGACCACTAATTAGATAGCTGCCAAAATCAAGAACCTGAAACAAGCATTTCTCCAAGAAGCTAATATTAAAAAGAAATCTTGATGTCCCACATGAGGTAATCTGACAACTTTTCGTACTCTTGTGCATGTTTTCCTTTTTTTAGCCTAACCGAGACAATTGAAAGTCTTCAAATACACATTGATGACCTCCAGAGGCAAGTGGAAGAGTTGAAGAATTCTGGGCAAGGCCTCGTGAGCCGGGAAAGGCCTGAGCAGCCAAGATCGGTTCACAGTTTTCCATGTCTAAAGGAACTGTATGACCTTCGCAAGTAAGGCACAAGCTTACACTAACATTAGTTGTTTTCGCGCGGGGGGGGGGGGGGGGGTAGCTTAAATGTACTTTCCTGGTATGACTTAATAAGGAAAAGGGAAGCATATGTAGACAATATAATATGTTAAGTTTGGGTAGTGATAAAACAGTATGAAGTCACAATGCTGAAGCTGCTGATAGATTGTTCTGACAGCTTTTAAAACTTAAGTCCATTAACGCTGCTTTCTCTGGGTTCTACCTTGCTTTTTGCCAACATTATTTTCAGGTAGAATTGCAAATCATAAAGGTTTTTCATAAAAAGATCCTGAAAATGATTGGTCTGCTCTTTTGCAGTAGCTATTCAGGCCACATAATCTTCTTTGCAGCCTATTTATCATTTACATCTATGCCACAATGAAAAAAAGCCTGCTTCCTTTCAAGGCATTTTTTTCCAAGGAAACATCCAATGCTTCCTATTTTCTCCCTGTTAATTCTACCGCCATCTACCACTTGGAAAAACAGATGTGTTAAGGGAAGCTAACTTCAAATATTTTCTCCCATCTTTCCAGTATTTTTCATCAAGCCCTCACAATATAGTTGCCTTTTCCAGCAACTGGTAGTCACAATGGCTTTTACTTTGAGTTTCTGGGACAGATAATGAGTGGGAAGATGCCTTACTACTTCCGATACACATTTGAAAGATAAAGTAGCATGATGCCTATTAATGATTCCATGCTTACGTTGGAATTAGTATTGTGATTTTATGAGTATTACTTGGGGAGTCTAAAAGTTACGTTGCTGCTCCAGATTGTGTAGAGGCTCGATACCGATACTTACAAATGCTTGAGACAGGTGAGTTTAATATGATTCTAGGACAGGATAGCAGCAATAGTTAACAGTGTCTAAGAAGTACAGTCCAGATGCCTCCTGCCTATAGAAGATTAGCTATGTTATATGGTTAGCTCTGGCATGCTTAACTGGCCAGTTCTAACCTGTTACAAGAGCAAAGCATGATCCTTTTGCTTTAGACAAAATACAGCCAACCATCCTACATAAATGGAACATATTGGTGAAATAATCCATATTAATTTTATAATGAACTGTATCTATTGAGGAAAAATGGATTAATGTTTTTAATTGGCTCTTTTTATATGTACCCAGGTATTTTGTTTACGATCATATCTTTGCGGAAAAAATTACTTCAATGGACAGTCAGCCAAGTCCTCTAGAGGAAGAGAACCAGAACCTGAAAAAGGCCGTTACGCTCTTGCAAGCTCAGCTGAATTTGGAAAAAGAGAAGAGGATGACCATCGAGGAAGAGTACAGTCTCATGTTTAAGGAGAATTGTGATCTTGAGCAGCGGCTGGTGGATGTTGATCTGTATCGTGCCAGAGCTGAAGAGCTGGAGGTTGAAGTGGCAGAAATGAAGCAGATCTTTCAGTCTGAAAACACATTTGTGAATGGGGTGGAAAAGCTCGTTCCGGAGTCCTTTTTTATTTCCTTTAAAGACTCTTTAGAAAGAGAGCTGAGTCAGAGCCCTTCAGAGGGGCTGTCTTTAACTGTTCCGGAACTGGACAAACGGGCTCTCAAGAGGAGCAGCAGCGAGACCATACTTGCCAGTGGCGCAGGAGGGGACCTCCTCAAAGGCCATGAAGAGACCTGTATTCGGCGGGCAGAAGCCGTGAAGCAAAGGGGCATCTCTCTGCTTAATGAGGTGGATGCCCAGTATAATGCCCTGAAAGTCAAGTATGAAGAACTTCTGAAGAAATGTCAAATAGATGAAGAGTCATTGAAACACAAGGCTGTGCAAACCTCAAAGCAGTATTCCAAAGATGTAAATGTGGGAAATGTAGTATTGGACACGTGTACTAGAGCACCTGAGCCTACACCCAGCTCATCTTCATGTAGTCCACCTGAATACAAACTGCTCTTTAAAGAAATCTTCAGCTGCATCAAGAAAACTAAACAGGAAATAGATGAACATCGGGCAAAGTATAAATCTTTCCCTTCTCAGCCTTAACATTTTCCTTCCCTTCTTTCTCTCTTACTTTCTGTCTCTTTCTTTCTGAATGTACATGTTAATATTACATTAGGAAACAACCATTCCTGACATTGCCCTTTAATGTTTCATATGAAACACAAGCTTGCATGTATGTATTTTTCCAGGGTGTATGTAAGATTTTTTGTTGTTAGAACGGCTTGATTCCACTATATTTTAATCCAAATTGCTCAGGGTCAGTTACTGACACTGATTCGTTAGAAAACGTGGTGAGTTGTTTCAAATAACTGCAATGGTCAGTAACACAGGAGATATGAGAGCCAACCAATAGTTTGGTATTGGTATACTGGTATAGCGTTGTCACTCTTGAAATCCTGGTTTAGATTGTCTGTGGTCACGTGTTGAAAAATAGAAACTCATATTTAGTGGCAATTCAGATACTAAGCATGATATAAATTAAGTTATTTATAAAACTAACACTACTTTATTTTCATCCCTGATATAATGTTGGCACTGAATATTATGTGATTTCATCAGAAATACAATTTTAGAAGAGTAAACAATTCTGGACAGATCCATTGTATGTTTGATTTCCTTAAATAGACTAAAAATCCAATCCTTTCTCTCTTAAGAGGAAAAAATTATTCATAAGGAATTAAGAGGAAGGAACTGCCCACTGATCAATGTTAATCTTTGACTTGTACACTTTACAATATCTCCACTGAAAGTTTCCCAGTGCCATAAATTCAGAATTACTTTAGAAGCAAGCAAATTGTCTCTAGGCTTCATTGGGATTTTGGAAGCTCTTTTAATTTCACTGAAAGCAGCAATAAAAATGCTTTCTGTGAAGAGAAGCCACTACTTTCTCTAGGTTTATCCATAATGTGACGTAAGTCCCAGTCCCATAGGCCCTCCAAAACCTTATGTTACTTAAAGAATTTGACTACCTCAATCTGAATAAGATTGGAATTGAAAATCTGATCGTGGTATATAAAGTCCACTGGTTAAATGTATTAAAGTAAAAAAAAGGCACTGTCATACATACTTTCCAATTTCACCACAAACTAACAACTAATTACCAGTATATGAGAATCCTCTTTCAAACAGCTAATTTAGCCCGTATCAGTATTGTTTCCTAAGTAATGTGTGAGCACAACCTGAGAAAACACTATTGCAGCCTTAGTCAGATGTAGCTTAAACAAGTAAGTATCCCTCCTGTGCACTTGAATTGCTCTTGTTGTAGCAAAGGTTGTGTAAAGGGCTACGAGGTGTAACTGTTCTGTATGTAGTCTGGTGTAGGTATTTGAGGAGTGCTTTGACTGAAAGCAGGAGTGGGGCAAGATATGGCTCTGTAGATGTTGGACCATAGCTTCCATCAGTCACGACCAATGTGATGGGAGCTACAATCCAGAACCACTCAGGGCCAGAGAAAACCCACCTCTGACTTAAAGCCAAAGACTGTGGACCCTGCAC
The DNA here is from genome assembly GCF_035594765.1 of Anolis carolinensis. Taxonomy (NCBI): domain Eukaryota; kingdom Metazoa; phylum Chordata; class Lepidosauria; order Squamata; family Anolidae; genus Anolis; species Anolis carolinensis. The sequence continues at coordinate 8,743,430 of NW_026943824.1, forward strand.
ACAGTTCTAATATTGCTGCTAATGGGATACTTGATTTAAAATACCTTTGGTTCATTTTTAATTGTTTAAAAATGCATTTAATTGAAGATGGGCAATGTTTCATATAAAGCCTTGAGAAGCTGTAAAAAGGGAACAAATAGGTTTTAATATATACTATATCATGGCTGCAGAACTTGGTGGTGTAGTTTGGGAACCTCGTTGAACCACCTCGGTGTTGTTGAAAAATTCTAGCTCTAGATCTTCAGCAGCTTTAGTGAGCAGTTCTGAGAAGTCCCCAATACAGCAAGATGACTGGCTCATAATGGAGCTAAAAAAATTAGAAGGTGAAAACCAGTTCTCCAGCATTTCAAAGGGTGATTTGTTAGACTCCGTACCTATAGTGATGCATGATTGTTAATTGTTAGGAAAAAATAAGACTTGAGCCTCCCCTACCAATGGTATCGCAGCTTTAATTCAATTGCTGCTATTTGCAAACTTCTCTGCCTTATGTTCAGTGTAAAGTGGGGATTGTTTGTTCTGTTTTGAATAAGCTTTCTGTAGATGGGAGACTTCCCAAACTGCTTATTTAAAGTTATTTAAAGCGTTAAGCTATTGCAAATATTTTGTAAGAGGCAAATAAATCCCTTCAGCAACTAAGTTTGTGCTGCTAGTGTTTGTGTGTACACGTGAGCCTGGCTGTTACTGTTGTGGACCTTCAAGATGTTTCTGATGTCTGATGACACAAAGGTGAAAACTAACCTGAACTGACGGATAAGCATGTTTTTGTTGTATCTAGCTTTTAGTCTTAACTCACATGACAAAAGAATGTTCCTTATAAAAGTTAACCACCAACGATTCCCTTCTTGTAATAATTTTGGCTGCTACTGTACTGCTTATTTTCTACTATGATTCACTTGAAAAACAGGCTTTCATAGCAAGGGTGGAAATGGTGACAGGAGGAAATAAGTGACGGATTGTATGCTAGAGCAGAAGCCACTTATATTCTCAGTTGAAAGTCACTGAGGTCAGGACCTTATCAGGTCAAACTGCTGGTGTAGTGGACCATCTCTGGATGGGTGAGGGGAGAATCCTGCACAAAAAAGGATTCCTTAAATCAGGCATGGGCTGAGGGGGAAAAGGAAGGGGCCTGAGGCTGTTAGGGATTGTGGGAGATGAAGTCCAAAACACCAGGAGGACCAAAGTTTGCCCATGTCTGAACTATTGGCTGTTGGAAGTCCAAAACACCCAGAGGACCAGAAGTAAAAGCATTTCCAGCTGTTCTAAATCATGAATCAATACAGATGCTGTCATGTGCTCATAAGTTTGGGGAATTTGTTTACAAATCTTGCCAAGAAAACCCAATGACCAGATCACTTTAGGATGGCCATAGAGTGGATATGATTTGCAAGCACACAACAGGAACAGTTCTGATAAGGACGTTAACACACTTGTGGCAAAATAAAAAGTACACCGTCAGGCAAAAAGTGTTCAACAGGGGAGATATAAGGGGAATTTTGTTGGCTAAAGCTTTTTCCAAACAAGTTTAGACTTTTGCCTCGAGCAAAATACCAAAGAAAAACGAGAACACTTGTCTGTGTGCACGAAAGCCAGGTCACACCTTTCTCTTGAGACCTGCCTTTGAAATATTTCTTTTTCACTTTTAAAAAGGAGTAGTATACATGGAAAACAATTTTCTTTGTAAATAAACTGATCTTCTGAGCAGAGGAAGAGTGTAACATGATACAACCTCCTTCATAACACAGCTATTCTTTGCACCCACGTAAGTGCTAAACCTATACAATGCAAAAATTCTAACAAGTTGCAAAGCGAGTGGGTGAGGAGTTAACTCCAGTCGAAACACTGCTTCCACAGTCAAAACGTGTTGAAATATGGCAGCGAAGGGAGGGTAGATGTTCTTTGAAAGACAAAGTCTTGCTTAATGCCACTTTACAACAAGATGGGGTCTTAAAATGCCTGAATGACATGGTTGTAAGGCCTCTTCTGAAAGAAAAATATCCCTGGAGCCCACAATATTGAATAACTATAGGCCAGTCTTCAATATTCCTTTCTTGGTCATGTATGTGGTCATTTCTTAACTTCAGAGATTTTTTTTGCTTAAAATCTACATACATTTCATTCCAGTTTCAGGTCTGGTTACTTTGATAGCATGAGTATTTATCGAGTGTGATGGCAAGTTGCACATAATCCCGGATGGGAAAGTATACATCTGTTGACAGATGCATTTGATTATATAAAAAAAACATCCCTGGAAAACCTAAAAACTCTTTGAGTGTATAGATGTCTCTGCACCTGATTAATTTTCATATTACAAATTAAGAATGCCCTTAATAAGTCAGGAGGACGTATTCCCTGTCCTCTAAAATGGCAAGGAGCAAAACTAGAATATTTCCCTCCACTCCCACCCCCAAATCTGGATATTGAAGTGTAAACTTGCAATTTATTGGCGTTAGTTACAAAATAAAATGTTAGATCATGATCTCCTATAACATGTGGGTCAGTATGTTTCTGTCATTGCTGTTATCAGAATGAGAAGCAAAATATATTAGGAACTCCAAACACTTCTAACAGGCCATGTAGGTCCGCAGTTCCTCTTCGCGTTCAAGGCTGGCATTTCAGATGCCACACAGATATCACTAGGTCCATCGTTTCCTCCATCCAGAGCGAAACCAGTTCTGCCCCATACAAAGGGGAATCAGAGCCTCGATGTGGCTTTTTTGCCTGCTTCGTTCTTGTCTCTCTCTAGTCTTGGGAATTAACCTGATGTGATGATAAGCACAGTCCCCCCTTTGTCATGACGCTGGCTGTTGCACTGTCCCTTTAAGATACCACATGCCTCCCTGGCTTACACAACAGTCCTGGAAGAAAGGCAAATATGGTTAGAAGCATTCTTATAATCAAACAGGGGAATTCCAGACAAGAAACAACCAGGGCCAGCTAACACCACCCAACAAAGGATTCCCCTCAGGCAAGAAGCAGCCAGGTTTTGAATCTGCAAGGCCATTAAATGCTAATCAAGCTGGCCATTTGCAACATTCACACTTGCCTCCAACATACAAGGGTTCTTTCTCCCAACCTGGACTTTCCGCAGATTTGTGAGAATACAAAAGAATACCTTTTAACACACAGAGGGAGGAGGATCAGTCTAAAGAAAAATGACTTTCAAAGGTCTCCTAGGGATTTCAGAGAAGGCTTGAAATAACACCTGCCAGCTGGCCCCATTATCCTGCTGCTGCGGGATAAACAAATGCTTTTTAAAGGGGAATCTAATTAAAAGCTTCAAAATATTGATGCAGCAGGTAAAAGTATGACCGCAATTAAGGAGACGGACAGCAGCCCTTTGACAATAACTCTGAAAATCCGACTGAGTGCACTACAGCCAATATCACCCAATTTATAACTGAATGTACACAAACGTGTGAGCAGTGATGGCCATGTCTTGCATGCAGAGCAGTGGTTTGTTTTATGTCAATTAAATATTCACAGGGATGAATGCTTGGAGCGCAATTGCATACTTTGCATGCAGTCGATGACAGGTTCAATCCCAGAGATCATTAAGGAGAGGATGGGGATGATGGGGATGGGCCGAGCCGGACCGGGGCGCAGGCTGTTGAGTAACCAGCTGCAGCCAGCTGCAATGAATCACTCTGATCATTCATAAGTTCGAGGCCAGCTCGGAGCCCAGTGTTTGTCTTGTCTTTGTTCTATGTTAAGGCATTGAATGTTTGCCTTATATGTGTAATGTGATCCGCCCTGAGTCCCCTTCGGGGTGAGAGGGCGGAATATAAATACTGTAAATAAATAAATAAATAAATAAATGATGCCTGAAGCATGGAGTGAGTAACGCAGAGCCATGAACAGACTCCATATAAAGCGACATCCAGCTACGTTATGTTGCATCTCCTGCTCTTCCCTGCAGGATACCTTCTTTGCCTATTTTCCACCTAATGCATGTTGCAAATAGAAAGCAGGGTCAATTGAGTTGCAACTCTTAGCTTGCTGATTGTTACCTTCAAGACTTTATCCACCTCCTGCTTATCGATGCCGTCTCCATATTCCTGGGCAAGCCGATTTTGGATGACATTTCTACGCACTCTGTAGTTTTTGGAAAAAATATCAAGCAAAATTTGCCTGTGCTTTGAGACCAAGAAAGAATGAAAAAAGAAGAAATTTCAGGTTAATATATTTAAAAAATGGACAGAGGCAAACGAGAAAATCAGTATTAAGATCAAGCATGCAGCCCTAGTATTAAACCAAGATGCCGCTAACGAACCATAGTGCTCTGGACTTGGAATGTATGGTTACCAATTTCAGAGTAAACCAAGATCCCAACACACTCCAAACTTGGTTTAATAAAAATTTGGGGTTTTTTATCGTGCCAAAAAGACTTGAGAACATACTTCAAGTCGCCTCTGGTGTGAGAGAATTGGCCATCTACAACGACGTTGTCCAGGGGATGCCCGAATGTGTTGCTGGGAGGCTTCCCCGCAAGCTAGAGCTGACAGACGGGAGCTCTGTCTCGCAGATTCGAACTGGCAACCTTCAGGTCAGCAATTTAACCTTCAGATTAGCAGTTCAGCTAGCAGAAGGGTTTAACCCTTTGTGCCACTGCGGCTCCTATAAAAATTGGTAGTCATAGTTTAGATAAAATGAGAACTTCCACATTGCATTCAGTTGTGCTGCAACATGGGGGTTCCATGGTGTGAGGAAGGTGGCAAATAAATAATAAATAAAATATAAAATATGAAATAAATGTACTGGTAATATAAAGCAATTAAAGCAATCTAAAATAAAACGATCTATATGCATGATAAGCAATCTCCAGGTTACAAACATCCAACTTACAAGCGGACTCATAATTAACAACAGGGATGAGACAACAGGAAGTGAGAGGAATCTACCCCTTGGAAGGGAAATTCCCTCCTGGAAGATTTATTATCATGAGGAACAGAGGTTTCCACTGAACCTTTCTCACCAATCCTTGTTTCCACATAATGCCACATTTTTCAAAATCCAATTCTCATTGGGGGAGAAAATGAGGTGGAATCTTTTGAACAGGGGCACAGACTGCAAAACAAACACCGCAAGGATATTAACCTTTCCCTGGGCCATCTCCCTGCTCTTCTAAAGAAAAACAGAGGGATGGGGGGGCTAGAAGTGTTTGTTGTTTTTTGGGGGTGGCAATCTGCAGCACATTCTTCACAAAATTGCCCCCCATAATTCCCAACAAATTGATGTTAACCAACACTGACCAGAAGGACTTAATTCTCCAGGCTCAGGCTCTTTCTAGTGAGCTGAAGCCCCTTAACCTGACAAATAATGCGCAAAATGCCACCCTGAATCCCATTTGGGGAGAAATGTGGGATCTACATTCAAGAAATAAATGGGTTTTTGTCCTTTGCTGGAGGGATCATTGCAAAGCACGGAGTCCGCCAGAGCTTACCTGGTCAAACATGTCACCGACTTCCCATAGTGCAAAGACCTTTTGTTCATCCGGTAATGCAGCCGTCTGCGGAGGAAACTACAAACAGGTTGTGCCAGTTAGGATTATTGGCTTTAGGGCATTAAAAAAAACAACACAGGAAAAAGGCTAATTCAATTAAGATTTTGCATTGGTCCATTGCATGCAGAAGGGAGAACATAAGGTTTTACAATCTGTGTCAATCAAAGGCACTAACAATGGGATAGAACAATCTATAAAAAACACCTGATTTTATCTCAAGGGCATAAGGCAGTGGTTCTCAACCTGTGGGTCCCCAGATGTTTTGGCCTTCAGCTCCCAGAAATCCTAACAGCTGGTAAACTGGCTGGGATTTCTGGGAGTTGTAGGCCAAAGGACCTGGGGACTCAGAGGTTGAGAACCACTAGCATAAAGAAAACAGGAGATGGCACTAAAGTTGCTTCTGTGGGTTTCAAGACATAGGGTGATCAATAATTCTACCTGCGCTTCCTTCTCTAAGAGGAATTGCCAATTGCAAAGAAGTTCCAAAATCTGCCAAAAACACATTTCTGCCAGAAAATGCCCTAAATGGCTAAATCATCAATGGCCACGCTATTCTGGGAATTTCTTGTGAGGTCTGTTGGAAACTAGGCAGATGTATAAACCCCACTTGCCTAGTTTTCAATAGACGTCACAACCTCTGAGGATGCCTGCCATAGATGTGAGTAAAATGTCAGGAGAGAATGCTTCTGGAACATGGCCATACAGCCCGGAAAACACACAACAAACCCTGTGATTCCGGCCATGAAAGCCTTCAACAACACAGAAGATGTACTGTAGGGCAGGGCTGTCAAACTCAAACTCACAGCATGCCAATCTTCATTTGCTAATGCAACACATAATAATTAGTAGCAAAATAAGATTAAAATAAGAGGATCACTTACAGGCACCATGATTTGCTTGCAGCCCAGGTCCAACACCATGTCCTGCAACGTTTTGTCTGAAATGCCGCTAAACAAGAGGTTCCCAGGAGGAAGGCTGGCCACGTGGAGATTAAACAAGCGCTTCAGCTCATTCAGGGTTAAGACATACTGTCTCCTAAACGTTGCCACCAAAAAGGCTCTCAGTTCTTGGGTGACCCTCTCCTGAACTGGCAAATGGCCGTTTAAGGAGTCCACTGAGTTCTCTTCCAAATGGATACCGTTGGCCAGTCCGTTATTCAGGCCATCGCAGGCCGATGTGTCCATTGGCTCCTCATCGCTAAGGGGCTCCTCCTTTATGCGGACCCCAAGAACGTCCATCTGACAGAAGGCTTGGCTCTCGGCCTTCCGCTTCTGCAAGTCTTGCTCCAGTTGCCCGTAGCTCTGCTTAACTTTTGCGATGGCCAGGTTGACCCTCTGTTCTCCGGAAACCAGCAACGGAGCAGCTGCACATAAAAGGAGAACAGGTATGGATGAATTTGGGCAAAGAACCTGAGATGTTAAGCTGAATTAATTTTGTTTACTCAAGTGTACCATCACTCATAATGGTGGTTTGCTCATAGCAGCTATCCTGAAGCCTCTGGGTCTGGAGCTACACTGTCATATAATGCACTTTTAGAATACAAATTAACTGCATTAAACTGCAATTTTTGAGTCTATACTGCCATATAATACAGCTCAATGCAGTTAATCTGCATTCTGAAACTGCATTGTATGGCAGCATAGATCTAGTTTGGGAATAATAATAATAATAAATAATACTTGTGCAACCAAATGAGGAAATTGTCAAAGAAACAGGTCTGTCATGGAGATGGGAAACTCACTCCCCAAAAGCCTGTTTGAAAAGTCAGTTTTTTAGGGTCTTCCTAAACACACAAACAAAAAACATTTCAGAATGATAAAGGTTTGCCTAAGTGCTGTTTACAGAAACTAGCAAGAATCCTGTTGGCAAAATACAGGCGCATAAAGGTAGCTTAACACACAGCTGGAGTTCAAGGAATGGCTCTGTACTCAGTTAAGCCCCAAGGAGACCATTCCCTGTTGACACCTGATGCAATGGAGAGACACTTCAAATGGTATAAATGAGGGGAAGGAATGGAAAGTGTACTTTAACAGGAGTGGGAAAGATATGGCAGTATCCATGCAGCCATATTTTTATCTCCTCCTACCATTTTAGGCCCAGGGAGAGGATTTTAAGAAGTGAACAAAGCAACTTTTCTTGTTAAAGAACACTTCTCCTGAATCTATCTTGACCCAGGGGGCCAGAGATGCCTATTTATTTATTTACCTATTTATTAATAGGATGGTGTGTTCTTCAAGAAAGTCAGTACTAATCCAGTATCTCATACATTTTGGGTGGGGTGGGAAAAAAGAGCAACACAAGCGGATGTCTATTCACTTAAAGTCATTTGCATGTTTTGATGGCCCACAATTTGCATCACTTTCCATAACCAGTGAATCCTCCATAAGCATCCAGTAATTAAGGGCCTCTACAAAAATTCTCTAGGATTGTAGCAAAGATTCTCATCCAGCTTCCTTTTCTGCCAGAACGTATATGAATACATTATAAGTAACCCTAGTTAGCCATAATGACTTTTATTGTTTTTTAAATGTAAATTTAAAAACAATGTAATTTGGTTGTTTTTTTTTCAAGCATTCTGCCATTTTGTCCCCATTAGCACCACTTTGATCATTACTTATTTGCACAGTGTCATCAGTATGCAATGTATGAATTCTGCAAAACCTTTGCTTGCTCCCCTTCAGAAAGAGAAAGCAATGGAATGAAAAAAACTGGAACCACCCCTTTAAAACAAAAAAGTGGTGACTGTGTATGTTCACTAATTTCCTTGGGGAGGGTTTTGAAATCTGTAACAAAAGCCTTTTGAAAAGCAACTACCAAGGTCCAGATCCTGTCGGCTTTACCCGACAACTTCCAAACACAGAGGAATGTCAAGGCCCAAACCCAAGGGAGCCGAAAAACAAAGCCCTCGATGCATAAACACCCAGGACATCTGTGTAACACAGACTCCTTTAAATCAGGGCTGCCACTAAGACTGCTAATCGCCTTTCAGACTGCCCAGATAGTAATCCTTCCAAGCAGATCTTGGCTGGGAAGAAAAACAGGAAGGGCAAAGGGGAGGGGGAAAAAGCAAGGTCCATTCATGCTCTCCGTGGGTCAATTCCTCTTATCATTTCCAGAGTCTGGAAAGAAGCCAAATGTTGAATTTGAAACTGCCACGCTCACTTACGCGAATTCTTTACTCAACTGTCTCAGACTCGCTCTCTTTTTATTTTACTTCCCAAATCTCTCCTCTAAGCTTTATGATGGAAGAAGAATGCCTTTGGAGACCTCACCTGTTCCCTCCTCTGGAAGAGCCACAAGAGTCTTTGGGGCAAAAGACTGGTGGCTAAACCAGTTTAAAAAGAGCGGATATGATTATTTCAAACAAGCTTGGTTCACTTCATGGAAAATATTCATGAATTTTCTTCTTACCTCCCAGGAAGGGTGTGCCAATGTGTTGAGACAGCTTGTTGAAAAAAGCTATCAGCCACTGCAAGTTTTCCCAGTCCTTTTTGGCCAACATTTTGGGAACCAAAAAAAAAATTTGTGCAAAAAAAGTATTGCACAAAATATACTGCTTTGCACTTTTTAATGCACAAAAACAGTGTTATTAAGTTTTCATGAGTCCTAGAAATGTGAAAAATCACCAAATGTGTGTGAACCTTTTCACAATCTAATCTGTTGGGGGACAAATTTTGGTTTCCTTCTTGCACATAAGAATTGAGCAGGAAAAGATCTACATGCCTCCTGGTTCGGATGCAACAACTACTTTGGTTCAACGAACTGTGTCAGTCTTTCTCTCCATCTCTATTGTAATCTCATTTAACTCTACTCCTTTCTTAGACCACAGTTTCCTCTGCTGTTTGATCAGAGAAACCGTGGCTCAAGGGATCCCTGTAAACCAGAGTCTTGAACTAAAATATAGAAATAAAACCCACGTCGACGTAATGCAAGGCTGCAAAAGCAGTAGGCAATAAAGCATTAAAAAGAAGATTGAGATTTTTTTTACCAGTTTGAGCAGCCTGTTTCTTTGGCGCCATGTGTTCTTTTGCCAGGTTGTATACCTTCTCTAACCTGAAGAAAAGACAAAAGTATACGTTATTTGTTGTTTCCAATTCATGATAATCCTAAGGTGAACCTATCACAGGGTTTTCTTGGCCAGATTTGTTCAGATGAGCTTTTGCCTTCCTGAGATTCAGTGGGTGGGACTTGGCCAAAGCTCCTCATTGATTTCTGAGCAGGGATTCAAACCTTGGTCTCCAGAGTCATAGTCCAGCACTCAGATGACTACACAAACTATATATATTTTCCAGAATATCACCATAGTGTTTTGAATTAGATCAATTCACTAATAAGGGTGACACATTCATACATACAGTACACACACGCACGCACACACACACACACACATAGTGTGTATGGATGTATGTAACAGCCTAATCAGTGAATTGATCTAATTCAAAACACTATGGTGATACTCTGGAAAATATAAGCCACTCGCCCTTAAAATTATACAAGGGATAGAAATCACATAGCTGATTCTTCAGTTATTACTGAAGACTCCAGAAGACAAAATAAATGCTCCCAAATGGGGGAAGATAAGACTCCCTTCCCTGAAATGGGAAAACCGTTTCTAAGTGGCAGAAACCTCCACCAAAAAAACACCCTTCCATGTTTTATTTTAGCCAAAAATCAATTTAAAGACTGAAACTCAACCATAACATTCTGGTCACTTCCAGTTTTGTTGTAAAGTACTGGTGTGGCTCTGACAGAGTCCCAACGCAGGGAAAAATGTCCCCGGAACCCCTGGAAAATACCCAAGTCTACATGACACCATAGATATTTAAATGGCATTTTCAGGATGTACTCTGTTTGGCCAAACCAATGGCTCTTCAAATCAATCTGCCAATTTAGGGCCACAGCCAAGCGTCACATTCTTTATTCTTCACTGCATGCCCTTCTCACCCCGTTCCCTGGGAAAGGTGAATCAAACCATTTACTTGGCCTGGATCCCCATCCAGAGCATCTGCTGCCTCTGGACCACGTCCGGATGCTTTCTGACAAAATCCTCGTCATACTGGAGCTTGAATTCCCAGCCTCTGTTTATCCTCAGGAATGACATGTGCTCCAAGAAGTCCTTCACATCTTCTGGGCCAAGCTAGAAAAAAACCAAGAATTTATGTATATACAGACAGTCCTCATGTTATGAACAGGAGAGGTTCTGTAGGTTGGTCTTAAGTTGAATTTATATGTAAGTCGGAACAGGTACATTTTAAGTGTAACTCCAGCCAAATAGATGTATAACTCCATGATAACTTTCAGGATTGCATTTATCTTCCGAGCAATAGATTTCTCTCACTTCCTGCATCCAAGTGAGCTCCCCAATATCAGAAATGGAAACCTGAACTGGGGAAAAGGCTGTTGCCACTTTGTAGATCAATGGAAGTCTCAACCAGACCTTCTCATAATTTTTCATAATTTAAATGGATTCAGATCAGAATGGGGTACTCTATGCAGGATGCCTAGACATAGACTTCATCAGACGTCTTTCCTGGAAATTCCCATTTGGGTGAACCACAAGGTTTTGGGATATTTTGAAGACTGGGTCTTGAGACAGACGGTCGAGTAGAACATCAAGCCTGAACCCCATTCAATTCACTGTAAAGGAAACTCACTTTTGTTACAGTTGCAACTTCTTTCCGGACCACCCAGCGGTCTTTTGTGAACTTCCACATCTGAGAAGAGATAATCACAATTGAAATTATACACACACACACACACACACACACATAAAACTTTGACATTTTTACATGATAGTGATTGGAGACTAATTGAGACAGGATAATAGATGTCTTTGATACTCACAACAAAATCTCTTCCACGGCAAAGAACTTCTGCTGGGACTCCGCTGTGTGGGCTGGAGGTGTCCTTTGGGTACAGGACATCGCTGTTTGTGAAGATAAAGCCTTGTGAGTTGCAGCTCCTCGTGTGATTAATACAATGGCTCCAGGCACCTTCCCATTCAGCCTGGATTACAAACTGCTCGAGTCTCTCAAAAAAGACCAAAGCCCTTGATACATTACACTCCAAGGGATTTCACAAAGCAAACAGTACATTAAAACCGGTCATGTCAGGCCTGGCAGGGATACAGAATGCACTCAAGAGGGGGGGGGGGGGGGGAATTCAGAAAGACCTTTCAAAAACGTTATTTTATATTGTTTCAAAACCTAAACACTACACCTACTTCTCAAAGCATGGAAAGTTTTTTTGGATGCTCATATTTTCCAAAATTTCAAATGTGCTTTGAGCAATATCAGAAAAACATATAAAACCCACTATTTTATGCCCAGAAGCCCTGGAATTCATGGATTGGGTTTAAGAAAGCCTTTTTTAAAGCTACAAAATGGGTTTACCAGCAATGATAAGTTGGTTCTCGCAGAAGCAGAGGCAGCAGGAGGACATTTTTGCTCCCTGGCTTCAGGTAGGATTTGGCTAAGATTTGGCTAAGATTTTAAACTGAGTGTGGGCTTGGCTCCTGTGGTCAAAGTCTAACTGTTGTGTGACTGTTGTGTTGAAAGAGAGCCAGGTACTTAAGTTGATTGACAGCAGGCATTGTCCCCTGTTAATTGAGTTTCTGGGAAAGCTTTATTAGCCAGTGAAAAAGGCACCTTTACTAACTATCCTTTGCAGTACATACAGGAAACAAAGCAACATAAACAAATACACAAAGAGGTGGTTTGTTGCAGTTTGCACATAAAGTGCATGCATATTACTTAACTGTACAAAGATCCCACTTGGCCACCACGCTCACCAAGAGATGCAACAAAAGCAAAACATTCCCATCACATGCACCAGCTGTGGCATGTTCCGCTTTTTCACACAAAAACTAGACAACTACATCTGCTCCAAATGCAAACAGATGACTCTGATGGAGCAGAGGATCCAACAGCTCGAGCACCGTATTAAGACCCTTAAGGACATTCAGGCACTCGAGCTCTTCTTGGACACTGCACAACACGCTGCTGTAGATCAGCAGCCTGCATCACACCAACACCACCAAGACCATGATCAAGAACCTTATGGGGAGATCAACTCAAAGGTAGACAACCCTCAGGCTTGGAAGGAGGTCACCCATAGAAGGAGACGCAGGACCAGGCAGCCTCCGCAGAACTCCTCTGCTCAGCTGCATTTACACAACAGATTTGAAATTCTTACATCATTAACATACAATCAGGAAACACATCTTGTGGAGGACCACAGTTTCTTAGATACCACTCAGTGGACCACCCTGGATCAATGCGCAGGGGATAGCCCTGACGGGGACAGTGCATCACCACAGTCACACTTATGTAATCATGCAAATGCTCCATCCCCAATCATACAGCAACAGGAACATCCTTGGGAGAGTAATGGGCTCTCGGATGTATCTCAATGGATTGTCATTGATGAATGCACTGGGGATGTTGAGGAGGAGGACAACACTTTACACCTACATGATTCACTTCAACAGGAACACTCTTCAGGGGACATACACACTGTCTTGCACAAAAGGGACCATGTCAATCCTCAAAGGAAACAGGTCTTGGTAGTAGGTGACTCCCTCCTTAGAGGAACGGAAGCCATCATTTCCAGACCGGATGGGATGGCTCGAGAAACATGCTGCCTCCCGGGGGCAAAAATACACCATATCACTCAGAGGCTCAGCAGGCTCCTAAAGCCCCATCACCCTCCCCACCTTATGTTGATTCATGTAGGTACCAATGACACCGCTAGGCATACTTTTCAAAAGATCACAAATGATTTTCGAGCTCTGGGAACAAAGCTAAAACTGTATAATGTACATGTGATCTTTTCATCCCTCCTCCCTGTTGTAGGACACGGCTCTACAAGGGCCGGAAAAATAGTACAGGTCAATAACTGGCTCAGAAAATGGTGTCAAGAGGAGCATTTTGGCTTCCTTGACCATGGTCTACTCTTCCAAGAGGATGGACTACTAGCAAGCGATGGGGTGCATCTCACACAAGTAGGAAAACATCTTTTTGCACACAGACTCACAAACCTCATCAGGCGCACTTTAAACTAGATCCACTGGGGGAGGGGAACAACAGCCTGGCGAACACTATATTACCCACGACCACAGGAAACCGTCGAAAGGCTAAACGGAGGGCTGCACAAACACAGCAAGGACCAAGTACAGAGAGCACAATAATCCCATATAAACAGTTCGAGGGGAGGTCACAGGGGCTTACATGTCTTTACACTAATGCTCAGAGCATGGGAAATAAGCAAGACGAACTCCAACTCCTAGCACAGCACCACACATACGATGTCATAGGCATCACTGAAACCTGGTGGGATGACTCCCATCACTGGAATTTAACCATTGAGGGCTATAACCTCTTTCACAGAAATAGAACAAAGGGCAGAGGAGGGGGAGTAGCTTTATATGTCAAAAACATTTACGTTGCAGAAGAAATGCAAGACTGTAATCCGGGAAACCAGCTTGAAAGCATCTGGATAAGAATCAAGGGAACCGGGACTCAAAAAGATCTTGTCGTGGGTGTCTACTACAGACCTCCGAGTCAGGATGAAGGACTTGATGAAGCCTTCTGTCAACAGCTGACCAAACAGGCACAAAGAAGAGATATAGTAGTCATGGGCGATTTCAATTATCCCGATATCTGCTGGAAAACAAACTCAGCCAAGAGTACAAAGTCCAACAAATTCCTCACTTGCCTTGCAGATAATTTTATGGTCCAGAAGGTAGAAGAGGCAACAAGGGGATCAGCAACTCTTGATCTAATCTTAACAAAGTGGAAGACCTGATCAATACAGTTGAAGTGGTTGGATCCTTAGGGGCAAGTGACCATATGCTCCTGCAGTTTGCAATACAAAGGAATGCTGAAACTAAGACAAGTCAAACACGCATTCTGGACTTTAAGAGAGCTGACTTCCAAAAAATGAAGGAATTACTGAGCGGCATTCCATGGACACCGATATTAAAAAACAAGGGAGTTAAGGATGGATGGGAGTTTTTCAAAATTGAAATACTCAAGGCGCAAATGCAAACAGTGCCAACAAAGAAGAAAAATAAGACAAGTGCAAAGAAGCCAGAATGGATGTCCAAAGAACTTCTAACTGAGCTAAAGCTCAAAAGTGACATGCACAAGAAGTGGAAAAGGGGAGAAATCACCAAAGAAGAATTCAAACGTATAGCCAACACCTGTAGGGAAAAGGTTCGCAAGGCTAAAGCGCAAAATGAGCTCAGGCTTGCCAGGGACATAAAAAACAACAAAAAAGGCTTTTTTGCTTACGTTGGTAGAAAAAGGAAGAAAAAGGAGGCGATAGGGCCATTGCAAGGAGAAGATGGGGTGATGGCGACAGGGGACAGGGAAAAGGCAGAACTACTTAATGCCTTCTTTGCCTCGGTCTTCTCAGAAAAAGAAAGCCATCTTCAACCTCAGCAACACGGAATGGACGAAGGATTGGGGGAAATCCAACCCCAAATAGGGAAACAAGTTGTCCAGGAACACTTGGCCTCTCTAAACGAATTCAAGTCCCCAGGGCCAGATCAGCTACACCCAAGAGTACTGAAGGAACTAGCGGAAGTTATTTCAGAACCACTGGCAATTATCTTCGAGAGTTCTTGGAGAACGGGAGAAGTCCCAGCAGATTGGAGGAGGGCGAATGTGGTCCCTATCTTCAAGAAGGGAAAAAAGAACGACCCAAACAATTACCGTCCGGTCAGCCTCACATCAATACCAGGCAAAATTCTGGAAAAGATCATTAAGGAAGTGGTCTGCGAACACTTAGAAACAAATGCGGTCATTGCTAATAGTCAACACGGATTTACCAAAAACAAGTCATGCCAGACTAATCTGATCTCTTTTTTCGATAGAGTTACGAGTTGGGTCGATACAGGGAATGCTGTGGATGTAGCCTACCTGGATTTCAGTAAGGCCTTCGACAAAGTCCCCCACGACCTTCTGGCAAACAAACTAGTAAAATGTGGGCTAGACAAAACTACGGTTAGGTGGATCTGTAATTGGCTAAGCGAACGAACCCAAAGGGTGCTCACCAATGCGTCGTCTTCATCATGGAAAGAAGTGACAAGTGGAGTGCCGCAGGGCTCCGTCCTGGGCCCGGTTCTGTTCAACATCTTTATTAACGACTTAGACGAAGGGTTAGAAGGCACGATCATCAAGTTTGCAGATGACACAAAACTGGGAGGGATAGCTAACACTCCAGAAGACAGGAGCAGAATTCAAAACGATCTTGACAGACTAGAGAGATGGGCCAAAACTAACAAAATGAAGTTCAACAGGGACAAATGCAAGATACTTCACTTCGGCAGAAAAAATGGAAATCAAAGATACAGAATGGGGGACGCCTGGCTTGACAGCAGTGTGTGCGAAAAAGACCTTGGAGTCCTCGTGGACAACAAGTTAAACATGAGCCAACAATGTGATGCGGCTGCTAAAAAAGCCAACGGGATTCTGGCCTGCATCAATAGGGGAATAGCGTCTAGATCCAGGGAAGTTATGCTCCCCCTCTATTCTGCCTTGGTCAGACCACACCTGGAATACTGCGTCCAATTTTGGGCACCACAGTTGAAGGGAGATGTTGACAAGCTGGAAAGCGTCCAGAGGAGGGCGACTAAAATGATTAAGGGTCTGGAGAACAAGCCCTATGAGGAGCGGCTTAAAGAGCTGGGCATGTTTAGCCTGCAGAAGAGAAGGCTGAGAGGAGACATGATAGCCATGTACAAATACGTGAGGGGAAGTCATAGGGAGGAGGGAGCAAGCTTGTTTTCTGCTGCCCTGCAGACTAGGACACGGAACAATGGCTTCAAACTACAGGAAAGGAGATTCCACCTGAACATCAGGAAGAACTTCCTCACTGTGAGAGCTGTTTGACAGTGGAACTCTCTCCCCGGGGCCGTGGTGGAGGCTCCTTCCTTGGAGGCTTTTAAGCAGAGGCTGGATGGCCATCTGTCGGGGGTGCTTTGAATGCGATTTCCTGCTTCTTAGCAGGGGGTTCGACTAGATGGCCCATGTGGTCTCTTCCAACTCTACTATTCTATGATTCTATGATAAGGCCCCTCTGCCCCTTGCTTAGCTAACTGAGGGCCCTTCCACACAGCCATATAGCCTAGAATATCAAGACAGAAAACCCCACAGTATTTGCTTTGACCTGGGTTATCTGAGTCCACACTGCCATATATCCCAGCCCAAAGCCTAGCTGCTTCATGCCTGGGGGAATCCTTTGTTGGGAGGTGTTAGCTGGCCCTGATTGTTTTATGTCTGGACTTTCCCTGTTTCCTGGGTGTTGTTCTTTATTTACTGTCCAAAAACAGGGGAATTCCAGACAGGAAACAATCAGAGCCAGCTAATGCATGTTAATAATTTGGCATTCAATTTGGCTCTGCTACCCCCCCCCCCCCAAAGCAAAAAAAAGAACAATAGAGCTTATTTCATAATGAGAGGCACTGGAACAAAAGGGACCTTTACCTTTTCACCACCCAGTTTCCCTGCACCAACAGCGCCACCTGCTGGATGCAACGCAAGGCTGCTGTGGGATCCGTCCCAGAAGCCAAGAGGCTCATCAGGTTTGCAAACGCAATGACTTTCACTGAAGGTGAAGACAAACAAAACAGAATGCTTTAGAGATTCTGGAAATTATGTAACTCTGCCTCCTTCTTGACGTGTTAGACTAAAACCCAAATAAGCCACAGCCAAGTTGGCTGGGAAAATGGGAGTTGTAATCCAACACATCTGGAGAACAATATAATGGAGCTGGGGCTTTCAGGGTTGGAAGACTAAGGGCATCTTCATTATCAGAGAAGGTGATAATAATAATAATAACTTTATTTTTATACCCCGCCCCATCTCCTCGAAGGGACTCGGGGCGGCTTACATGGGGCCTTGCCCGATACAATATAATAACAATAACAAAACAATAACACAATTATCCCAACAATAAAAACATCAGCATCAATAAAACAGTCATTAAAATCAACATGCAGCATAAAATGTTAAAAACAGGAGACTAATTCATAGATCTAGGCCAAAGTGCAGAATATTCCGAAATGGAGAGAGGTAGTTTCACAGCTAAAATGGACAATAAAGTGCAATGTAATAATGGCAACGCATCAACAATGGAGCTATTTTAGAATGGGTAGATAAATCAAACCCACAACAATTAAACATCAAAGGCCTTTTGGAAGAGCCAGGTTTTTAGGCTCTTCCGGAAGGAGAGGAGGGTAGGGGCCTGTCTGATCTCTCTAGGGAGCAAGTTCCAAAGCCGGGGGGCCACGACGGAGAAGGCCCTCTCTCTTGTCCCCACCAACCGCGACTACAGTAGAGTCTCACTTATCCAAGCTAAACGGGCTGGCAGAAGCTTGGATAAGCGAATATCTTGAATAATAAGGAGGGATTAAGGAAAAGCCTATTAAACATCAAATTAGGTTGTGATTTTACAAATTAAGCACCAAAACTTCATGTTATACAACAAATTTGACAGAAAAAGTAGTTCAATATGCAGTAATGTTATGTTGTAATTACTGTATTTACAAATTTAGCACCAAAATATTATTTATTCCCCCTCCCCCCCCCCCCCCCCCAGATGGCGTAGTGGACTAAGTGACTTGAAGGTTGGGTTGCTGACCTGAAAGCTGCCAGGTTCGAATCCCCCCTGGGGAGAGCGTGGATGAGCTCCCTCTATCAGCTCCAGCTCCATGCGGGGACATGAGAGAAGCCTCCCACAAGGATGGTGAAACATCAAAACATCCGGGTGTCCCCTGGGCAACGTCCTTGCAGACGGCCAATTCTCTCACTCCAGAAGCAACTCCGGTTGCTCCTGACACAGGGAGAAAAAAAAACCCCAAAATATATTACAGTAGAGTCTCACTTATCCAACACTTGCTTATCCAACGTTCTGGATTATCCAACACATTTTTGTAGTCAATGTTTCCAATATATCCTGATATTTTGGTGCTAAATTCATAAATACAGTAATTACTACATAGCATTACTGCACACTGAACTACTTTTTCTGCTAAATTTGTTGTCTAACATGATGTTTTGGTGCTTCATTTGTAAAATCATAACCTAATTTGATGTTTAATAGGCTTTTCCTTAATGCCTCCTTATTATCCAACATATTCACTTATCCAACATTCTGCCGGCCCGTTTATGTTGGATAAGTGAGACTCTACTGTATATTGAAAACACTGACTACAAAAATGGCTTGGATAATCCTGAGGCTTGGATAAGTGAGACTCTACTGTATCTGCATTTCTCATCAGGTTTCCCTGGTAACTCTGAATTTAGCTGTAATTCTCATACTAGTATTGGGAGGATGGACTTGAGCTTTCCCTGTAATAACAGAAGTTTCTTTAGATGTCGCAGTCTTGGAATTAAGGCCCATTAGCTTTACCAAAGACCTGTTCTGCATGGGAATGAAAACTGCTAGGACTGATTTGATGATATGCATCAATCTTTACGTTTTTAGATTGTCTTCTTAGGAAGCTGACTACAGAGACTGTCACAATAAATACTCATACTTCAAAGAGCTTAGTTTTTAGGAGCATTGACAAGTGGGATAAATGCCATAACAACATACCATTTTTCATTAAGATCTTGATTTGATCAGCAAGGGGCAGAGTTCTCAGCTGAGCCATGGAGAGGACGTTGCTAGGAGCCACAGGTTTGTCCCTGCAGGCAAAGGGAAACGCATTAAGACAACCAAAAAAACAAAACAAAAACACTCACACACCCCAACACATTGGTTTCTCTGCAGGACAGCCCTGGAAGCGAAGCAGGAGGAGACGGCATAACTACATTTGCAAATAAAGGTTGGGCCTCCCTTATACAAAATTATTTGGACATCATGATCTACAGATTGCCAGAAATTATCTGGTTTTTCAGATGTGCTAGACAGAGACATGCTGGTTGAAGAAATACCATATTTACTCAAGTGTCGTGCATTGAGCCCTGACCATTAAATTAGAGGTGATGTCCCTTAAACAGGAGCTCCAAGTGCTCCTGAAGCAGATTCCCCTTTTGCTTTGACTCAGCACTAAGATTATTGTATTACACAAATCTCATGTGGTTTTGGGAAGGTAATTTAGCCAAAAAAGGTGAACATTAGTTTCATATGGTACTTGAGTAAATCCAAAATCTAAGCCTTTTCATCCCGATCCACTTACTTCTCCTCTTCCACACTTGGCGGTACTAGCATCATCAGGTATTCACTGTAGAAAGACAAAGAACACATCCTTACAACACTGCCATTCAGGGAACTATCAGACAACAAAAGGCTTCTTGAGAAACTGCAAGTTGCTCCTGGTGTGAGAGAACTGGCTGCCTGCAAGGACACTGCCTAGGGGATGCCCAGATGTTTTACCATCCTGTGGGAGGCTTCTCTCATGCCCCTGCATGGGAAGCTGGAGCTGACAGATGGGAGCTCACCCTGCCCCCCGGATTTGAACTGTCGACCTTTAAAACTCTCATTTTAAAGGCTGCTGCTACAATTAGAATATAGGTTTCCCCTGAAGTGAGAACAGTTCCCCACAAATAATCCAAGGAATTAAAAATGTTTTTTTTACCTTGGGGATTTAATTAATTCGGTATTTCCAGCTATGCCATGACCTTGACTAAACAAATACTGGCGTTCATGTTCCGAGCGGCTGTCCTAAGAAACATGGGGAGAAAGCCCAAGATTCATGATGGGATAGGGATTCCAAGCAATCTTTAGGCATTGAATTGGTTTGCACATAAACAACCATCTGGATCCCACTGTGCTTAAATCTCCATGTAAGTACTGTACAGCGTTAAACAGAATAGCTGGAATTCTTTTCACATTGCAATCAGAGAGGCACTCAGAAGCTCAGAAACAAAGATGCCTAGCATTTTTATTGTAAAAACATCATTTACTTGTCCTAATGGATGAGACAATTCTCTGGAAATGAAAGAACCTTTGTGCACCAGTCTACATTCCTACAAACAACTAGTATTAAAATAATAATTTTTATACTCCGCCTCCATCTCCCCGCAGGGACTCGGAGTGGCTAACGTGGGGCCAAATAACCACAATAAAGCAGGATAAAATACATACAAAACAAAACAAGCATCATCAACAAATGGTTTAAACAGAATAAAACATCATTTAGAACAATAAAGTAGCAATTAAATAAAAACCGCCATATAAAAGTAGTTTTATAGGCACTGCATCTATGGATTCAACCAACCACTGAACAAATAAAATAAAACATCCCCCCCTCTCTTACTCACTCATTCACACAGACACACCTACAGCCAAAAGATGCAAACATTTACCTTTAAACCGTAATAATGGAGGTGGACCCAATGCTCCTCAGCTTGTCTTTTCTGCAAGAATTCGTAAGACTGAACTCGTCGCTGGCGTGCCTGCTCTGACTCCGGGCGGGAGAACCTTACCTGAAAAGTGTTATTCTCATTACAAGCTGATAGGACCAAATCACTTCAAGTGATTTCGAATTGCTACGTTGGCAGAAGCTGGAGCTGACAGTGGGAGCTCACTCCACTCCCCGGATTCGAACCGCCGACCTTTCTGTCAGCAAATTCAGCAGCTCAGCGGTTTAATCCACTGTACCACCGAGGGCTCCATACACATAATAAAAATCTGTAGGTGTGTGGCTGAGGTGTCCACTTACATAGACAAGCTCCGACTTCCACAAACAGCCCTAGCTCCCACTACTCAGGAGACACCAATGGCCCTCCCTCCAATGACATTGCAGGTTATAGAGAGCACCATGAACATGTCCAAGAGCCCTGTCAATGTCCTCCACAAATACCATACTGCCCACCACCCAAGTCAAGGCTTTCATACAGGGATAATTTTATCATAGATTTTATGTGTTTCTTCCACAACAGACATCCCAGTGTTCGTTACTCTCTCCATTGGTGTGGAATTTGCATGATCCCGTCCACTGTCTCTCCCATAACTCTTTCCTATTCTTGCATTAAAAAGGTCCCAAGTTCAATTGCAGCATCTTCAGTTATGACAGTCATGCATTCCAGCATTCCTCTCTACTGGTGGTGCTGGAAGGAGTTGACTGGACTTGCAGTCCAATACCTGGCTGAAGCTCCACTACTGACAATACTGGATTAGAATCTTTTGTCTTTGTATAAGACAGCTTCCTCAGTAACAAAGTGAAGCCAAACTTACAGTTCTTACATAGTTAGAGGGGGTTCTACGTACCGTAATCTGCTTGACATCTTCTTCGGCTTCATCTTGAGAAGAATCGCCAGCTGTGGCAAGAAAAACAAGACCATTAGAATGAACGTAATATGATGATCAAAGATCTGGAAAATACTGTTACGTTTTCTGGAGCTGTTGAAGGAACTATCTTGTCCTGTTTTGCATCTTGGAAGCCTACAAACAGGACCAGAACATTATGGTTTAGGAATTATGGAAGTTAGGGATTAAAAAACCCTCTAATTTTCTATCAAGCTTTTAGAAATTAATTATCTTCCTGGCATTGTTGTTCCCGAAGCAAACTGCTTCTGGACCTGGAAATGGCACATTTATCACATTTGGTTGGACAAAAGTGAGGCTGGAGGAAACATACGACTCCCTTGTTGCAGTAGTTCCACCGTCTCCCATTCTGTTTCTGGGCACAATTCAAAATGTTGGTCATAATCTATAAAACTCAATATGGCTTTGATCTGACAAGTCTATCTCCTCAAATGAAACTGCTGATCTTCAGGGGAGGCGCTTTCGCTATTTTGTAAGCTGCCTTGAGCCACAGTTTGAAGAAAAGGTAAGATATAAAGAAAGGGATGGATGGAGATGAAAAAAATATGTTTCGTTCTCATTAAAATGCACAAAATTTTGTCAGCAGTCTTGTCTCATGACAGTTGTTATCAGAGCATGAAATATTTCCCTGTCTGAATTTTTTTTACAATAGATGGCTCTTTAAAATCATGGATATGTAAACAGATATAATTTATTTTAAAAGGGTTTAAAAGGAATTAAAAGAATGCTACTTAGAGTTTCCTATAGAGGATGAGAAACTGAAAAATATGCCTGTGCTCTCATTAACTTAAAGACTGGATGTGAGCTGCCCCGAGTCCCTTCGGGGAGATGGTGGCAAGATACAAAGCATTATTATTATTATTATTATTTCAGAAATAACCTTGGTTAATACAAATTTCCTCTCCATCTGACACTGACAGCCTCACCATGCATTAATTTTCTTAATTCACATGGAAAGCCCACTTCAACTATTGGTGTCATCGCAAGGGAGTCCCTATCAAGTGACTCACGTTCATTAGCAGCTTCTCTTTCCCGGTATTTAGCATCTGCTTTGTCCAAATAAGTGAAACTGGGCCTCATTTGCAAGATTCCATGCAGTGGTGTAAGGTGGAGTTCACCTGAAGGGAATACAATATATTTTCATTCATTCATCACATTATAATAGTAGTATTTTAATAGTCTTTCACTTTATGGCCAAAATTCTTAGCTTTAAAAATACCACTTCAAGAAATAATACTAAAAAAGAAATAAGAAACCCCACTTCAAATAGTTTGGTGTTTAGTGATATTGCTAGCTGCCTTGGACGCTTTTGTTACAGTGGAAAGGTAGAAAAAACATTTAACAACTTAATAAAATAAATAAAAATTTAAAACAATGACTCTTCTTTTTAAAAGGTGATGGAAACCTTGAGATTTCAAGTTACCTTTCCTGTAGATAGCAGCAGCGTATCGTGAAATGTTACTGGTGGTTTGCGAAGAGCAGAAAGTTTGCTTGTCCATCAACTTCCTGCAAAATATACAAAGTTGCTTAGATTGTGACCAGTTGAGAGAAAAATGTCAACCACTCAGGATCAGAGAAAAGATAGTTCTAGAGTTAGGGTTAGATCTCTGGGTGATCCAAGTAATATTATGAAAATGTATACCACTTGAAAGCTTAAGGACTTTTATATGAAAGGACTGAGAGGAACTCCCATCGTCATCTGTCCAAACATAATGACAAAAAAGGGATCTGAGACCACGCCTCTAGGATACATTGACACACAGCACCTGGATCCTAAACCGTGGCCACACTTACGAGGAATACGTGTTTGTTTCATCTGTACAGGTGCCGTCGACGTTGAGCGCAATTTGTTCCCCTTTGCTGCGACAGTAATTGGGATTCAAGGTGTCAATAGCCATTTCCAGCTCAACCTAGTAGTTGAATAAGGACAAAGGAACACTTAAAATGCAAGGGAATATCTACAACGGTGTTTCTCAACCTGAGGGTCGGGAGCCCTGGGGTGGGGGAGGCTGTGAGGAAGGTGTCAGAGTGGTTGCCAAAGGCCAGTATTTTCTGTTGGTCGTGGGGAAGGGGTTGGTCGTGGGTTCTGTGTGGGAAGTTTGGCCCAATACTATTGTTGGTGGGGTTCAAGCGGCTCTTTGATTGTAGGTGGACTATAAATCCCAGCAACTACAACTCCCAAATGCCAAGGTCTATTTTCCCCGAAATCCACCAGTGTTCAAATTTGCGCATATTGAGTATTTGTGCCAAGTTTGGTCCAGATCCATCACTGTTTTGAATCCATAGTGCTCTCTGGATGTAGGTGAACGATAACTCCAAAACCCAAGGTCAATGCCCACCAAACCCTTCCAGTATTTTCTGTTGGTCATGGGAGTTCTGTGTACCAAGTTTGGTTCATTTTCATCATTGGTGGAGTTCAGAATGCTCTTCGATTGTAGGTGAACTATAAATCTCAGCAACTACAACTCCCAAATAACAAAATCAATTCCCCCCAACCCCTAAAGCAGAAAATAAAAACTGAATATTTTAATATTTAACACATCAACCAAGAGGCAGCGAGATGGGCTAAGAAGGGAATATACCTAGATGGGATCCTTCACCCCAATAAACCTTAATTTTTTTAAGTAGTTTATGGTAATTTGGAGGGAAAAGAAACCTCCAAAAAAGAGGTTTAAAATTACACTCAACCTTTTGCTGCTTCGGTTTTATCTTGGCTGACAAGTGAGTAACTTCATCGTATGTCATCGATGCCGGACGAATGGGATACTAGAAAAGAACAAAATTGCTGAACTAATTCATTTTTTAAAAATAGTATAGCTTTAAAACATGCACTTTCATTTCCCCACTCCCCCGCCCCAAAGTTAATTCAAAAATACCTGGAACAGATAGAGTTTCTCGGACAGACTTTTGGCCAGGTACACGTCAATCTAGAAATAGGGAACAAAATAGACATATTCCACTGGTAGTAGAACAAAACATATATTTGTCTCCCCCATCAAAGACAGTGGCCTTATTTACTCCCAATGAATGTAAGAGTTGGATGGACAATTTTTTTGCTGTTTCCCTTTTTGCTGCAATTCTGCATTTGCTGCTGTGACACCACTGTCACCTATGCCAACATGAAGGTTTTTTTTGGGAGGGGTGGGGGGGTGGGTGGGAAGGGCAGAGCCATTTGCCAGAGAAAGCTGAAGATTTGAAAATCTACAACTCCTGTGGTCCCATATCCATTAAAGTGGTGCCAAACTGCATTAGTTACATTGTGCAGATGCGCCCATTATTACAACAGCCAACAAGTTCTCAGCCTGAGGAGGCTGCCCCTGTTTCCCTTGAAGTAAGAGCGGCCCCAATTGTAAGACACTGCTCTTAATCATCAAACCCCAATTTGCCTTCATTCTGAACTATTCAGGCTGACAAGTCCAGAGAAGACAGGGAACATTCTTTGATCAGTGCAAACGTTAACACAAAAGATGATAAAAAGAAACAAGACCTATTTATTTACCTCCTGTATAATTGGGTCATCTTCTTCATTTGCCATAGTAGCATCGAAAGAAAAATGGACTTGGAGTATTGCCTAGAGCTGGCTGAAAGAAAACATAGCAAGGATCAGTTAGGTCATCACTACTCATTCCATAATAAACACACAGAATTGGCAACTGGTAATTGAAAAACTCATTCAACCCCATCAATTGTTTACTCTTTACTTCTTCAGTGGGGAAAAGATGCAGAGGCATGCAAGGGATCCCTTTCCTTGTCCTTTCTACCATATTTCTTCAACCTCTGATTCATGAAGACAAGAAGAGCAAGAAGGAATCTATATAGTCTTTCTGCAGATCATTGTGGAGAAAATGCACATAGTGGGTTGAGTGTCAGACTATGACGCTGGAGAATCTGTTTGGCCATTGAAAGCCATCTTGGGCAAGTCATACTCTCAAAGACCTGAACCAAACCTTAGTGGATATAAGGGACCAATGTAATATTTATCTCCATATGATTAAAAACATCATTGGTAAGGTTGGAAGATTAAAGTGCTTGCATAAAGGCACAGAACCAACCACAAGAAACATGTTTACTAACAGAATTACCAACACCAGTGGTTTATTTAGATTGCAATATTGTATTATGGCTAATGTAATCAATTAGAAAAAAATCATTCAAAAGCAAGCTAAGCTACCTGGGTAGTGAGTCATGGTAAACTTCATAGCTGATTAAAGGGATGAATCCTGCCAGGGCTGAACAGGCTGGGCCTTTGCCACTGAGCCACTCCCTGCTCAAAAGTCAAGGAGGACAGAAGCCCCAAAGACAAACTCAACGCCACTCCTTTTCACCAAGATTGCAGCCGATACAAAACCCATTTATTGATCTCATATAAACACACACACATAGACTCTCAGTTAACCACCACTGGGTTTAGGAGATGCTATGTTTATTTTCTAATTGCTTGACATTTTTTAAAAGGACGAATACTAAACCATAAACTCTGTAATGATTTGATATTAATATTACATACAGGGATTAAAAGCAAAATGATGACAAATAAATACAAACTTAACAGTGGAACTCTCTGCCTTGGGGTGGCTCCTTCTTTGGAGGCTTTTAAACAGAAGTTGGGTGGCCATCTGTCAGGGGTGCTCTGTATGTGCTTTATGGCAGAAACGGGTTGGACTGGATGGCCAATGTGGTCTCTTCCAACTCTATGATTCTATTGTAACATAGTTTTACTGTATTATAAATGTATTTTTATTTAGAGTAATGATTTTGCTGGAGAGTTCTGGTTACAGTAACTAAACCTACTGTAGGTATTTGCATATACACACACACACACACCAATAACAACTCAACACTCATTCGATCAAACTATCTCCACCGACTCATGATCAAGCAATGTTAGCAATATTCCCTATCCAAAACATGTTGTCATCGGGAAGCGAGAATCTTTCTATTTTACTATGGTAGCAACATTTCCTCTACAGAAGAAGCATTAGATTTTGCTCATTTTATCTCAAGTTCCTGGGAGTGACTAAGCTTCCTAGACAAAACAAACTGATGCAATGGGGAAGCAAGACCAGCAGAGATGAGGAAAGCATATATTTTAGTCCTGGCCTAAACCATTCCCTCCCTGATGGCGCTATAACTGGATCTCCCCTGTCTAAATGTTATTTCTGACTCCTCAGGAAGGAGTCTAAAGGAGTTCTGAGTCTGCTGTGAGCGGGATATATTTTGAAATATTTTAACTGTCCATTCTTAATAACACCAATATTCAATTTGATGTCAACATTTATATAGGGTTGTTTTGGCCACTTTGGCCCCTTCTACATTGCCATATAATTTAGATTATCAAAGCAGATAATCCACATTATCTGTTTTGAACAGTATTATTTGAGGGCCCTTCCAGACAAGCCCTATATCCCAAGATCTGATCCCAGGTTTCCGACTTTAAAATGGTTTATATGAGTGCACTGCCAGATAATCTGGTATAAACAGAAAACATGGGATCAGTTCCTAGGATATAGGGCCTGTCTGGAAGGGCCCTGAGTCCACACTACAATATAATCCAGTACAAAGCAGATAATCTGAGTTTTGCATGGCAGTGTAGAAGTGGCCTAAGTGCCCTGTTTCAATGTGAAGATTAGGTAACAGAATGAATGCTACAGGATCCTGGGACTGTGAAGTTTGGGGTCCCATCTACACTGCCATATAAAATCCCTTATCTATCTGCTTCAAAATAGACCTTATGAAATAGGAATGTAATATGGACATGGCTTTAACCCTGGTTTTAATGATATTGTTTTTAATTTATTATTGTTTTTCCTGTTATTTGTATGATTATACAGTAGCTGAATGTGCTATATTACTCATTGGAATCTCATTTGGAGAGAGAAAAACCGGGGCATAAATAAACATAATAATCATTATTATTTTAGACACACATTACTAAGGGGGGTGATTGTGATGTAACTTATACAAGGAGAAGAGGAGGCAGCGGGTGTGTCAACAACAGGCATGGACAGACCTGGGCCCCCACAATTCCTAATACTCTACTGCAGTGGTTCTCAACCTGTGGGTCCCCAGGTGTTTTGGCCTACAACTCCCAGAAATCCCTGCCAGTATACCAGCTGTTAGGATTTCTGGGAGTTAAAGGCCCAAACATCTGGGGACCCACAGCTCAAGAACCACAGGCCCACAGGAATTGTGGGATTTGGAGTCCAAAACTCCTGGAGGGCCCAAATTTGCCCATGCCTGATATGAATTGTGGGATTTGGAGTCCAAAACACCTGGAGGGCCCAAATTTGCCCATGCCTGATATGAATTGTGGGAGTTGGGAGTCCAAAACACCTTGAGGGTCCATGTATTCCCAACGCCTTAACCCAGGCATGGGTAAACTTGGGCCCTGCCTCCAGGTGTTTTGGACTCCAACTCCCACAATTCCTCACAGCCTCAGGCCCTTAAGCGGCTGAGGGGGAAAAGGAAGGGGCTAAGGCTGTGAGGAATTGTGGGAGTTGTTCAAAACACCTGAAGGCAGGGCCCAAGTTTATCCATGCCTGCCTTAACCTGCTGACATGCAAAAGGGAGAGGCTGGAGGGATATTTTTCCTCATGGTTTCCTAAGAATCCCTTTATGAGAGGCAGGCTTGGGACTGAGAGGAAAATGCAGTGTTGATGGCCTTGCAAAGCCCCCTCCCCAGCCCATGACCTGCAGAGGCGAAAGAAAGACCCCCTTTTCCCTTACCTGAGGCTCCGATGGGGAGGAGAGCTGAGGCTCAGCCAGCAGCAGCAGCAGCCGCCATGTTGGTTTCCCTCAGCCGGCGGCCACGTGGGAGGCCGAGGACCGCCTTCCTCTTACCCACAATGCTCTCCGGTGTGTGTGTATGTGTGTGCACTGTCGGGCAGCAGGGGGCGCTGTGGCTGCGCGCGCACTCGCTTGCTCAGCGTCTCAAAGCAGCCGGCAGGAAAAACGTTTTGGCAGCGGTGGGATTCGAACCCACGCCCCCGAAGAGACTGGAGCCTTAATCCAGCGCCTTAGACCGCTCGGCCACGCTACCCTCGTGCTGAACAAGCCGTTTCCATTCCTTATCTATGCGATTTTTTTGGCAGTCCATGGCGTCCTCTCCTCCAGCGCTACATTTCGAGTGAGTTCATGGTCTCTTCCTGTCTGTTTTCACAACCATGTACAGTAGAGTCTCACTTATCCAACATAAACGGGCCGGCAGAATGTTGGATAAGTGAATACGTTGGATAATAAGGAGAGATTAAGAAAAAGCCTATTAAACATCAAAATAGGTTATGATTGTACAAATTAAGCACCAAAACATCATGTTATACAACAAATTTGACAGAAAAAGTACAGTAGAGTCTCACTTATCCAACATTCGCTTATTCAACGTTCTGGATTATCCAACGCATTTTTGTAGTCAATGTTTTCAATACATCGTGACATTTTGGTGCTAAATTCGTAAATACAGTAATTACTATGTAGTATTACTGCGTATTGAACGACTTTTTCTGTCAAATTTGTTGTCTAACATGATGTTTTGGTTCTTAATTTGTAAAATCATAACCTAAATTGATGTTTAATAGGCTTCTCTTTAATGTCTCCTTGTTATTCAACATACGTATTCGCTTATCCAACGTTCTGCTGGCCCGTTTATGTTGGATAAGTGAGACTCTACTGTAGTTCATTACACATTAATGCTATGTAGTAATTACTGTATTTACGAATTTAGCAGCAAAATATCATGATATATTGAAAACATTGACTACATTGGATAATCCAGAACTCTACTGTATAACGTGAGACTCTACTGTTTAACGATTCTGACTTTGGTATTTAATGTATCTTTACACTTTAGGAATGTTATCAAGTTCCTTCATAGCTGTCTTTTAGGCCTCAACCTACACTGCCAAACAAAACCCAGATTATATGCTTTGAACTGGTTTATATTTTAGTTTTGGCTTTCAGTCTGCTGAGGTGAAATAGCTTGCCAACTGTCCCACTCGGGTGGGAAGCTTCCCCTCAACAAGATGAAGTATCACAGCAATGAAGATGGAAAATAAGGTTGCGGCACTTTCACAACCCTGTTTGACACCTGATTCCACCTTAAATGGGTCACTTTGGGAGCCATTGCTGTCCAAGACAGTTGCCGTCATGTCATCGTAGAGGAGCCACAGGATGTTCACAAATTTGTCACATGTTATAGAACTCCAGTATGCCGTTGAGAACATAATCTGTGCACATTCAGAAGACCTACAAACCACTCAAAACACCATTGCAGAAGATACGAGAAGCTCAGCTTCTCATTAAACATCGAGAAAACCAAAGTGCTCTCCAGCAGTCACCAGGCAGTCCCTCTGCAATGCCAGAAATATAGCTTAATGGTGTAACGTTAGAAAATGTTGACCATTTTGCTACCTTGGCAGCCACTTCTCTACAAGTCAACATTGATGCCGAAGTACAACACCGCCTGAACTCTGCGAGTGCAGCATTTTTCCAAATGAAGCCAAGAGTGTTTGAGGATCGGGACATCTGTAGGGATTCCAAGATGCTTGTTCATAAAGCTACTAGATGTGCCCGGCCACGCGTTGCTGTGGCGAAGTATGGTGATATGGGAAATATAAAGTATTGAGGAATTGGTGGTACAGTAGAGTCTCACTTATCCAAGCTAAACGGGCCAGCAGAAGCTTGGATAAGCAAATATCTTGGATAATGAGGAGGGATTAAGGAAAAGTCTATTAAACATCAAATTAGGTTATGATTTTACAAATTAAGCACCAAAACATCATGTTACACAACAAATTGGACAGAAAAAGTAGTTCAATACGCAGTAATGTTAAGTTGTAATTACTGTATTTACTAATTTAGCACCAAAATATCACGATATATTGAAAACATTGACTACAAAAATGGCTTGGATAATCCAGAGGCTTGGATAAGTGAGACTCTACTGTAGTTAAGGTCAAGGGTAAAGGTTTTCCCCTGACATTAAGTCCAGTCATGTCTGACTCTGTAGGTTGGTGCTCATCTCCATTTCTAAGCCGAAGAGCCAGCATTGTCCGTAGACTCCTCCAAGGTCATGTGGTCGGCATGACTGCATGGAGCAGTTACCTTTCCGCCGGAGCGGTACCTATTGATCTACTCACACTGGCATGTTTTCGAACTTCTGGGTTTGCAGAAGGTGGGGCTAACAGTGGGGGTGCTCCCCCTGTTCAAACCTGCGACCTTTCAGTAGACTTTCACTTACGTAACATAAATGGGCCGGCAGAATGTTGGATAAGCGAATATGTTGGATAATAAGGAGAGATGAAGGAGAAACCTATTAAACACCAAATTAGGTTATGATTTTACAAATTAAGCACCAAAACATTGTTATACAACAAATTTGACAGAAAAAGTACAGTAGAATCTCACTTATCCAACATTCGCTTATCCAACGTTCTGGATTATCCAACGAATTTTTGTAGTCAGTTTTCAATATATCGTGATATTTCGGTGCTAAATTCATAAATACAGTAATTACTACATAGCATTACTGCATATTGAACTACTTTTTCTGCCAAATTTGTTTTATAACATGATGTTTTGGTGCTTAATTTGTAAAATCATAACCTAATTTGATGTTTAATAGGCTTTTCCTTAATCTCTCCTTATTATCCAACATATTCGCTTATCCAATGTTCTGCTGGCCCATTTAGCTTGGATAAGTGAGACTCTACTGTAGTTCAATAGGCAGTAATGCTACATAGTAATTACTGTATTTACGAATTTAGCACCAAAATATCACAATGTATTGAAAACATTGACTCCAAAAATGTGTTGGATAATCCAGAACGTTGGATAAGCGAATGTTGGATAAGTGAGACTCTACTGTATTCTAATTTTAGTGTTTTAATAATAATAATAATAGTAATGCTTTGCTTAGCAGTCTGTACTTGGTCTGCAGTCCCTGAGATGCAGTGTGAATATCAATATACATGTATACACACGCACATATATACACCAGATATCGTTAACAGCCCTTCCCATTGTGGTCCTGGGCACTCTGCACATGCTCAGAGGAGACATTCCCAAACCTGTCGTATCTAGCATCTCTCTTTTCCCCAGCATTCTTTCTCTTAGCCAGGAGAGTCCTCCTCCTCCTTCCTTGCTTGGCACTCTGCACATGCTCAGGGGCACCCTCTCTCCTTTGCGTCCTCCCTTCCTCCGGTGCATTCCAGTTTTGGGGGTTTTTTTTGGCCCCGTGGAGGTTGGGGGTGTGTAGATTGTAAGAACATAGAAACGTGGATGAGGGGTTGTGTTGTCAATTTTCTAGGTTGGGGGGCCTTTAGTTTTGTTGTTTTGCCCGGTGGAGCGATGCCATTCCCCATATATATAGATAGATAGATAGATTGTCCTCCCAACCCTATTATATGCCTGCAAAATGTGGTCCATCTACAGATGTTACACTCAACTCTGGGAACGATTCCATCAGCGTTGCCTACAAATAATCCTACAAAAACCTCTTGGGAAGACGGGCAGACAAATGTCAGCATTCTGGAAGAAGCAAAGGCCACCAGCATTGAAAGAAAGACGCAGACTTAGAAGAAATTTCATTTTGCTCTCTTTATTGAAAATGTACCCATCACAGCATTTTTGTGCTTCCTCCCTTGCACAGGATAATGTAAACATCATACAGGAACTCAAGCCTTTTGGGTTGGTGAGGTTTCGATCCTTTGCAAAGAGTGTGGCAAATCTGTAAGGAGCTCACAAGTGTTGGGTACGACTTATGGATGGCAATCAGCCTCCCTCCGTGGCTCTTACTGCACAAATAAGACTTCCAAAAGGCCTGAAAAGGAAGCACTGGGAGCAAAAAATAGAGTTTGGCATATTCCAGGTTCACTGAAGTCTAGCAAGACCAAGAGAAATCTGCACAAAGCTATGGATGCAATCAATGAAAAGTCTGCAGCGTAAATTGACATCTCCTTTTTCCCATCTGAGGGATAGGTTTGCACGGAGGAACATTCAATTGTGTGAGCAGTCACTTGTGACCACAAAGTGGTGCTGTTACAAATGAACCACATCACTACCAGCTGTTAGGAATTATGGGAGTTGAAGTCCAAAACACCTCAAGGGCTAAAGTTTGCCCAGGCCTAATCTACACTGACCATATAATGTAGTGTAGAAGGGGACAGAGATTCTGGCATTTTTCATTGAGCTGTCTGTCCATTTGTAGTAGTTATCCATTCAACAGCACATAGGACAATGTATCCTCATGGGAACAGAGATGTCACTAGCACAAACAGATTTTTAAAAATGCTATTATGGAAGCAGAAGGCTTAATTGCATAGACAAGCAAGCAAGACTACAGTACTCTCTTGCAGAATGTGATCAGAAGAGTTGCATCCCTATACTCTCAATGGACCCAACTTCCAAGTACAGTAGAGTCTCACTTATCCAAGCCTCGCTTATCCAAGCTTCTGGATAATCCAAGCCATTTTTGTAGTCAATGTTTTCAATATATCATGATATTTTGGTGCTAAAGTTGTAAATACAGTAATTACAACTTAACATTACTGCGTATTGAACTACTTTTTCTGTCAAATTTGTTGTATAACATGATGTTTTGGTGCTTAATTTGTAAAATCATAACCTAATTTGATGTTTAATAGGCTTTTCCTTAATCCCTCCTTATTATCCAAGATATTCGCTTATCCAAGCTTCTGCTGGCCCGTTTAGCTTGGATAAGTGAGACTCTACTGTATTTGCAAACAGAATTGGCAATTTTAACATACAATCCAACATCTTCTGTGTTGTCCTCATATGTTTCCCAATGTTATATGAGGATATGTTTAGTATAATGCACTGCTAACCATTGTTGGTGTTCATAGCATAATAATAATGTTTTAAGGGCTAATGTGTCTTTAAGGAAAAGCTTCCTTGTTTGCAGTCTGTTATCTGTTCAGCTAGGTTACTCATGAATAACATCTCAATTCGTCTGTTTTTTGCTGACTTTCTTTCTTGAAGTATGATGGTAGCAGCAGTTTAAATTTTTTTCCTTGACCTTAAACTATAGTATTTTGCTACAATAATATACATAAAACCGAGCATGAGAAAACCAATATGTAAAATCGTTCACATCCAAGGAGGACAGTATCTAATAAAAATAAGGGGAAATTGGTGGGACAATTAATTCCTAACTACCTAATAGCACCGAACAAGGAGGAACAATTGATAAATCTACAAGACATAAACATTTAACTAGAAGTGCAAAATATCTTTGTTGAAGCAAAGGTGTTAATGAAGATATGCTACCTATTGAACAATATTGAATTTCCCATTAATTCCATTGAACTATGCAAAGGCCTTAGCAGTGTTAAAGAACTCTGGTTTAGCAGCAACTATACGATACTATTGAATGATAGCAGCCTTGCTGCACAAACATATTATTTGCTACACTTGCATTAATTCCTACCAACTTTCCATTTTTCTTCCCATGAGCACCCGAAAGATAAACATTATCTTTCTGTGTTTACTTATTTTCTGGAATACAGGTCAACACAGAGGATTTTGAAAATGATATTTGCTCTTTGTCTCCATGATCTGACCAAAATCCCAGCAGGTTGACATCTAATAGGAAAACAAACAGAATATTTCAAATACAAATACCGATGTGGGTTTTTCTGGTGTGAGAGAATTGGCCATTTGCAAGGACATTGCCCAGGGGATGCTCAGATGTTTTGATGTTTTACCATCTTTACCATCTAGTTGGGCAGATAAAGAGAGCACTACATCTATGTAATTCTTGGAGGAAGAGTGAAAAATGAAGCTACTTCAAAGAAAAAGCAAAGAAGTGTTCCTACTTCCAGAAAACCTCACATCCAGCTCATGCCGTATTCTCTACTGGACAAGTGAATTCCCACAGAGTTGCATGCACTTGTATCAAAAAAGGCATAATGCAGAAGATCTGCATTTGTAACACAGCAAGGCTGGGATGGAAGACAGAGATGCCATTTACCACAAAGATGCAATGTACACTTTTTTTCTTCCAAGTGAAGATAATTGATTTCCCTGGATGGACAATTTACAAAAGTATCAGTTAAGACTGCATCTCTGAAATGCCATTAACAGTACAGTTTGCCGTTTCTGTTTGTCTCTCAGTTGAAACAGTTAGAAAAATCGTCATATGAAAAACACAAGTTAACAACACATACAAAAAGATTATTTTCTCTTCTCTCCCCCCCCCCTTTTGCTCCAAACCAAATAAGTCTTTTAAAAATATCTATCTGATATATATACAAGTAAACAGGCTCTTTTCAAGTGTCACTCCTCCATCATGGCCCAGGCTTCTTCCGCTTTCTGGTAATATTGGTTGGCCAGACGGCCCTTCATGGCTTGCATCGCAGCTTCAGCAGCTTCGGTGTACAGCTCACCTGGAACAACAGGAGGGAAGAACCACATTGAGAGAGCAAAGACAAAAAAACTTTCTTCTCCTATAGATGCCTGTAGTGGGCTACAGCTCCCATCATCCCCAGCCAGAGAAAATTAGGTTCTAGACCAACACATGGTTGTGAAGGGATTGATTCAATTAACTCAAACCCAAAGAACGCAACACCAAGCCTGATTCATAAAGCCTTTTTCTCTTTTCTCCTTTAGCTCCCAGTTAGCAGGTTAAACTGCTGAGCTGCTGAACTTGCTGACCGAAAGGTTTGAATCCAGCAGTTAGAATCCGGAACCAACCAGAGAAGGTGAACATCAATCAAATCTTTACTTCTCTCTCTGCCTGTTTACCTACTTACAAGGAGTTTGCTGATTTCTCACACCGGCACACAGAACTCACAATCTAAATGCCCTGAGTACTGGAAACTTTAGGTATCTTTCAGATGAATCAGTCTGAGATGCTTCTGATGGCCTGGGATGCAGTCCATGAAAGTTTATGCCAAATAAAGCATGTCTTTCAGGTACCAGAAGACAACTGGATAGTTTTGCTGCAACAGACGAACACCCCCACAAAATTAGAAGCATCGCGCCATACCCGATCTCTGTGGATCCTTGTCCAGGTTGAACCCTCCGCTCATCAGCATCTCTGCCTCTCTTGCCAAGAGGAGGTAGTGGGGCTCATCCTGCGTCCCATCGTATTCCCCTCCTTCGTCATAATCGGTCATGTTTAATGCCGCATTGTACCAATACAGGGCTTCCTTCCAATCTCGCTCTCTGAGTAATTCAAGAATGAAAGGCAAATATGAAAAAAAAAACTCCAGGAGTATTCCTCTGGGGAGGCTTTTGTTCACATCTGCTTGCAAACTGTTGAGATTTGACATTTAATTAGTACATTTGCATGAGTGAGCCCTGGATACCTATGATGAGCAATGCCATATTTGTTCTAGTAAAGGCAAATATATTTCTGTATAATTAGACAGCACAACCATCAGATTCTCAGAAAACAACTTTGAAAGCAAATATTGCAGCAGCCTATTGCCAGTTGTCTCTGAAACCTGAACCCTTTGCTGGAAGGAAGGGGATGTTTTATGTATTTAATTTATTTATTTGCAACATTTATATACCGCCCTTCTCACCCCGAAGGGGACTCAAGCCAAGTATATATACATACAATATATTATATTATACAACTATATCGCAATATTATTAGTAATATTGCATGTAATATAAATATACAATTATAATAGTGAATTATAATAATTATTACATTGTATTACATCATAATATTATTATTATTACATGTATATACAATGTATTATAATATTAGTATAGTATAATATTATTATATATCATTATATCATTAAATTGATACAGGAGACATGGTGGAAAGATGTCTTCCCGGCCCCGCCTTCTTCATTCTGCTCCAGATATAAAACTAGCATAGCATGTTATTGCGGATAGGGGCCTCTAGCTGATGTAAAGAGGCAAGATGGAAGTCTCTTTAATGGGTATCCCAATTCAAAAACCCAGGACAGATTTCAATCTATATGACACCCCCCCTGCTTTTCACTGACTCTCAGTCAAATATATTAACTGATCAATAAACTGACCATAAACCCATGCAATTGGCGAACCAAGGAATTGCCAGTCAGCATCCCAAACAACATAGTACCTGTCAGGAGCAAGACTTAGGCCTGTATCATATGCTCTTGCAACAAGGATCATGGCAGGACGGTCTCCAGCTGCTGCTGCTCGGCATAAATAATCAAATCCTTTGATTCTATTTTCCTTTGTGTCCTAAACAAAAAGACGAAAAAGAGCTGAATAATTGTGTTATTGTTTTCTCAAATCCAACTGGAGGAAAAGGCTGAACTAGTACAAAAAATCATTGTTTGGGATCTTGACCATCTAAAATATTGTTTCTGATAATCACAGTTCTCAAGGGATAATTGGCAGAAAAACATTTGGGTTGCTGTGAAGCAGAGCAACAATCAATTTAATCACCAGAATCCAACCCTCCAACTATAGTGCTGCCTTGCTTACCTTGAGAGTGACCTCAGAGAGAATGTGGTGTGGCAGCTGAGAACACATGAGCCCTAGTCCCACAATAGCTTCCAGCTCTCCGCAGTCCGCTGCGTGCTCCAGGTGGAAAATCGCAGACTCTTCATCCCACTCCTGGTCTTTCCCGCAGAAACGGCCAGCTTCATGGTATCGAACCATGGCCAAATGAACCTGTGTGAGAGAGGAGAGGGAAGAAATTGGAGGATGAGTGATTAAAAGGAAAATAAACCTGCTGGCTAAGCACAAGCACAGCTCTACAAGTGTTTCTTTGTTATGTCAAGAGTCAGACGCCAATTAGCGAACAAAAATAGTTTATTCAGCAGATAAGCCAAAAAGTAATGTTAACACAGAAAAAACCTTGAAACACTTCACTATCAGTGCTTCAAGAGCAGTTCAAACAAAAATATAATTCAGCAACACAAGCAGGTAAAAACAAAGCTAAACAAACTTAGTGCAAACTGCACTTTCTGAGTCCAAGCCCTGCCAGCCGGCTCTGTAGTTTTCAAAGGAACAGTTCCCAAAAGAAAACACCAAATTGGTCAGGAAACAAACAAACTAAGAATGCAGTAGACTGCTTCCACAATGTGGATAAAGCCGAAGGCTCCAAAAGGATGGTGAAAAGACGTCGTCCGGGATTCCAAGGTCAGGTCAGGAGATAACAGCGGTGTCCAAAGAGCAAGCCAGGAGTCAAAAGCCGATAGTAGTCATTAATCACAGGGCGAAGGCAGAAGCAAGGTCAAATTCCGATCCAAGGTCTGAAGAGGGTGCAGTCATCCAAAACAGGTCCACGATAAGACACAGCGAGAGGCAAGCTAGGTGATAACAGCAGATTCAAATCATAGTCCAAGTCCAGTCTTCATGGAAACACAGAGATCCCAATGGCGCCTCAGCAACACCTTGCCACACGCAAAGTGCAGTGGCCAAACATTCCCATTTTATTCCCCTTCCTCCTGGGTGACCAAACACTCACACCCAAACACCAGGTGTCCCAAATCTACTCAGAGTCTGAGCTCCACACAGCTAGAGCTCGTGGATCTGGAGTACCTAGCAATTCGTCGGAGTCCCAATCATCCTGCCCACACTTAGCCCCATGAACACTTAAAGAACCATCCTCCCTTCTCCAAGCATCCCAATTGGGATCAGCTCCTGCAGAAACCCCAGGTTCAGAAGTATCCATAGACCCCAAATCCCCAGACATCTCCGGTGGCTGTGCCCATTCAGTGCCCGCTTCCCCAGCCACCACCTGTTCCTCAGCATCCATCTCCCCATCTGAATCTTCCTCAGAAGATCCCCCATATAGCTCTCTAAGTCGCTTCCTGCGTAACTCCTCCAGTGAACCCTCATCACGAGGGTTTTTTCTTCCTCTTCGAATTCCATCCCCATCAACCATAATCCCCGAAGGCGCAGTCACAACATGTTATTTATATCTGCTCTTGGGTGGACGCTGATCCAGATCACTACCTGTTTTAGCAATTCCACAACAGCAAAAATAGGTAGATCTTTCACTACATAAAGCATGAAATGCATGGCCTTTCAATTATTACAACTCCCATCAGTCCAAGCTAGCCTTGCTGGAACCCAACTCTTCCACTAAAGGAGTGTGGAAACTATAAGCTGCTCTTCCCAACCCGGTGTTAGGCTTTGCTTCATAAAATTCTTACACAACTGCTTTCTCCCGAGACTACAAGGCACAGAAGTAGATTCATAGCAGAATTTAAGTACAGATTTTGTCAGTTCTCTTCTCTGAAATCTAGCCTGCAATACTTCATATTCAGTGGCAGTCTTCAATCCAAGCACTAACCAAGGTTGACCCTGTTTAACACCCAGGATAGATGGGATCTAGCGCCTTTGCAGTGTTTAGGTATGCAGTAGGCATTGTTGTGTATGTTGCACAAAGGTACAAGAGCTGTTATTATTAGTAGCTCTATTTATACCTTGCTTTCCCCCCAGACCTGAGACCCATGTCAGTATCAAAAATCAGATGCCAGTCGGGACCTGCCAGAAGCAAGAGTTTGTGGTGTTCAAACCTTCCCAAGGATGGATTTCCCAATTTTCTTCTCCAGCTCCAAGGCGTTGAGCCTCTGCACTTCCACTGCAACACAGGAGGGTCTGTGGATGTGGACTCTGGCCGCGTTGAAGAGATTCCACTTCTCCACACTGACCTAAAACAGGACAAAGGCACTGCTGACGTGAGTTTGAAATGTATTTTTAAAAGGAAAAGAAAGAAGAATTACATCTTATTGAGACCACACTGCCATCCAGAATCAAGAGAGCCTTCTCAAGCTGCAGCAGTAATTCCCCCCAAAAACAAATTTGTGAAAAGGAATTAAGTAAAACAGAACTTAATCAGGCATAAATACATATATTTATCCCAATTAACTCAGTTGGGCTTACAGTTCAATTATAGGATTGCATTGTAACTCAGAAGTGGGAACTGTGTGGCCTTCCAGATATAGTTACATTGCCAGTCCTAGAAGCCTAGTCAATGGAACAGAATGATGGAAGTTGCAGTTCTAAAATATCTGGAGAACCACCCAGTTCCCATTCATGCTGTAGCTCATTCTCCACAACAATAATTTCTTGTCAATTTGGGGAAAAGTAAATCACATGCACAAACAAACTCCTAGTTGCCACTTATTGTGGTGGCAGCAAAAGGCTAGCAAAACAGGCAATGCAAGTCCCCAATGAGCAGTGTAAGATCTAAAAGGCACTTTATTGGAAGGGCAAAGAATTGGGGGCATTGAAAAGAATTTAGAACATTTAGAAAATAAGTTAATGATCTGAAACTCTCAGAACACCCCAACCAGCATGGCCAATGGTTGCCCAAGTCTGAATTTTGAATGATCCATATTGTAAAGAAGTGTGTTTTTATTTTGATTTATAGATGTCATGTTTAATTTCATTTTAAAAGTCAGGTTTAACTATGTTTAAAATGGTAAGTATTAGTCACCAGTGCGTGGGGGATGGTAACCAGCTCAGCATTCTGAGGCAGGTTGCCATAGTAACGAGGGTGGAGCCAATCGCCGTTTGAAGAAAAAGGAGGGAATGTTAAAAAAAAAAAAGTTTAGTCTGTGGTCAGAGAACCATAGGGAAGGTTAGTTTTAGAGTCAGTGCCCTTATGAGGTACTGAGAGACTAATTCTGGTTGAGGGATCAGGGTGGCTCAAAGGATTGGACATTTTGAGTCAATTTGAAAATAAGTGGCGACTTATTTTAAGTTAGTCTGTGATTTTAGTCACAGGGAAGACACGGGTTCCAGGTTAGAGAAAGGGAAAGCAATCCCAGTTAGATCCAAAGTGATCAGTTATTAACTTTGCAACCATTATCTAAGTGCCTTTAAAGAAGTTACTGTAACCACTAAGCTCTGTGCCTGAAATAAACTTGTTTTTGTTCTTCATCATCCAAGTCTCTGTCACCTATATTCAAAGCTAAGTAACGCTACCATCTAATGTGAATAAGAATAAGAAAGCATAAAAGAATAAGAGAAAAAAAATATTTCCTCTCTGCCTGACATCTCCACAAATTGGTGGCAGCGGTGGGATAAAAAGATTCCCCCCTGCCACATCATTACACATATGTAGGTTCAAGCTGTCTTGATACCTGCACCCCACAAAGAAAAAATAGAATCAGGCTGCACTGCCATAAAAGTACAATTATTTTTGATAGTTTCAGTAATTTGACACTGTAAGAATAAATAGCCGATTGTGAGAGGTGGATCATGACAAAATGCAAAAGAGGGAGTTATGCAGTACATGTAATACATAGATATAGAAGCCCTCCCTGTTTACTTTGTGGAGCGAAAACAAGTAGCAGCAGCAAGACACAGTAGCACATTCAAATATTTGGGGTGTTTTAGAAAAATATGGATTTGAACCATGGAAACAGCAGCAGAAATCAAAAGCCAAATTCATCAGCAGGGAGAAAATAAAGCTGAGAACATTATGAAGGAATTCATGCAGATTCACCCGTTTGCTCCAGGGGCTAGTTTTAGTAGTTGAAGAGAGTTTATTTACAACAGTGTTTCTCTAATTGAGAAGGAAAGAAATTAAAAAGTGAAAGAAAATGAGATGTAAGTCATGAAAAACAATACTCAGCAACTCAAAGAAAAATAGCTTTTCATATACAGTTACGGCCCCTGTATCCCTGGGATCCGTTTTTTTGATCCATGCCCACCAAAATACGTGATCGCTGGCCATTTTCTAGGTCCATTGTGCATTGCTCTAAGGCAGCCATGGGCAAACTTCGGCCCTCCAGGTGTTTTGGACTTAAACTCCCACAATTCCTAATAGCCAGTAGGCTGTTAAGAATTGTGGGAGTTTAAGTCCAAAACACCTGGAGGGCCGAAGTTTGCCCATGGCTCCTCTAAGGTATTATTGGCCAGAAGCTTTTGCGGATTTACATAAAGAAAGGAAACATACAGCCTATGGATGCAGGGGTCATACGGCACATGTGAGTTGGAGGAATGACATAGGAGGCTTAGGGAGCAAACCAACCAAAGTCAGGTATTATCTTCAGAGAATTTCTGTCTTACTTACCCTTGCAGAACTGCCCAAACTGTCTTCGTCACTTTCATGTCTTCGGTTACAGTTGGAATGCACCTACATTAATGTAAAAAAAATAAAACAAAATTAATTTTGTTGAACATCATGACAAGAAGCTCTTGTCTATAGCTTTTGTGGGGGAAATTTGAGTGATACCTCTGCTTCAGTGACAGTCACATTAAAATATTACCGCTAAGGCCGAATCAATGAATACATATAAAAGCATAACAGTTAATTAATTACAGGATTTTAAGAGGTTGACGATATTCTTATTTCTACATTAGAGAAAGGATTTATTGATACACTTTCCTATAAAGCCCCATCTACACGGTCATTATAATTGAGATCAAACTGCATTATGCAGTCAGTGTAGACCAGGCATAGGCAACTTCAGCCTTCCGGGTGTTTTGGACTTCAACTCCCAGAATTCTTAACAGCCTACTGACTGTTATAAATATGTAGGACATGTGTAGGCCATTAATAAGCTACGATATCTTTTTGCTGCTCTGAAACGAGGACAAATACTATGTGTCAAATCTGTTTATTATTATATTATTATTATTAATATTATTATTAATATTATTAATATTATTATTAATAATATTATTAACTAAATATTATATAAAATATAACTGAATTTTAAAACAACTAAAGGAGCACTGGGGTTTCTGACACGCTTTACTTATTCTGCTCATATTCAATAATACCAACAAACTGCAAACAAATGAAGAAAAGAATATTCAAATAGCAAAAGAAGAAGTTACTTTGTGATCCATATCTTCGTGTTCACTCCTCTTTTCACTTGGGTATCCACTGTCACCTCCGTTTTCACAGTCCTAGGAATGAAAAAATGACATGAGGTTAAGGATGATGTGGTTTGTGACACTGTAACACCTGAAGAATCACAGGTTTTCCATTACTGCCTTAAAAAATCCAACAATGGAAATCATCACAACATGTCATGATGTTAGTTAAAAATAGTGAAAATTGAAGAATAGTATGTAAACATTAGAAAATGTAAATTAAGGCAGGGAATGAGAAGAAAAGTAGATGATCAAGGCCCCTGCTCACAGCTATATGACTGTAGACTTCAGTTAATCCTCTTTGGAGATATTTG
Source organism: Anolis carolinensis (assembly GCF_035594765.1). NCBI lineage: Eukaryota > Metazoa > Chordata > Lepidosauria > Squamata > Anolidae > Anolis > Anolis carolinensis. Next base: position 8,786,333 of record NW_026943824.1, read on the forward strand.
GATCAGATAAAATAAACTATTTGAGTATGAGAGTTTGATGGTGTTTTACATTGTGAGGATTAAGATTAGGGGATTTTATATTTCAGTGCTCTGAAGAGAACTTTAGGCTAAAAGAGGCAGAAATGTGTTTGTTCTTGTGCATCTAAGCACCAAATTGCCACAATCAAATCCAAAGAAAGGAAGTTTTCAGAAAGAGGGACATGGGGACAAAAGCAATCCTGATAGATCTGTGTACCCCCACCACATATTTCCTGTATTATTGGGGCAGCTCTGTGTTCAAAAAGGACATACATAATTGACACAATTATTTCTAACTTGACCACTGAAGAAACACTTACTCTTTGATTGTCAAGTCCTTCATGATCATTATGAACCAAGTTGTCAACTTCATTGAATACAGGCCAATCTAGAGGAGAGGAATGTAGAGATTTGTTAGAAAACAGGTCTTTCTTTGCCAAGAGAAAGACTTACATACAACTTCTAGTTAAGGACAAGGGTGAAACAACAGGAAGTGAAATCTACCCTTTCGAAGGGAACTTCATTCCTGGAAGTGTTTTCACTGGGGAAAAGGACGTTTCTCCTTGTACTGGATTAATGGCTGAACACAGCAATTCTGCTGCCAAACCGCCACATGTCACACCAATGGCAAGGTGAGTCTAATTTATTTGGCCCATGTTGACACCCCCTGATTTTTTTTATTTGAGCAGCAAAACAAGCAAAAATAACAATATATTATTGGGAAGACACATTGGTTTGTGCACAGAAAACAATAATGTTACACAAATAAAAATGTCACTTCAATACACAATTATGAGAAATCAGGGGGGAAACTGGAAATTAATTTATAATCTTGACCAAGGAGAAATATTGAATCATATGAGAACAAAATGCAGAGATGTACATCTTAGGATAACATACGGAGGTTCTCGTTTTTGTGGCTATGGGGTGTTGCCGAAGATGGAGACGAGGGCCAGGAGTCGAAGGCCATGTCGCTCATGCTCTCATCCCCAGAGTTTTCAGACAATCGGAAAAGCAGAGGAGGCCGACTGCCGGAAATGGTTCTGACCCGGTTGCTGCCACATTTCTCTTCTGTGCCTCGCACAACAGTCTGAGCAAATTCCTTGACAAGTAGGAAAAAAAGATCATGGAACATTGCTTATATTGTTTGTATTGTCTTTTATATAATGTTGTAAGCCGCTTTGGGTCCCGTTTAGGGAGAAAAGCGGGATATAAAGATCTATCATCATCATTATTATTATTATGTGTTTGTCCCGTTTATATCCCACCTTTCCCACCATTTTATGTAGAATAATACTGTGTTTCTTCAATTGCAAGACACCACTGATTGTAAGATGCAGCCTAATTTCAGTACCACCACCATCAACAAAAACACATGAGATACACCTGCGATTCTAAGACACACTCCATTTGAAGAGATGTTTATATAGGAAAAAGTGTGCTTTAGAATTGAAAAAACACAGTAATTCAGAAATCTTTTGTTCAAAGAAAAAAGAAAAAGAAAAAATAGCTTTCTATATTCATTACATAAATAGCTGCATCATGTCATCATTATATAAATCATTATGTAATATACAGATGTTTAAAACAACACTATGTTCAGAATCCAATGCTGAAATTTTGCCTAGATCTTGTTCCTTATGCTATAATTGGTGATCTCTCTATGAGTCCTAAAAAATCTGCTCTGGAGGGGTGGAAAAGTTTCTGAAGCATATTTTTGGTATTATGAAGGGATGAGGTGAGAATTAAATCCCAATTCTGTTAATGTTGGATACACTGGATCTTGGCCACAACATATAAAACGTTAAAAGGTATGTTCAAAACCCTGCTACTACCCCATTTTCATAATATTCCCTCATCGAGAAAATTGATCTGCTTTAGTTATTTTAAAAAACTGTGGGTTGATTTGAATAATGCTATGTCAACTTAATAAACCAAGTAACATTTATTTTTAAAAATACACCAGTATTCACAATTAGGAAATTACAAGTAAGTTGTTCTCTGTTATATTCAAAGTAGGAAACTACAGTTGCCAGATTGAGAAATGGCTGAATATTCAACCAGCTCCACCTCCTGGCTTGTTTCAAACCTATTAATCAGTTTCCCAGATAAATAAAAAAGGAAACAATTGTTAATAGAAGAGATCCTTTTGTGTGTATTTGCAGAAAGGGCTTGGGTGCATACATTACTCGTTTCAGCACTATATAAAGATGCATAAATGCTAAGTGCTGTTTATTTACATTGCACATTTCCCTTTGATCTAGAGGCAGAAAGCACTTACAAGCTTTTTATTACTTTGAACTAAGGCATCTTTCTCTTTGGCGGCGAGGTCAAACGGGGTCAATCCCATGCTTTTGCAAATCTTGTTGCAGGAATGAGAATGGAAGAACAAGGCCATACCCCGAACACCTGGGAGACAGATATCAAAAGGAGCCTGTGAGGACACCGTTTCGATATGGAAAGCCCTAAATCTTCCCTGTGAATCTGCTGGGAGGTGGACACAGCATATTATTTGAGAAGACAGAAATGCTGGACCACTCTAACAATTACCATGTCAGACTACACAGAGAAGCCACTGAAATCCAGAAGCATGTGGACAATTTCAACAAAAAGGAGGAAACCATGAAACTGAACAGAATCTGGCTGCTAGTATTAAAAAAAACTCTAAAATCAGGGCAGTAAATAAAGAACACCACTCAGAAAACAGAGGAATTCCAGACATGAATCAGTCAGGGCCAACTAACACCTCCCAACAAAGGATTCCCCCAGGCAATAAGCAGCCAAACCTTGAAGCTGAAAGGATATTCAACACTAATCAATAAGTCCTGACTGGAGGGAACTTTCTCTTGAGGAAAAACATACACTTGAAATATTAAACTCTATGCATATGTGAGTTCCTCTGCTGGTCCACTCCAACTAACGTCTCTTTGAAGACAACCAAAAGAGTCATGCAGTGAAACTGAGCTTAACCCCCTTGCTCTAACAGGGCATCATGGCAAAGATTTAACAAGTCAGCAATTACCAAGGTTGCCATCCCCGAAGTCGGTGCCACTCTCTGTGTGAATCTGAGGGTCGGTGTAAAGGTCTCCAACGCCTTGGATGTCGACGACGATGAGCTGGTGCCCTGAGCGTTCAAACGTGAAATGGCTAAAAGCCTGCAGGGAATCACAAGGTCCATCAGTCGTGAGAGAAGAGAAGCCAGGCCTACTCTTAAATTTCATGCCTTGTAGCCTGCGCTTCACTTTAAGTAACTCATCTTTTGAGTGAGAATATTACCTGAACTCCTTTTCTCTCTGTCCCCCTTGACTTTTGATCCCTGGCTAATATGGACAATCATCTACTCCTGGATCAACAGTCTGAGAGCCAGCGCAAGGCACTAGCCAACTGGGCTACCAACCCACTGTCACCAGGAAAGACTAACCTGTGGAGTGAGGCGGATGTTGTCATCGCGTACAAATCCTGAGTTTGAGTTGTATTTGATGTATTTGCCTTCAATATAATGTTCCAAGTGAAATAGAGGTTTGCCAGGTCTGTTCTTCATTTCGATGATGCAGGTCTGAACAATGTCCACCTAGAAAAAGGAAGGAAGCCAGAAAGATGTAACAAAGGGAACATATCTTTTTGGAACCAAAGACGAAGCAGGTAAAGTAAACTTTGGCCAAGAATAAAATATATGATGTGTTTAAGGAGAGTTTCCTTAACCCACGGGCCACTACCATGGGACATTTAAATTTCCCAGAGTCAAGCAGGAATAGAAAGGAGAGAATACATGGTTCATTCAACAAAAACTTTTACAATTTTCCATTAGAACACTTATGGATTTATCTGTAGTAAAGTAACTGATAGTATCTTTTAAGAGATCTATGTAAATAATCCCAGAGAAACTGCTTTGCAAACTCCATCTTTCTGATCCTTATTATTTTGCTTTTTCTCTTGAAAACGATACCTGTTTGGGGGGTTTGTGCCGGTTATACTCCTCTCCCCACAACTTGGCCTCCATTTGGAGTCTCACATCCTCAAAGTAGACATCCCTGTTCACCGTTTCAATGTATCGCTTGGCCACATAGTTAAAGGCACCTTTCCAGTTCTGAGTGTGCAAAAAATTGGATAGCTTTTTCCTACAAGGACAAAATTAATATGAAGTTGGACATAGTGCTCTCTGTAAACATGAGTATGGCATTGTGTGTGGTTTTTCATATCATGATAACTCCTCAAAAGGAAAATGACAAGGAGCAATAGAAACACTTACGTTCTGAAGCATTCCCGCATGGCTCCTCGGCCAAAAGGCTGGAAAGCAATACAGAAATTAAAATTTACCTGAAGCTTATGTAGAAGTGAAAATCCCTGCATGTACTACTGGGAAATTGAAACCCATCCATCTAAGCCTATAGAGACCAGAAATGTAAATTTTGATGCCAGTGAAGACAGAATTGAATGGAAAATGGGATCGGACTGTTCCCTGCAAATTCAACCAATGGAAAATTACTCAACACCTAAAATCCCTCTTTGCATTTACAATCTTAGAACACTATTTTTTAAAAAGAGGGGACTTGGGTTAGTTGTTAGTTCTTGGTTGAATTCACAAGGTGAAAAAGAAATAATAAAGCAAAATATATTATTAAAAATTAAGGATAAGAGTCAGAGGCAATCCTGTCCTCACCTGTGAAGCCATTTTGATCAGAACCTCGTCCTCGATCCATTCCCCAGTCACAGCATTATATCTGTCAAATGGGTAAAATACCAAAGTCTGGTTATTAAAATGCACAATGTGACATCAGGGGCACTGTAAGTAATTAAGAAAATTTTGTGATATACCTAATGGAATCATGGGATTTGTAATTCATTGAGATCCTATTGCTCTCTGGCACAAAATTCTAAATACCGCTCCCTAAACTCCAGATCCCAGGTTTCCATTGCACTTATATTAGAATCACAGTGCTATAATTGTGTCAGTTTAATTGTGCAAAGTGAAAGGGCACTAGGTACCCTGTTTCCCCTAAAATAAGACATCCCCAGAAAATAAGACCTAGTAGAGGTTTTGCTGAATTGCTAAATATAAGGCCTCCCCCGAAAGTAAGACCTAGCAAAGTTTTTGTTTGGAAGCATGCCCACCAAACAGAACACCAGAGCATGCAGGATCGGTAAATGTACATACCAAAAAGTGTTGTACATGGAAATATTGGTAGTAACAAGAAATTCTTGATAGGATTCACAGCTTGTCTGGTTATGCTGGTTTATGATGACAACTACTGTACAGTATATAAGAAATGTTCATTTTTTTTGTTCAACAATAAATGTGAATTCTTCTTCATGGAAAAATAAGACATCCCCTGAAAATAAGACCTAGAGCATCTTTGGGAGCAAAAATTAATATAAGACACTGTCTTATTTTCGGGGAAACACGGTATTTACAGTCCACATATAATCACAAACCCCTATGTGCTAGATGTTCTCTGGAGATATATGCTCAGTTACTTCTGTGGATGGGAGAGCATGAAGGGCAAGACAACATGTAATTGCATGATTATTTTGCCCTGGAGGCTTTCTTTTATCATCAAAACAGGTGAAGGTAGGTACAAGCTGAACCTAAACAGTTATAAGTGAAGCGCTACCAAATGTGAGCAATGCCGACTAATTCTGATCTGAAAAATATTGCAAGAGCACATGTAGCTTCTACATCAGAGCTTGGCACAAACTGTGCCATCCCTGAAACAGATTTTATTTTCTCTTGCATGTGTATACTTGCTAAGCATGGTTAGAATAGAATTCTTTAAAAAGAACAGTGCAACAAGAATAAGAACAAAGCTGGCCAAATCTAAACTGCGTTCACTCCAGAGAAAAATTAATTTTTTTGGACTACAATTCCCAAAACTGCCTAACCAGTGGATTCCTGGATCTGGAGTACAAAAGCAAAATTTCTGAAATGTTAAAGCCAGAGGGGAAAAAATGAAGGAAGGGGAGGAAAAAGTACAAGGGAGACTGAAAATTATAATATTAGCACCCTCCAGAGATTTCAAATCATTTTCTTGTTTTAAGAATGTAACATAATATGTATATCAGTCTACTGTCAAGGATGATATTCCATTTCAGTGGGCACAAATACTGTCCTTGCGTAGAAGTTGTTAAAAGTGTGATCTCAACAATGTGTTTCACTGTTGTGAAACAGCAAAGTGCACGTCTGGACCTCCCATTGTGTGATCCAGTAACTGCAGCACTGCTACCGTGTTTCCCCGAAAATAAGACAGTGTCTTATATTAATTTTTGCCCCCAAAGATGCGCTAGGTCTTATTTTCAGGGGATGTCTTATTTTTCCATGAAGAAGAATTCACATTTATTGTTGAACTAAAAAATGAACATTTATTATATACTGTACAGTAGTTGTCATCACAAACCAGCATAACCAGACAAACTGTGAATCCTATCAAGAATTTCTTGTTACTACCATTATTTCCATGTACAACTGGTATGTACATTTACCAATCCTGCATGCTCTGGAGTTCTGTTTGGCGGGCATGCTTCCAAACAAAACCTTTGCTAGGTCTTACTTTCGGGGGAGGCCTTATATTTAGCAATTCAGTAAAACTTCTACTAGGTCTTATTTTCCGGGGATGTCTTATTTTCGGGGAAACAGGGTATGCTAGTGAGATCTAATGCTATTGTGGTAGTGAAGGTAGTCTTGAACTTGGCCATAGTATTTTCTTATTCCACAGTGGCACTTTCAGGATAAATGAATGCTTCGATGATGGCAAGGGGGCTCTCATGTACTTCCAAAATATTATAAGCAGAAGACCAGCTGGTGAAATTTCACACTGAATGCACACGTCACATCTACATACATTGGAGAGAGATGAGTGACGCAAGGTCTCATTTTAGGGCTGCATCCAACTCAGACGTCTGCATTCTCTCTGCTGTATCCGCTGGTCTTTGCTAAGGTTTACATTCTGGTCATGCTTAGCAGAGAGATACGTACGTGTGAGTGAAGGGGAAAGCTGTTTAGAGAACAGCACAGCATGTTACCAAGAGGTCAAACTATTAATAGCTTTGAATTAAAATATTCCTGAAGCACTTTTGTACTAATTAGATTAATCCTAAAGTATATGTACCTTTTTGTTTATCATTTGGGAGAAAGGGGGCAAAACTATCAAAAACTAGGATAAGTAAAAGAGATATGTCCACATCTTTCCTTCCTCCCAATAAGCGTCTTAAGAGCTTTTCTCAAATTGAGAAAAGAGTCTCAGTGGTGACCACAAAATTGTGGAACTTCTAGACTTGGGTCTCTTTGATAATACACAATTCCACAACGTGATGTCAGTTCAACTGCCATGGCTATATCCTAAATTGCCGTGGCATTTGTCATTTGGTGCAGAACTATAGCTTTCTGGTAGAAAATTGTCTCTTATGAAACTGTTGCTTGTTAATGCTGCTCAGTTTTTCTTTCTTTACTTACATCATAACAACCACTAATGTGGATTACAAGTAAGCTAGGAAAAAACCCTATTCAGGCATAAAGGGAAAGGACATAAACAAAACAGCTAATTAAAACAAGCCATCTGGTTATCGCTCATTTCATTTAATCAGTTTGAACATCAATCAGAAGCCTGCTATCACGTCCTGTTCATTTCTGCCCCTGCGGCACCACTAAGACCAGCTCCTACTGAATGGTGGAGTTTAATCTCTCTCTATTGACTTATCTTGCATTTGGTCAATTATGTTTTAATTGTATTTAAACTGCTTTTAATTAACATACTTTTTAATAGCGTTGTGATTTGGTTGCTCTTTTATGTTTCATAAAATAAACTCTGAGCTAAATCTCCATTTACAATGTTTGCAAGACATTTTGGATCCCAGGTCAGGATAAACTGAATGAATGAATGGGTGAGTGAATGAAACAATCTCAGCCTGGCTCTTTTTAAAGCAAACTTGTATGGATGGCATTCCATACGTGTAAAGGCCAAAGGCACACACTTAGCGTCAATACTGGAATCAGGATCAGCTACAGACCTGTAACGCGTGGCATGTTCAGTTTCAATCTCCTCCAGGTGAAATTCTGCCCAGGGGTCTGGCATGTGCTTGGCTTTCTCAATGGCGTGCTTCCAGGCTTCCTGAAAATGGCAACAACTGTTAAATGGGGGTTCAGATGGATGGCTCCAAGGAACAACAATAGGGATACCAGAGGGAAAACTAGAGAGGTTCCTGTGCCATTCATGGCTGTACAAAAAAGGGAATCTAAGCAGGTGAGATGCTTGTCAAATAACCAGGTAGGAAGCAAAACCTCCTGAATTCCCTTCCTCTGAACAAATATTAAAGGTACAGGATATGCCTTCAATGTTTACTCTGATAATCCCAGCAGATCAGGAGCAGGCCCCTGAGCTAGAGGGCAAGGAGCTGCAAGAGAAGGAATAAAGGTTTGTAGGTCCAGCTGCCTAGCGGAAAAGAGGGCCAGAAATTGGGAACAGCTGCGAAATCAGCATAGATAGCTGGGATTTGAAGCAGTCAGTTGCTGGCAGCAATGTCTTTGTTGGACCTGTGGCCTTGAGACCTTGTGTGATTCATTGGACATTGTGGGACAGACTGTATCTACGGCTTTGGCTTTCAGATTCTACTTCAGATTTTGTTTAGGTTATCTTGGCTTTGAATCTTTGGACAGACTCATCGTCTGCTCTCCTGCTTATTCTTTGGCCTTGGTTATTGACTGTTGATTTGACCCTGGACTGGCTCTGGACTACTCATGGATGTTTGCTAAATGCTTCAGAGATGAAGAGGGGAAAAATCTGACAGTAAAGTTTGATGATTAAAAATCATTCTGTCATTCTGCCCTACCTCTCTCTCTTCCATCTCAGTGTACCTCAAGCTCCCTGATGCAGCTGCCAATTGTTTTTTTCCCCACTGTGCCAAGAATTGGGGCCATATTGATGCCCACTGGGTCTTCCATTTCTGGCAACTCTCAGTTCCTGGCAACCTGTGGTTTGTTTCACATACCAATGGTTTCATTGGCACTTGTCTATTACATTTCAAAGCCTCTACAGTTGCATTTCGTATCAGGGAAACACAAAACCCTAGAATTTAGTTGAGTGCAACTGAGCATCCCATACAATTAGGCCCTGCAAGATGTTTTGCCCGGTCTCGGTCCCAAAAAAGTGCTCAGCTGAAGAATGTGAGGCCAAGATCTCAGCGCAGATGTTTTACAACATTTTGAGTTATGTTCCTGAGTCAGAGAACTTCCTCAACTGTTGCTCTCAGCTAAGTGCTTCCTTATTTGGCCATGCATTCTTGTGCATTTGTTCCTTTATCTCGCCTATCCACTTACAGCGATCCCATGGATTTCAGCAGAATATTCAGAGGTGGTTTTGCCCGTTCTTTCCTTTGAAATACAGCCATCCAGAGCTGACTCTGCTTTACTTCAAAGATCAGGGAGGATCTGGTGCCTTTATTGAGGCCCCACTCATTATTGCAGTATGATCACATCACTTTAAAGGGGAAAATGCATTATCACTGCATTTCTATTCTTTGAAAACAATGTGTTCAAGCTGAAACATGCAAAAACAAATCCTCCCCCTCTCCAAAAGTATGAAGTACAGAAGAACATTGAGAAGCAAAAGCCTTTTAAAGCACTATCTTTAAATTGCTCTGCCACCAAGCAGCCAAAGGAGAGGTTAGTACATGAGAAATGCAGATGAACATTACAACTCCAGAAATTCCTAGAGACAATACTAACCAAATTTATGAATAATCAAATTCTCAGTATGTTGTCACATCTCAGTCAATGCCACTTCAAACTGGAGACAAATCATTGCAGGAGTTACTCCTAGTATAAAATGTAAAACCACATTCTTTGCAAACTACCTCATGTGACAATTGCACATGCGACATTTAATGTGAGGGTATAACAAAGTTCGATCATACTTTGTAGCTGCAAATAAATGCCTGTTTACCCAGAATTAATTGGACTGAGAAATAAAAAAGGAGAGGGTTGCATTTAAAGTCTCAGATTCACTGATCTGACATTCTACTTTATTGATTCTGAGGGGCAAAATTAAGGTTATAACTTCATGAAATGGGAGATAATTTGAAACAAAACAAATTACACAAACATCCACAAGAATCTCATAAGAAATGCTCTTGCATTGTTTTTGACCTACCAGGCTATGGTCAGCCACAGAGCCATGCTTAGAAAGCCGCTGAGTGCCATTCTAAAGGACATACATGAGAAACAATCAAGCACAGCAAAAGAAATGGTCATGTAAACAGAATCACACACAAATGTCACATCGCAATGACTTCACAAGAATCACTTTTCTCCACAAAATTCACAATGCTGCACAGTTGTCCACATGGTTTTACCAGACAGCTTCTATTTCATGAAATTGGCTACGGAACAACATTCTTTCTCTTAGCAAAACAAATGTATGCAGCCAGTTGGACCAAGACTTGATATACAAAGACCTGCTCCATTTCTCAGCCAATAGAAATAATTACTGCTCAGACACAACTCTTAACTTCCATGCAAAGCATGCTGCCTTTGACTCAATCTTTGCATTTCAACGATAGGAGTCATGATTAATAGTATTTTAATATTCATAATTGTATTGTATATTGGCATTGAATTTTTGCCAGATTGTGAGCCGCCTTCGGGTAAGAAGGGTGGGATAGAAATGAGGGAAATAAATAATAAATAATAATGCTGGCCAACATGCATTTTGGTACCTCGAATTAGACCTGTTCCTGGGATATTTGACCAGCTGGTTCCAAAAATGGCACCAGTTTATTTTATTTATTTATTTACAACATTTATACCCCGCCTTTCTCACTTGAGGGGACTCAAGTTTCTCCCTATCAGCTTTAATTTTTGGGATACAGAACATATGCCATATACCCATAGAAAAGCATGATAACCATATCTAAGAAACTAGAGCTGATGCCCAAAGAACTGCAGGAATAGGTCTAAAAACCAAGACATGAAGAAAAGAAATGTTATTGGGTTAGGCTGCGTAATCAATTATAATTACTAATATTATAATTACAATAATGGTCAGCTGCTGGACACCTCAGAACTCAATCTGGCTCTGAGAATGGTGCTGCCAGATGCCAGCGGATAGTATCATCAAATAAGATCATCTCCTTGGCCAACTAATAGACCAAGGGCCCAATATTAGTTGGTAGTCGTAGCAGGTCATTTTCAGGGGATGCGGGTTGAACACTTCTACTTGTTTCTCAAAATGCCCCTTTGCTGATCAGGCCTATAAAAGGGGCACTGTATAAACAACAGAGAGCAGAAACATTATTTCCTTCAGTTGCCCAGTGTTCATACTTATTTCCCATGTCATGTTATATACCAAGCATTATGTTTTCCATGTGCAGCAGATATGTATGCTAAAGAAACTTGATCAAATCATAAAAAGTAGACCAAAGAATTGCGACAGGTCCAGGCAAACAGAGCTGTAATAGTCACTGAAGTAGTTAGTATGAGAAAAGAAGCAACAGCCTTGCATGCCATGCCAATGCAAGTCAGAGAGAGTTAGGCTGAGATGGATGATTACCTTGAAATTGAAAGAATTTCGAGGAGAAGCACTGGATGAAAACTGCTCGCTTTTGACCAAGTTGCTGTAATAGCTGTTGACTTTGTCATTCCCTGCCTTATTCAAGGCAGGGTTGTGATCATCTGTTATTGAGCAGATATAATAGTTATCTTCCTCCTCACTATCAGCATCATGATAACTCCCAGGAACAGCCTTTGCTAACTTGGTGTTGTCGAGGCATTCGATGTGAAAGATAAGATCTTCCTCCGCCATGATGACAGAAGCGTCTTGCTCCCGTGAAGACCGAAGAAGCCAGTATTACAAATGGAAGAACCTAATGGAGAGAATTTGGGGAAAAAAAATCAATATTCAAATTATGTTGAGGATGGGTTGTAGAGGACATGGCATGCGGATATGTGTTTAGGGACCAGATCCCTTCAGATCTTGCAAGCTAAGCAGGATTAGCCCTGGGTAGTAGTACAGGCAATCCCAAGTTACAAATATTCTGTTTTTAATGTTTGTATAGTTATATATTTTAAATTGTATACTAATGATTTTATGTCAAGTCACTTTGAGTCCCCTTTGGGGAGATAAAGCAGGGTATAAATAAATATAATACTAATAATGATACTAATTATTATTTAGCAATTTCCACCATGGCTTGGAAAAAGATGTAATAATACACACAAACACATGAATGCACACTCAACTCCTATGTACACAACACTACCAAGAACCCTGATCTTTTTCTTTACTTTTTTTATGGAGGATAAGATGGGGCCAGAACATACATCTTTTTGTTTTTTTGTCCCAGCAGTTGGAGCGTAATGTTCTTTTGGAAACAGAGGGAGATTTTTGTCTTTCCTGCTAAGACTCTGCTATCACAAGGTATCATCATAGTGTTCTTGTTTTTTTTACTCCAGAAAGACAAATCACATCCCACCAGGGACGACAGGCCTCAACATGCATTGCTGAGCTTTCAGAAAGATTACAAACGGAGCATCACAAGTTAGGGCCCAAAGTTCATGCCACTTGTTCCTCCTCATTAAGAAAAATGCCATGACAAGGACAAGAATAAAGAGATCTCCATTTACGACCCTTGGCTTGCCTGATAAAAATTCTACAAGCCTAATACAATTGTATTAACCACAGTGGAACTTGCACAATGTATAAAGCAGCATCATACATATAAATCAGTGCAGGTTGCCTTCCCTTCCCACACTCTTTCCACATCACACTGCAGCACTTTTCATATACAGACAGTCCGCAAGTTAGGTTTGTTCTTTGTATATAGGTAGGAAGTGGTACATTTTTAAGTGTAACTCCAGCCATATATATGTGTGTCTGCGTGTGTTTGGATTACATAGGGAAAGGTTAACACCCCTGTGGTATTTGTTTTGCTGTCTCTGCCCCTGTTCAGAAGATTCCACCTCACTTTCTGTCACTGAGAGAATTGCACTTTGGAAAATATGGTTTGTTATGGAAACAAGGATTGGTGAGAAAGCCTGAGTGGAGACACCCTTTCCCCATAATAGTAGCTCTTTCAAGACTTAATTTCTCTTCCGAGGGGTAGATTTCTCTCACTTCCTGTTGTTTCATCACCATTCTCCACTATGAGTGGAAGTTGGATGCTTGCAACTCGGGGATGGCCTGTATATGAGTATCAATGTTTATGTAGGTTCATTGCTTAAAATATTTGCCTGCTCCCATTAGCCCTTCCTGAGTTGGCATGTGATCCCACCTTTCTCTTCTCCCAATTTTCTCTCTATGCCCTTTTGAAATGCAGGTTGGGAACCCGAGAGCAGCTTCATGTGGAAAGAGCACGTGTTTTGCATGCAAAAGATCCCCGGCCCAATTCCTGACATCTCTAAATAGAGCTGGCTGGGACCCCTGTCTGAAATGCCTGGGAGCCAACTAGCGCTGTGTCAATCAAATAGTACTGGTTTAAATTAAGCAAAAGGAAGACCTCAATTTGCAGTAGATCAGTGTAATGGAGTTTCTAATGGGCTGAAATGTAATACAGTAGAGTCTCACTTATCCAAGCCTCGCTTATCCAAGCCTCTGGATAATCCAAGCCATTTTTGTAGTCAATGTTTTCAATATATCATGATATTTTGGTGCTAAATTTGTAAATACAGTAATTACATCATAACATTACTGCGTATTGAACTACCTTTTCTGTCCAATTTGTTGTATAACAGGATGTTTTGGTGCTTAATTTGTAAAATCATGACCTAATTTGATGTTTAATAGGCTTTTTCTTAATCCCTCCTTATTATCCAAGTTATTCGCTTATCCAAGCTTCTGCTGGCCCGTTTAGCTTGGATAAGTGAGACTCTACTGTAATTTGAAACATTTTACTAGTATAATGATACACAATCTAACAAACAAGATTTTTTTCATTATCAGGCTTGACTTGAGAAATTGCAAGTCGCTTCTGGTGTGAGAGAATTGGCCACCTGCAAGGACATTGCCCAGGGGACGCCTGGATGCTTTGCCATCCTGTGGGAGGCTTCTTTTATGTCCTCGCAGGGAAGCTAGAGCTGACAGGCAGGAGGTCATCCTGCTCTCCGGATTGAACCATTTATCTTTCAGTCAGCAGTTCTGCCGGCACAACGGTTTAACTGATTTCGCCACTGGGGGGCTCCACTTAGATAACTAGATATCTCAAAGGCATCAGATCCCATCTGATCTTGGATGCTAAACAAGCTCAGCCCTGGTTAGTACTTGGATGGTACAAGGCCAAAGAATATCAAGTGTTGTAGATTGTATTTTGAAGGAAGGAACTGGCAGAACCACCTCTAAGGAGTCCTTGAGTAGAAATTTATGAGGCTGCCATAAGTCGACACATACATACATACATACATACAAAACTATTGTTCACAATTTTGGGAGCCTGGATGCTAACCACAAACTAAGGAATTATAGCTAAATACAGAGAGACCTGCATAAGGTACAGTACCTTCAGTCCCTCACCAAAAACATATAGGAACCACACTTGTTTCATAAGCAAAGATTTATGACATCCAAATATTTTAGTCATAACAATAAATGAAACAGACACACCCCATTAAATTATACTGCTGAGTTTTAAAAAGTTTGCGGTAACCATCCGTTTATATGGAAGAATTGTGACTTTGGAACAGTTCTGGTATTTCTCTTGGCATGCCTAGCTGGGCAGGAACAACAATTAGATGGGAAAACCAAATCTGAGAGGTATTTTTGCTCAAGATCAACTTGTAAATTTGGTCAGTAGGAAAAAAGGGAGGGATATTACCTTTTCCGTACCAGCTTCCAATGGAAGAAGCTGAATGCAAACCTTCACGTTGCAGATATCTTTCCCAAGAAGTTTACAGGAATCAAGTGGAGCAGAAAGCCACCTGTTCGACCAAAACAACCACCCTGTGAGTAGAAAGATAGGCCTGTTATCCCAGTGATGAGAACCGTTTCCCATTTAAGCACTAACCAAAATTGTTTCGCAATGGTTCATGCTATTGTTGTTAACTTCCATCAACTTTGATTTAGGATGACACAATGAATGAGGGACCCCCATGTCCCCCGTTCGCACCAACCTTGATTGTTGCAGACTTGATTGCGTTTATCCCTCTCTACAATCCTACTTCTCTCTACCTAAGTATTAATATCCTTTCAAGGGAGTCATGTCTTCTCATGATATGTCCAAGTTATGACAGTCTCAGTTCATGCTGAATCTACACTGCCATATAATCCAGATCATCAAGAATATCAAGGCAGATAATCCACAATATCTGAGGTTATCTGAGTCTACACTGCCATATAATCCAGTTCCATGTGGCTTTTATACATCTATATGGAAGGGGCCTTAGTCATCTTGGCTTTTAGAAAGTTCAGATTTTATTTGTTTTAGGACTCATTTATCTGCCCTTTTAACAGTCTTTGTAGAACTCTTTTCCAGCACAGCAATTCAAATGAGTTGATTCTCTTCTTATCAGCTTTCTTCACTGCCTGGTTTTCACAATCATACATTGAAGTGGAAAATACGATGGCATGGACAATAGTTTTTTATTGCAGAGAAACTGCACCTACCCTTATAAAGAGCCTCAGCCAAAACCGCAAACTGGACACTTAATTCTCTGATAAATGACTGAAAGTCAATAATACCTAAGCAATGAGTAATATTCTGTTCCTAGTGGAACACGTTCACTTGTTTTCTTTCTTCCGTACTTGGCCACAAACTATGCAACTCATCACAAGAGAAGGAAGAAAACGAGAGTAAGAAAGGAAGCCATAGAAATGGCTGTATGCTTATAGGTTACACACAAACCAATCTACACAAATATAGTGACTTGGGAAGCAACATAACAATCAGCCTGTACACACACGGATATAACTTTACTTAGAAGTGAATGTGTGTGTGGCACTTGTAAACTTGTAAACATATTTACACTCACATGCACATACATTTGTGCACAAATACTGCCTAACTTGGGAAAATGTTTTGGAAATGAGGTTATCATCATCTGTAGTCTCATATAGCTATACCTTAAAACAGCAGATGTAGGAATGTTATAATTTATAATTACAGTAGTTATACATGTATATCTCAGAACATGGCATCCATGAAAGAGAAAAATCAAAGAACAAATTGATTTGAGCCATCTGTATCAAATGGCTCAAATCAAAGTGTAAGCCAAGTGTCCAACTTCAGGGCATGTCTTTGGTGAGAATCTGCAAGAATAATATTATTTTACCTGACATTCATTTTCTTCTGGCTGATCATTTTATTTATTTTATCCAAAAATATTTATTTACCTATGGAAGTAATCACTGTGCATTGGATTTTTAAAACTAGATTTCTTACGACATTCATATGTAGGACAATTTTTATGTATTTTGTATAGCATGTTATGAGGAAAAAAAAACACTGAGAGGAATGAAAGCGACTTCCCTTTTCTGGGTTCCTGCCTTCTCTAGTTCACTCTATGCTTTTTCCACTCCTCTCTGTGAGTAGGCTTTCCCCTTCTCCATTGTCACCAGCTGACCACCCTGGACATTCTGATTTTAATGTTAAAAAGATGATTTATCCAGTGAGGTATATCTGAATACACACACACAGCATACATGCAGATACAACCAGTTCCACCCACACATCTAAGGCAGTATCTGCAACCGAGGGCCTATTCAACATGGCACTCTCCTCTGCAAGAAATGCCAGGACTCTCCTCCCAGTCCCACTCCCTGAAGCAAAAGGCAAATACAGTGCAGTCAGCAGAAGCAGCAGCATTGCTGAAACGGATCCAGCAGCCTTCCTCCAGGCCTTATCTCTGTGACAGCAAGCTGTTCTCTTCCCAAAGAACTCACTGTACTTTCCCTGTTTTACCAACATACATAGACAGGTGCCAAAGGAACAAATTCCCCCAATAAGCCAACCTTTCAATTGCTGCCACATGAGACCTGAACAGTCCCACAGAAGGGACGCAATTTTGTGGTGCCAAGAGGCAGACAGAGACTGATTATGGTGATGGGATTCTCCATCCAAAACGTAGATGTTGGCAGCTCTAAAAGACGATTTATTGCAGCCATCAGCCAGATAGTTCTCTCCTGATGTTTCTGCAGAATTGCATTGCTTGCGTTGGCCAGTATCCTTCGTGACATACAAAGGCATGTGCCCACTTTATGCCTGCAAAGATCTAAAATGAGACCACCATCAATGTAACTGTCAATCAAGTATCCAAACGCCCAACTAACAATGGCAAAAATTCAGTCTACAATATCTACAGTGCTTCCTTTTCCCATACAAAATTTGCAGCAAGAAAAGCTGGATTCTCCAACTGTTACAAGGCAATGACAAAAAAAAGCTAACACAGTGCTCTCATGTTTTGCATTATTTATTCCCGGGTGCTAGTTCTGGAAAAGCATTGCAACTTACACACTTTCCTAGCCTCTTTGCAGGCTCAAAAGACTAGAAACCTTTCATTGTAATTAAATCCTTAGAGAAAACAACAATCAATTTCTCATCTAGGCCAATGGCACAGTTGTTCTCACAATCCCAACTATAATTTGTATTTTTTTCTGCCTGAATTCACCGATATTGTCTGAAAAATACTATAACCATATCAGATTATACTGTGTTATATATATTACAGTGTTATACCTCAGAACTGAGCATTGAAAACCATTTTGCATGCTATTTCAGCGAATGCTGTCTTAAATTATGTTCACCATTACCATTTTAAATTAGAAAACTAATTTTATTAATCATTTATGGTCTTAAACAAACATACGCCTACCACTAAAGGGAGACAATATACTGCATTATAACTCTTGGAAAGCAAAGGAATCTATTCAATTCTGAATGTAAAACAGTATCCACACAAAGGAATGCAATTCAAATTCACATTCCTAAGTATTTTGCATGCAGGCCATAGCTTCTAAAAATACAGGACAGTACAGGCCTTTATTTGAACAAAACAGAGACAGATCTATTGACAATCATGTGCTTTCCCTCGATCTTCATGAAGCTGTAACCTTTTCTAGAGACACAGGCCATGAAATGCTCTGAAAAATTATATTTTCACAAGAGTCTGGGTAACTAGACTCTTTGCAAGTGGTTTATATCACAGAGTTGTGTTTGTCAAGATAATTTATCTTCTCCTTGTTCCAACCTTTCCCAGATCTCAATTTTTATGCAAACAAAAACCCAAACACATGCTTCGGTCAATAAACAGATCTGCTGACTGAGTGAATTTGAATGCATTACAACGCCCTGCAATTTGAAAGATCAGGAAATTCTATATGAAGAAATGAGAACTGGGCTGCAATCTTATTAAGAGCAGCCAGCTTTCATTTGTGGTGTGGGAGAATAATAATAATAATAATAATAATAATAATAATAATAATAATGCTTACCTGGACAAGCACCCACATCATAATTGCCATGGGTTTACTTTAAGCAGTCCCCAAGTTAGAACCCACTGGTGTGAAACCCAATGGTATCACATCAATGCTCTCCAAAAAAGCCCATGATTGGGTACCATCAGTTGAAAATGACTTAAAGCAGGTGTGGGCAAACTTCGGCCCTCCAGGTGTTTTGGACTTCTACAATTCCTAAAAGCCTGGGTGTGGCCTCAGAAAGACGTACTTTCCCAAGTAAAAAACATCCAGTAATAATACCAAGTAATCCTATGCATGTATTTTTTCAAATGTTTTCAAAGCTTTGCAGACATGGCTTAGGCTTCATATTGAAAGGTATCGCTATCTGGGAGGGGCAAAATGTGGGTGCCGTCCTTTGAAATAACGTTATTTTGCCACCTCCAAAGGAAATGTTCATACCTGCAAAAATGAGACACTCATTCACTCTCAAGGAGTCTCCCTGTACTTTGTATCATCTTTGATTCCTGGAATATTATTTTCCTTTCAGTGAAAAGACTTGGAAAACAGATGCCCCCAAAACCTCCTTTGGACATTAAAGGGCAAGGACATATATTTTAGTGGGAGTGCATTTCAAAGCAACAGAGAAGGGACCACAAACTCTTGCTTTTCCCCTAGAAGAATAGTTGGATTTCCAATCCAGCGGTGAGCTGGTTGATCTTAATCCCGCCATTTAGTGGTCCATTAAAAAACATTTACTTCTGCAAGTATTTCAAGAGGGACTGAAGTGCTAAATCTGTTTAGTTATTAATTCTTGGATGCATTTTATAAGATGAAAAATAGATCCATCCATTCCCACCCACAAATGTATTTTTACTTTGATTATATATAGAGCTATAGTGATAGATATTCAAGATCAATCTGTCGGAGATAAGATTCAATGAACTCTGAGGAACATATTTCTGGTCCAACATATGCAGGAATTCACTGAAAATATTTTTACAAGGGGGTTATCTCAGGTGATGGGGTATAGGATTACAGTCTAAAGGTGGGAAATTTCCTTTCCTAACTTGCAAGGCATGTGATGCAAAACACAGAAAGGCAAACACCAAAGACATCTGTTGCAAATTAAAGGTATTTCTTTGAAGCTTAAGTGGGGCTGTTGTCTTTGAGATTACCCTTTCTACATAACCTTACAGACCAAGATATTAGGAGGGAAGCAAATATTTGTCTCCTAAAGCAGCCATTCCTCAGTCAGGTGCCTTCCAGATGTTATCATATTCAATATTATTGTTGAAGGCTTTCATGGCCAGAATCATGTATGGCCATGTTCCAGAAGCATTATCTCCTGATGTTTCACCACATCTATGGCAGGCATCCTCAGAGGTTGTGAGGACTGTTGAAAACTAGGAAAGTGAGGTTTATGTATCTATGGAAGGGAGAAAGAACTATTGTCTGCCTGAGGCATGTGTGAATGTTGCAAATGGTCACCTTGATTAGCATTAAACGGCCTTGCAGTTTCAAAGCCTGGCCGCATCCTGCCTGGGTAAATCCTTTGTTGGGAGGTGTTGGCTATGCCTAGTTTCCAACAGACCTCACAAACTCTGAGGATGCCTGCCATAGATGTGGGCGAAACATCAGGACAGAATACTTCTGGAACATGGCCAGACAGCCCAGAAAACTCACAGCAACCCATTATTATTATTATTAGAGTCTCCTTTAGGAAAAATAGAGTGGGTTATACATAAATATAATAATAATAATAATAATAATAACTAATAACTGTCCATTAGATAAATTATTATTGACTATGTCGTTGTGAGAATAATAATAATAATTTCTCTAATGGAGAGTTGGCTGAATAATAATAATAATAATAATATAAAGTTCATGCATATAGATCAGGCATGGGCAAACATGGGCCCTCCCTCCATGTGTTTTGAGGGGGGGAAAAGAAAGGGCCTGAGGCTGTTAGGAATTGTGGGAGTTGGAGTCCAAAACAGCTGGAGGGAGGGCCCAAGTTTGCCCATGCCTGCTATAGATCCATGCATTTTTATATTAATAACAACAACAACAACAATAATAATATAAATTATTTCAGGTGAGTCTCCACTAGAGAGCCGATTAGGAAGGGCTTGGCCTTTCTTTCCAAACTAAACCCAGGCCAGGGCTGGGCCTACCTACCTCCCTGCAGAAGCCTCTCTGCCTTGCCTTCGGGCGGGTTTTCCTTTCCTTTCGCCGTCTTCCTTTCTTTTTACCGCGTGGACAAGGAGGAAACACGCGTGGCAATCCCCACGAGAGAGAACCAAACCCTGGCTGAGGAAGGTCCCCTCACGAGGAGCTCCGTCCAAAGCCTCCTTCAGGGATGCGACCCGCGCGCGACTGACACACTCAGGCGAAGCCGCAAGGGGCCGACGCGTCAAGCCACGCCCATCCTCACCGCCCCGCCCATTAAAGGGAGGGGCTTCATTGAGACCACGCCCCCCGCCTAGGAGACCTTGCTGAGAGGAAAATAGCGGCGCGCCACTGCCCTCGCGCGTCCACTAGGCGCAACTGCAACAGCGCCTCCGAGAGGATAATAGCGGCGCGAAAATAGCGGCGCGCCACTGCCCTCGCGCGTCCACTAAGCGCAACTACAAGAGCGCCTCCGAAAGGGAAATAGCGGCGCGAAAATAGCGGCGCGCCACTGCCCTCTCGCGTTCACTAGGCGCAACTGCAGGAGCGCCTCCGAGAAGAAAATAGCGGCGCGCTACTGCACTCTCGCGTCCACTAGGCGCAACTACAAGAGCGCCTCCGAAAGGGAAATAGCGGCGCGCCACTGCCCTCTCGCGTTCACTAGGCGCAACTGCAAGATTTTTACACTGTCATATAAAAAAATAATAAAAAATAAAAAATAAAAATATTGGAGGTAAATAGAGGCGCACCACTGCCCTCTCGCGTTCACTAGGCGCAACTGCAAGACCCTTTATTTTGACATTGCCATATATATATAATAATAATAATAATAATAATAAAACTTTATTTATACCCCGCCACCATCTCCCCTATGGGGACTCGGGGCGGCTTACATGGGGCCATGCCCAGACACCATACAATATAACAAAATAAACAGCAAATCATAACACAATATAACAGTGCAAAATCATCGAATACATATTACAACCCAAATCGGAGACAACAATGAAAACCAGGGCAGGTCACATGAACACTTAATTAAAAACTCGGGAGAGAGAGACATAGGAATAGGGGGAAACAGGGAAATAAAATGGTGGAGCAGTCTAAAGGATAAAAACCAAGGGGAATGGCCAGAGCAATATATTACATTTACTCCCCAAAGGCACATCGGAAAAGCCATGTTTTTAGATCTTTCTTAAAGGCTAACAAGGTGGGGGCTTGCCTAATCTCAGTGGGCAATGAATTCCACAGTCGGGGGGCCACAGCAGAAAAAGCCCTCTCCCTCGTTCCCACAAGACGGGCCTGGGACAGAGGCAGTGGCGAAAGGAAGGCCTCCCCGGATGAACGAAGGGAACGAGCAGGTTTATGGTAGGAGATACGGTCCCTAAGGTAGGTGGGTCCCAAACCGTTTAGGGCTTTATATATATATAAAATCTCTCCCCTGAGTCCCTCTGGGGAGAGAGATCGGTCTAGAAATAGTTTATTATTATTACTAATAATAATAATAATAATAACCTCCCAACAAAAGTTTCCCCCAGGCAGGAAGCAGCCAGGCTTCGAAGCTGCAAGGCCATTCAGTGCTAATCAAGTTGGCCAATGGCAACATTCACACTTGCCTTAAACAGACAAGTGTTCTTTCTTCTCCCACCGTGGACATTATATATATATATACCCCACCAGACCTCACAACCTCTGAGGATGCCTGCCATAGATGCAGGTGAAACGTCAGGAGAGAATACTTCTCGAACATTGCCAGACAGCTCGGAAAACTCACAGCAACCCAATGTGTGCATAATATTATTCATAACTGTACGAATGAAACAAAGTTGTGTCCCTTCAACTATGAGGAAGTCACTATTTTAGCCACTCATGGGAGTATTGCAGAATGCAAATAGAGACGCATGCAAAGACTTGGGCACGGTTTGTCTCGCTTGGAGGAAAAAAACAGGCGCGCCACTGCCCTCTCGCGTCCACTAGGCGCAACTGCAGGAGCGCCTCCGAGAGGATAATAGCGGCGCGAAAATAGCGGCACGCCACTGCCGTCTCGCGTCCACTAGGCGCAACTGCACGCTTCAAGAGCGGCTCCAACTATGGTTGAGAAGGCCGCCATTAAGGGCATTGATTCCGAATCGAGAGGAAAGAGAAGCCGGTTTAGGGGTGATCTAGATTAAAAAAGAATCCAATTATAGAATAATATATCTACAGTACAAACAAGAAGAAGGGAAACACGCAATGGCGCTGCGGAGCCCTTATATGCTGTTCACGATCCGTGCTTGAGCGGGAGGTAGCGTGGCCGAGTGGTCTAAGGCGCTGGATTTAGGCTCCAGTCATTTCGATGGCGTGGGTTCGAATCCCACCGCTGCCAAATACTCCTTTTTCGTTTAAATGCTATTATTTTGCTCTCTCTGCTCGGTGAAGAAGAGAGATGGCATCACAGCCAGTAGTGTCGTTAAAAACTATATACAGTAGAGTCCCACTTATCCAAGCCTCGCTTATCCAAGC